>NC_141092.1:27641996-28241996 GCF_041138505.1 Cibotium barometz | reverse complement strand
TCCACCGAAAATATTCCCCATTTTTTTGTATGATCATTGTAAATTTGTCGACGTCGAGCCACTTGGTATTTGCAGCGAGTATATGGGCAAAGTGTCTTCTCCTCTAAATCAACAAAATTTGAGGGTGTGGCGTCGTCCATGGTTTCCATATTGATTTGCAATGGGAACAAATGCTTATTTTTGGACGGGAATCCTCCCTTAAGTATTTGTGGAGGGTGGTAGTCGGTGATAGGTAATTTGAAATGTCGGGGGCACGTAAGATCTGGAAAGATTTTGAATTTGAATGAAAACTAGCGATCATTGAAATAAGCGATCATTGAAATAAGCGTCAAACAGGTCGTGGAAATAATCGTGTGGAAAAGGACGTTGAAATAGTGTGAAAAAAAGCGTCAAAATATCCGTCAAAAAAAGCATGAAGATTTTATTTTTTCGATGCTTATTTCCACGCTCTTTTCCACTAACTTTTTGACCCTTTTTTCCACCATGATCTCGACGCTTTTTTCCATGGTTATTTCCATGCATGTATCGAAATCGATGGCACAGGTTTATACAGTAAAATAGAACCTCTCTTTTTTCTATGTTTTTGTTCGTGTGCATGCATTTTGCTACCTCATCAGGTACCCCTCCTTTTTCCTCACTCCCCTCTCCTCTTGGTTACATGTACATGTGTTGTAAAATTTATGTGTGTGATTAGGGGTAATTTTCTTGTTTTTAGCTTTCTTCTTTGTTTTGTAGTAGGTTCTCTCTCTCTCCCAAGCTCTTCTCCACTTCCTTACCACTCAAGCAGGTTCGCCTCCTTCTTTGCCCTCCTTCCCCTCTCCTCTTGGTTGTGAGATGTGTGTGTATCACGGTTGAGGGACAATGAATGTTTTTGTTTTTGTTTTTTTTTTGTTCTTTGTTTTGCAGGTTCTCTCGCTCTCCCAAGCTCTTCTCCACCTCCTTACCACTCAAACAGGTTTGCCTCCTTCTTTGCCCTCCCTCCCGTCTCCTCTTGGTTGTGAGATGTGTGTGTATCAGGGTTGAGAGATAACGAATGTTTTTGTTTTGTAGATTCTCTCTCTCTCTCCCAAGCACTTCTCCATCTCCTTAGCACTCAAGCAGGTTCGCCTCCTTCTTTGCCCTCCCTTCCCTCTCCTCTGGGTTACATGTGCATGTGTTGTGTGTTATTAGATGTGTGCTCTTATTCATGTGTGTGCTCTTATTCATGTGTATGCTCTTATTCAAGTGCCCATGTGGGCTTTGTTATGTGTGTGTAGAAATATGTCTCGCACTCCAGATGAGACACCGACTTACTCGCCATCCTTCTCTCCATATGCCATGTCGCCTGACCAGTTTATGGGTTTTTTAGCATAAGCACGCCCGAGCAAAGAGCGATGGCACAATAATATTTTGGGGGAGGGGTGGGCACTTCGACCTCACCATTGGGCACCACCATCGCTAACCCTAGTTCACCTGTAGAAACCCCACGAAGAGCTGCCAGAACCCCTCCCTCAAGTCGCTTGTCCAACACTCACATGGACAACTCTCGAGTGGTGGAGATGGAGGTAGTTATTGTCCAAGTGGGAGCACAGATGGGTCTACGCCCCCACGTGAGTGTTCTTTCCCATTTAGCGCCAAAAGCACTCCATGCTCGCGATCGTGACGTTTTGACACACAGCCCACACCTGCCCGCCGATGGGAAAAATATTACACAATTGTCAATGGCAATGTGGTTTTGGATAATATCAGGCAAGAGATGAAGAGTCGCATCTGCGAGCTTTGCCACATTGTCTTTGAAAATGACTTTATGACTTTATGGCCAAAGTTGGATAAAGCTAAGAAAGATAGAGTCATTAATCAAATCAAGGATGAGTACAAGCCGGCCATCAGTAGTGATGTCATCCCATAAGGTAGATAAAGGACCACATGGTGGACATTATGAAACATTGGCGGGGAGATGTGACTAGGAGAGTGAAGGCAGGGGGTGAGAAGCCTTGGTACATTAGTACCAAGGATTGGAATGAGGAGAAGCAAAAGTATGCAAGAAATCCCCAATGCTACAAGCAACAAGAGGATGCGGCGAAAGCCCGAATGGAGAGCGTAGGAAGCTCTCACCATGGAAGCGGCAGTTGGGACGCATTCCATGTCTACTTTATAGGTATCAATGCTTATCTTGTATGCTTCCGGAGAAGAGAGGACATTGCTCGCTGCCACCATAACACGTACTTTGTTTTGGCGAAGCTTGAGCAAGAATGCACCAATCTCAATTGGGGATGCATTGTAGATATGGTAAGTGCGGCAAGCCTTAACCTTATGATTTGTATACTTGCTTTGCCATGTCATGTTAGATCATTGTTTTGTATACCAAAAAAAGCATCTTGTATGGTTTTTGCAGGGACCAATACCTGATCTTGAGTGAGGGCTCCACATAGAGTGGCCTTGCCCATGTCTTTCCTCTTATACAAACATATTTTGGTCAACTAACATCTTTGTTTGAGCTTGTATAGCTTGTATGCAACTACTTTATGCAATTTTGCTCATTATAGCTTGTATGCAATTTTTTGCAACTACTTTATGCAATTTTGGCTTATCTCATCAAATCTTGTAATATGGTCTTTGATATATAAATTTCACATCTTGAAATATAATTTGCCATTGTTTGCACTTGTGTACAATGTAGCTACTTTGTAATGTCAAAAACATTATGGCACTCCAACTTTTCCAACAAATTTGCTTCGTTCTTCAAATCAGAGTACAGTTGCCTTTGGTACTCTATAAGTTTGCCACGTGTACAATGTAGCTACTTTGTAATGTCAAAAACATTATGGCACTCCAACTTTTCCAACAAATTTGCTTCGTTCTTCACATCAGAGTACAGTTGCCTTTGGTACTCTATAAGTTTGCCATAATGGTGCATCCAGCTACAATCTTGTAGCTGGATGCATGTAGCTAGATGCACCATTATGCCAAAAAAACTTATACCTGTACGCGTCGAAATAAGCATCGAAAGTTTCCTGCATCCGTCGAAAAAAAAGTTAAAAGTTTCTTGCATCCATCAAAAGCGTCAAAAGTTTCCTGCATCCATTAAAAAAATCATCGTAATAGTAGTCGATATAGTCGTCGGAATAGCAATCAAAACATCCATTGCAAAATAGCAGTCGAAATAAGCGTGGAACTGGCAATTGAAATACTCGTGGAAAAATTCGTCAAAATAAGAGTGGAAAAACATGTTTATTTCAACGCCTTTTTTGACGCATGTATCAACGAATATTTTGACTTTTTTTCCATGCATATTTTGATGTTTTGGGGATTTTGAGCTTAGTTCTAAAACATCAAAAAGGACGTGGATAATGGCCCCGTCTCTTTTAGTGATGATGGCATTAAGACTCATCCCAAGAAGGTATAATGTGTAAAAGAGTGGCCTACACCCAACAACACTACTCAACTAAGGGGATTTTTGGGACTATCATCCTTTTATAGGAGGTTCATATGCTACTATACTCACATGGTAGCCCCGCTTACCACAATAGGCTTAAGAAGGAAGCATTTTCTTTGGGATGTTGTTCCCAATAAGAGCTTCTAAGAGCTCAAGGAAGCACTAATTTCATCCCCAATATTGGTTTGTTTTGATTTTTCTAAGATTTCACTATATGGGTTAATGCAAGTGGGAGAGAAATTGGTGTCATGTTATATACAGAGCATGGGGTGATTGCTTATAAGAGTAGAAATCTCATCAAGAAGGAGAAGGAGCTTCATGTTTATGATCAAGAAATGTTAGCCATTTTGCATGCTGTGAAAAAGTGGCATCACTCTTTGTATGGTGGGCATTTCAACATAAAGACCGATCATCGGGTACTCCAATATTTCCTCACCCAACAAAACCTTTCTCCAAAGTAAAAGAGATGTCTTGCTACCTAAAGACCGATCATCGGGTACTCCAATATTTCCTCACCCAACAAAACCTTTCTCCAAAGCAAAAGAGATGTCTTGCTACCTTGCAAAACTATGACTTTGAGATCTCTTACACGATGGGAAAGGACAATGTCGTTTGGCGGATGCACTATACATGCCATTTCGGAGGTGCATCATAATTGGATTCATGAGATACAAGAGTATTTGGTGGATGACATGGCTGGTCCATTGTTTCAGAAATTATAGCAAGAGTTATGTGTGATAAATATCCACATTTTGAGGTGCGCAATAGGTTGCTTTGGTACAAAAGGGAAAGGTCTATTTGGTTTCTTACTCATCCTTCAAGCTCAAAATCATTCAAGAGATTTACTCTTCACCCATGGTGGGTCATTCAAGAGTGTTCAAGACCTATGATAAGATACGGAAGAGTTTCCTTTGGAAAGGTCTTTAGAATAATGTGCATGACTATGTGCAAAAGTGTTTTCCTTTCTAACAGAACAAGGATCTCAACCGATTTCTGAGAGGATTGTTGCAAACATTGCCTATTTTGGAAGGGAAGTGGACATACATAGCCATGGATTTCATTACCGGGTTGCCCACTACTAAGCAAGGGTGGATAGCACATATGTAGTAGTTGATAGATTGACAAAAGCGGCTCATTTCATACCCACAAAGGTGCAATATATAGCTTCTATGGTGGCTCAAAAATTCATGGAGCATGTGTTTAGGTTACATGGAATTCCTAAGCAAGTGGTAAGAGATAGGGATGCCAAGCTCATGAGCCATTTTTGAAAGAGTGCCTTATATTCCATGCAAACTACACTCACCCCAAGTATGGCCTATCACCCAAAAATGGATGGCTAAACCGAGAGGGTGAACAAGTGGCTAGAAATCTATTTGAGACACTATTGTTATGACACCCAAGCTTCATGGGATAGATGGTTGCACCTAGTTGAATTTTGTCACAACACCTATCACATGAGTATTGGCATGTCTCCATTTGAAGCCATTTATGAGTATAAGGTGCATATACATTCTATTGCATTCAATGAGGAAAAGGTGAATCCTCAAGCCAAAGAGGAGATTGAGAAGATGTGTACAATATTGCAAAGGTGCAAGGATAACATGCCTAAGGCACAAAATCAAATGATTCAGCAATATATTGATGATTCAATGAAGTATATAGATTTCTCTTGTGTGAGATACCTTTTGGGATTGCAATGAATGTACTTCATTGATGATTCAATGAAGTACATAGATTTCTCTTGTGTGAGATACCTTTTGGGATTGCAATGAATGTACTTCCGCATTCATGAGGGAAGTCAAGAAGATTTGCAAAAGCCCATACATTGCTCCATACATGGTTTCGAGGACGAAACCTTTGGGTGGGGATAGTTTGTAATGAAGGGGGCTTGGTCTTGGGCTTGAGTAAGAACTTTAGGCACGGCCCATGGTGGGCTTGGATATGGCTGGACAAGTGTAGGGGCCCAACATTAAAAAAGTGTGAAAAGATGGGCAAGTAAATAAGTGAAGAAATTGTAATTAGAGTCGAATAATCATTTTACTAATCAAATCCTACTTTCTTGGAGCTTCAACTTCCATGGCTATTGTGGTACTCCCTTGAGTGCATGTGGTACTCCATTATGAGTGCATTTCTTTCTCTCTCTCTCTCTCTCTCTCTCTCTCTCTCTCTCTCTCTCCATCACAACATTTATTTCAACCTTGGACTTTAAATAATGCTGGGTGGTGTGAAGTTATGCAGTGAAAGATGTTAGATAAATGGGCGTCTCTTATAAAGGGTGATGGCGTGGATGATCGCTTCACTACTACTACTACCTCCGTAAACGGAGAAGTCCATAAGTCGGGAAGTTAATTTGTTTAATAAAAAGCTGAGAGAGAAAAATTAGTTGAGAGAAAGAAGATCCAGTTTCAAGAATCTATTCTAATAAAAAATTTGCATTTAGTCCCAAGAGCTTGCATATAAAAATAGAATTTGATTCAGATACCAATCGAGAAAAAATTTTAGGGTACGAGTTAGTACGGATGAAACCGTAAAGTAAAGGATGGTCAATTGGATCATGTAACATATCAAAAAAATTTAGGAAGCATCAAAATAGATAAACAAGCCTCCGCACTAATCCAAGTAATAATAATTTAAAAAGGGTTGTGTGAGGGGTTCGTATATGGGACAAAAATTCAAGGAAACTTGAATATGGTTGGTTTATAGGCCCCCAAACTCATAAAATCACCCTTATAGATAATTGGAATCTCCAATTTCCTTAGGGACACGTAAACATCATGTACAATCACAGAAGCCCTATGGGAAGGTGAAAGAAAAGAGGTAAAACTCATCTTAGACCTTAGTTGGAAATGGCAAAGATTATTGTTGAGTTGTTAAATGACTTATACGGAGTAAATACATAATGGTGAGCCTATCAAGAGAGAAATATTAGTTATATCAAACCCATAAGGGTGTTAAGCCCATTAGGAGAGAAAGATCGGTATCTAGAGATTGGGTACAAGAGTCTTTTTTGGGTAGCACTTCTATCCCGATAGGAACTACCACTCTATTAGGGAGAAGTTGTTGCTAAGGCTCCACCCATAAGAGATTTTACATGAGAGAGAAGTTTATTAGCCCTTATGGATGAGTGATTTTACATGAGAGAGAAGTTTATTAGCCCTTATGGATGAGTGATTTTTAAATTTCTTGCTCAACAAATATTAAAGGACTTATTATTTGGCAAAGCAATATAACATCATTTTCAATACAAGATTTGGATCTCACAATTTATAAAGTAGTGTCCTATCTTCATATCTATTTCAAAGCTTTGTAATCTACATAAATATTGATGAGAGATTGAGCAGGTAGATATATTTATTCTTGGATATTTTTATGGAAACCTTGGAAGAGAGAAGCATGTAATACTTAGTAAGAGCTGATGTTCATGTTCTTATCAAGACAAGATCATGTAGTTAGAAGTGACCTTCTAGTTCTTATTAGTTTCTACATGTGGCATCAACATGTATGTCTGTTAGGTTTCTATCATTATTTATATTTTACACAGCAAAAGCAATTCAAGCCACCCTTGTTTCCATTAGGTTTCTGTCATTATTTATAACATAGTGAGCAGCAATGCAAGGCACCCTTGTGTCCATTATGGTTCTAACATTGTTTGTTACACAATGAGCAATGCAAGGTACCCTTGTGTGCAAAATAGATAATTTCTCCATCCTTGCTGAATTGCTATGCATGTGCACACAGGCGTGTACCTCTCTATGCATGTGCATATACACAGAACTCTCTATGCACGTTATGCTTATCCAAAAGATGTCTATGCATGTTATAGAGATCTTTATGCATATCCATAATATCTATATTAAAATAATAAAGGTAAACCCATCATGGGAACATGTAACTCGATAATCGAAGATTGTGTACAAGAGTGGTCGGGCCAATACACACTTGTAGGCACCATAGGAACTAGCCCCCTGGTGGTGGGAAGAACTTGTTGATGGGTGTGAGGAATCTAAAAGTGAAGTGAGTAAATGGAGTTAATATATGTACATGGGGGTTGAACTTGCATTGGTGAGGGCATGGGAAATCAATCTCTGGGTGGTTGCAAGATCAGGGTGCCCAGTTTTGTCCACTCAGGCACCGTGCGCATGCATGGAACTCTCTATGCACGTTATGCTTATGCATTAAATACACGATACACGAGATCCCGATGCATGGATCTCTGGACTATGCATATAGAGCTCTCTATGCATATGCATAAGCTCTATATTAAACTCATAATGGTGAACCCATCGTGGGAACATGTAACTTGATAATTGAAGTTTGGGTACAAGAGTCGGTAAGCATCGGAACTACCCCCTTGGTGGGAAGAAGTTGTTGATGGGTGTGAAGAATCTACAAGCGTGGTGGTGAGGAAACGAAGTAAATATCTGTACATGGGGGTTGAGTTTGCGTGGGTGAGAGGCCATGGGCAATCAATCTCTCTACTTTGAGAAGCAATGTAGCTCTAAGGTATTAGTAGTTGTTGTTGTAGCGTGTTCAAGGAGCGCACCATATATATATATATATATGTATGTATGTATATATATATGTTGAATAATAAGAGAGTGAATGAGGGAGAAAGAGTGCGTGAACCTTCCAACCTTGGACTTTTAATAAGGTCGGGCGGTGTGAAGTGATGCAGTGGATGACGTCAGAGAAATGGGCATCTCTTATAAAGGGCGATGGAGTGGATGATCCCTTCACCACTACTACTACTACTACCTCCATTTACCAATTAATTAGAAAGGCTATACAGGAGAGAGGAAGAGAGAGAAGAAGGGTGTCAAGGTTTCATGGCGAGTTCTGGAGACAATCATGATGTTTAGCTACTAGATGCTTGGGCTAGCCCCTACATGCGATGCGTGCTCAAGTGGCTGTTGTTGCTGCCAAGGGCATTGCCTACACTAGCATTCCCCAAGAGCTTGGGCCTAACAAGAGCCCCCTCCTCCTGCAATCCAAACCTCTTCACAAGAAGGTGCCCATGCTCCTCCACAAGGGAAAACCCATCTCCGAACCCCTCAATCATTGTAGAGTACCTAAACAAGGCCTTCCCTTCCCCTGATGGCAAAGACTTGCTGCCCAAGGACCCCTACCACAAGGCTATGGCTCGTTTCTGGGCAAATTTCTGTGATAAGAAGGTAAGCATCTTAATAAGGTGGTGGCAAATTATGATAGACAATATATATTTGTGCTAATCTTGCATTGAGAACTAAGACCTCTAGTTACTGTGGGTGGACAGGTTCTTGAGGCTCTGTTGAAGCTGACTCGAGTGCCAAGGGAGGAGTTTGGAGTAAAGGGATACCTGAGTACCTTGGAGGGGGCCTTTCCAAAGGACTCGGAGCTTCCTTACTTTGGCGGGACTCAACTGGGCTTTGTTGATGTGGTGTTGACCCCCCTGTTGGACGAGCCGAGGAAGAGAGACAAGGAGTCGAGACGGTAGACGAGAGACAGGAGAGATGCACACGATGTAGATCCCCAAAAGTGTGTGGAATAGCACACTGAGATAGGCTTATATAGGCTAGGACCTAGGGTTAGGGTTAGCATGCTATATATAGCGCCAACACCCCCGCTCAAACAAAGGTCCCTAGATGTGGATGAAAAAACCCTTGGGGGTTCAAGGGAAAAACCCACATCTCCTATATTCGTCTACCGTTATATTAAAATATTTCAAGTTACAATATTGTGGGAGTACTATTAGCACTCCAATAGTTACAATACAATGGCACTAAACGCCCTCAATTCTATGAATGTGCAAAATAAAAATTTAAATATAATCTTCAGTGTTGGACGTCATCATCCATCTTGAGTTGAAGATGATATTGTCTCTAGATCAACACGTCCTGTAACACAATAAAAGTCTTCACAATAGAAACTCTTATTAAGTCTGTTAGAGAAATCTAAAATTTACACAGAACAGTGTCTGTTGAGGCGGTTCGCGACGCCGCTCGTCAGACAACATATACACAAACAATATGATGGACGTGCATAGAACATGAAATGCAAAAGATGACACATGTGCACATGTAAACATAAAGCCGACATGAATAAGGGGGCCCCCATAAAAGCGCTTATGACAAAAAAAAATGCCACAATGCGGCTTTGACGAGACGAGACGAATAATGTGGCTTTTGACAAATAATGCCACAATGAAGCTTTTGATGAGACGAAGTGGTCTTTCATGAATAATGCCACTTTCACAAGATGAATAATGTGGCCTTCAAGAAATAATGCCACTTTGACGAGACGAATAATGCCAGAGTACCCAGGTAGACGTGTGAAACAATGTTAACGCAATTGTAGACGATATAGATCAAGCCTGCAACGGACGTTATGAAAAGAATAGCATTAGTACTTCTTTGGATGTAAAAATACACTCAATAAAGATTTGGATGTAAAATTATATGTGAGATTAAATGGAGTCAAAATATAACAGGCCAAACAGTATAACTTCATACTAATCTCCAATAATGGACAGCCTTTCGGTTATACTAAGTTTGGCACATATTATCAAAGATAAATAGAAATTATGAATCCAAAAATGATAGATTTGACTTCTAATGGGATGCCATGAAGCAGGTTGGCCTTCTTGCTTTGCAATATACAGAACGTGTGTAGCGCTTCAGGTTGTGTGCCAACTGGCAACACTACATGTGTTGAGCTTACAAACCCTTGCCAAGAAAACGCAAAAATCGGCCATAGTGGAAAGCATCAACCGGTAGTTAGATCTTGTTGCTTCAATTGAAAACAACCATGGGCAAAGTAGTTAAAAATTAAACTCCATAATTGAAAAGAAAATATTGGCAAAGAAGTCTAAACTCGATTGCCTTATTCCCCCACGCAAACAAAAAATAGATGCTATTTTTGGGTAGGGTCAATGCAAAAATAGCGTGATAAAAACTGTATGTGCTAAATGGCTGCCATCAACCAAAGCGCCGCTTTTATAAAAAGCGACAAAATAAGAGCGTCAACAGCTTTTTCACTTGCTAAAATAGCACTATTAGAAGCATAACTATAGCTGACCAAGGGCATAAGCGAATAAAGACAGCCATGGCCGCCCTGCGTTACCTTGACTAGCAAGCCAACTTTAGTATAAATAAACGTAGCTATAATTAGTTCCATGCATGCAGGGAGGGTAAGAAAGCGGAATTATGACGACAAAAATAGGGCACTGAGACATAAACCTATGGATGTCTGAGGTCTCCCAATCTGCAAGTATACAGCTTCTCTAGATTCTCTTCACGCATATTGTGTCTGATACAACACTGCTCAGTCTCATATAAACCTCGGTTCTCTTCACGCGTACTGTGTCTCTCTTACACTGCTCAGCCTCAAAGAAACCAGAGAATATACAATCTGCATGAGTGCCAATGTTACTCCTCACGCTTCTGCTGGAAAGTAACTAGGCGCTCCATTTAAATGCCGGGCAACCAAAACGCAGGCAATTAGCCGCCTAAAGCCAGCTGATTACGAGCTCCTTATGCAGCTTTTCTAAAAATAGAGAACGGCGCTTTCTAGCTACAAAGCTCAAACTTTAATATGAAAAGCAAAAACCACAGCAATACAATTACGATGTGGAAAATTCCTTCTTTTAGCGAAATCTGTTCTGGCAAAGCCTAGCACCACATAGACGAACAATAGTAGTATTGTACATGATATTGAAAATAGTTCATGGAATTGTGCGTTGGCAAGAAGCCATCAGGCGCAAGCCCTTTTATATAACAATATATTCAAGCACCAAGAATTCGAACAATTGGTTAACAGAAATTTTGAACAAAGTGTATGCATAAGCTTGATAACAATAAACACGAGATAGCAAGCGAAGTATCACGCACACAGAAACATATGCAAGACACATCTCTTGAATCAAGAAGACAAAGAAGAAAAGATAAAAGATTCAAATAACACTTAGCTCTCTTTGTAGACAAGGAAGAAGATGATGCTCCGTGCTTTGTCCGTCTTCGCTCTGATACCATGTTGGACGAGCCGAGGAAGAGAGACAAGGAGTCGAGACGGTAGACGAGAGACAGGAGAGATGCACACGATGTAGATCCCCAAAAGTGTGTGGAATAGCACACTGAGATAGGCTTATATAGGCTAGGACCTAGGGTTAGGGTTAGCATGCTATATATAGCGCCAACACCCCCTAGTTGTGTATCTGCCTGCATTGGAGTCTATGGCAGGCTTTGAATGGGACTTGGAGAAGCTGCCCCGCTTTCAAGCCTGGCTGAAGGCCTTTGAAGGCTGCCCTCCGGCGGCGTGCTTGTTGCCAAACAAAGCTAAGCAGCTCGCAGAGGCCGCCAAGGGTTTCAGAAATAACCACTTCCCAAATGAATGAACTACTGCTTATTTACTTACTGAGCCAGAGTCTAGAAGAGCTTGACATTTTTATCCTTGTTTTGGAGAGTGAGTTCTGTATCCCTGCCCCGTGAATAACAATTGTATACAATGCAGTATTTATTGGTGTTTTCTTTTATTCTTCTCAGACACACAATGCAAACTTGCACTAGAGGCAGAATGCACAACAGAAAGAGTCTCGTTTTTTCAAATCTAACACTTTCGACGAATACAATGCATTGACTATTTCTCAACATCACGTCACATCGTGTCGATGCGATGCATGTGTATATTTCTGTCTCTCTTAACTTTTACAATGAACGTGTAATTAGTTATACAACAAATGCTAGCTCGTCGTACTACAGGCCTTATGTCTTGCTTTCCCAGTTGATTGTGAAGGGGTCATGCTTATGAGTTATGACGTAAAACGGGCTAAGCCAGCCTCAGCACTATCTCCACGTAGCTTTTAATGTGCCCGATAAAGGGCTCGACGATGCAGAAGCTAGCCACACGACATGTTGAAACCTGAGAAAAGTTGGGTGTAAAATGTGCCCAAACATTGTGTTCATTGATCCATTGACCACCATTGCACACTTCCATCATTAATACCTTTGTTGTGTACATCCAAAAATCCCATATGTTCTATCAAAGAAATATCACATGAAACAAAGAGTTTTCCATCAAATATACCCACATATAGATGTAGTAACATCATTTTCTCCCTTGAGTTGCAAGAAGTGTACACATCATAATGAGCATGCATAGATGGCCAAGCAAAGGATGCCAGTGTCTTCAAATCTATGAGATCAAATAAACAAGATGATAATTCCCTAGCGAATGCACTCACCAAATTTAAAGCTTGAAGTTTTATTCTTTTGGTCAGAGTTTAGAGTTTTGTGAATGTTTTTTAGAGTTTTCTCAACCTCATTATCTATTTTATAAAAACCATTTTAGCTTAAAAATCTTTAAAAATATAGAAAGTTTTTTAAAATCCAAGGAAAATCTTGTTGGAATTAGGGTTAGGGTTGCAATAACACACACACAAGATAGAGATGCTTGAGAGCACACAAACTTACTAGATTAGAATAAACAAACGTGTGCCAGATACAAAAGATAAGTACACACCCCAAAATGAGTAGATAAGAGGGTGTACATACGCACGGGGGATAAAACCTCCCAGTAAGGGAAAAAGTGCCCCGATGGTCCGAAGTGTGTTCACACACATCACTACCATATAATGCTACAAATCCCCCTTGGAGTGATGATGTGAACATATACAGGGTATAGCCAATCAATCCTAAAAAGGAAGTAAGCCCAAAGCTTTACGAAAAGCCTCAAACTTTTCATGAGGAAGAGCCTTCGTGAATAAATGTGCCATGTTGTCATATGTAGGCACATAGACCAAGCTGATCTTTGCTAGAGCAGAGAGTCTTTCCCTTGACATAGTGGTAATGCACCTCAATGTGCTTAGTGTGGGCATAAAACACTGGGTTCCTCGCCTACTAATGCGCTCTGGCTACTATCAGTTAAAATCGTAGTGCTAGATGACTCCCCAAACCTCCAAATCAGCCATAAGACGTCTCAGCCACACACACTCTACTGTAGTTGTAAAGGCTGCCCTGTACTCAGCTTCACAGTTGGAAGTGGCCATTGTAGGCTGCTTCTTGTTGAGCCATGATATACATGAATCACCAAGGTGAAAGCAAAACCCACTAGTGGACACTCATGTGTCATAACATACACTAGTGGACACTCATGTATTCTTGGTTAAATGCATCGGGCATCATTTCCAAAGGATGGATCTATGAGAGGTATTAAGAAATTACAGCTTATACATAGTGATGTATGTGGTTCTATCATGACACCATATGTTGGGGGATATCTCTACTTTGTCACTTTTATTAATGATTACTCTAGATATAGCTAGCTGTATCCATTAAAGCAGAAGTTCGAGGTTTTATGTGCCTTAGGCATTTTGTATCCATGGCTGAAAATGCATGTGAATGCAACGTTGGCACCCTTCGTTCAAATCGAGAGGGGAAGTGTATGTCCAAGAAATTTCATGCATATATCTCATCCACGCTAGAGAGCTGCTCCTTAAAATATTTGATCTTGCTCAAGAAGTTGTCCATTGAGTCTTCCTCATTCATGTGCTCAGACTCCAACTTTTTGCATAGATATGCAACACGTGCTTTATTGCGCACTTGGTATAATATGCAGCAAGTGCATCCCATGCATGTTTTGAAGTCTTACATGACTGAATATGAGGAATAATGCTTCGCTTCATAGAAAGTATAAGCAATGCACGTCATGTGCATCTCTTCCATCCCATCTCATTTGAGCAACAGTGGGAGGTACTGGTGGTGCATGTGGAGGAGCCACATTTGTATTATATTCTACTTCAGATGTACTTGCAGCACCTGGTTGCACTAGTAGTTGTTAAATAGGACAATTTTCACTACCACTGACCACATTCCAAAGGCCTTTAGCAACCAGTACATGTGTCATTGTATAGAACCACAATGGGTTGAATACATCACTACTGCTAGCCATGACTGTCAACCAAATGAAAAATCTTTCAACACACTACAAGTACTCACTACAAGTACTCAGTATTCACTTAATGCAACCCCGGATGGCTGCAACTGACTAAATCACCTGCAAAATGTATGAAAAATAACACAGAGTAGAGAATAGAGTGTTACTAGAAAGTATGATGATCGATGTTGTTGAAGACACTATAGATGTTGTTGCACACCAAATATTTACGCGCTGCATAGCCCAGATGCCCAAATTCGAGCATAACCAATCCAAAATAACGCCTCTCCAGAACACTTACAGAAACCTCATGGTGCCCAAAACGCCCCTGAAATCACGCTGCGGACCTCGAAAACTTTGTATACATCACACTACAATATATACCTTCTTCTTCTAGGAGGGTATCTCAATCGGAGATAGAAAAACAGGGTCGCCGATGAGGAGGGGGACAGGATACCTGATCAAGTGTCAAGGAAGCTAGCTCTGATACCAATTGTTGGAATTAGGGTTAGGGTTGCAACAATGCACACACACAAGATAGAGAAGCTTGAGAGCACACAAACTCACTAGATTAGAATGAAAAATGTGTGCCGATACAAAAGATAAGTACACACCCCAAAATGAGTGGATAAGAGGGTGTACATACAAATGGGGAAAAAAACCTCCTAGTGAGGAACAAAGTGGCCCGACGGTCCTAAGTGTTTTCACACACATCACTACCATATAATGCTACACATCACTACCATATAATGCTACAAATATTTAAAAATCCCATAAAATTTAACTCATCTTCTCCATCAGTGTTTGAGCTTAGTTCATGTGAAAAGCTGTTTGCAAGGCTCACATTTAGTGTTCATGTGTTGACCTCTCCATTCTCTACAACACCTACAAATATTTATTTTGTTGTGGTCAAACAATACAACGAAGCAATTTGGTTGTGGCGGTATTATCTTTCTTCATTGGCTTATACAAATCAAGGTGCAGCTCTAGCTACATTTAGCACCACAGGATGTCATTTTGAGCAACCCAATTGTGATTTGCATTATGCAAATCACACGAGGTAATAAATCTCCAATTTTATTAGCAAAACTCACAACAATGAATCATTCTTCAGGTGATGATGCTTTTCATATCGATAACGCTTATGGCTTTACTAACTCCCCACTTCTTGAGTCGACACTCGATAAAAATCTTCCTTTAATCCAAGCTCAACTGCTGGAAGAAGAAGATGACCACATTGCCAAAATTCTCAAAGAAGCTTTTGATGTTCGACATCACATAAGGAATCCAAGATAAGTTGTTGCTCTTTTATTTTTGTAAAATTTGATGGTAAAAAGGATGGCTGCTCTATTCTTTCATGGTTAAGCTAGTTTGATGATTATTTAAGCTTCTCAAAAAAGGATAAGATCAAATATGTTACTAATCACATGGTGAATAAGGCATCTTTATGGTGGAATGTATTGCATCATGCTACTGACAAACAAATCACTTAGTTTCAAAGATAAAGTCAAGGAGTCTTTTCTGCCACCCTACAAGAATGTCGTGCATGGAGAAAATTTTCTTGGAATGATCATGACATTGTATCTCAGTATATATACAAAGTATTTTTGGCATACTTTACTACATCTTCGCATGCCTGAGGATGTCCCTAATGATACTTTATAGCAAAAATATGAAGATAGTCTCAAAGAAGAAAGTATACAAGTAGAGGTGATATATGTTTAAACCTCCTTGAACTCTCTACGAAGCTATTTCTCTAGCTCACGATGTAGAAGAAAAGCTTCACTCCATTGGAAAGTTTGTTCCGCCTATGCAAGGCCCTCTCCCATACAATTGGCAAAATCATCTTTTATTGGTAAGAATCATCCATTCAGGTGATCTTTTCAACCCAATTCCTTCACTTCAAATCACACTAGTAACTTTCAAAATTCACTTGTACCCACACAGTTCTTCCTAAAAATGTATTTAATGGGACAATTATGTTTCTATCATTATTTGTTACACATAGTGATGAGCAATGCAAGGTACCCTTGTGTGAGATATACTTCGGTCATGCTGTGGTGGCAGGGAACCGAAGAAGTGGCTAAGTTATCTGCGCCTAGTCGAGTTCGCCTACAATGCTTCTTATCACTGAAGTATTGGGATGAGCCCTTTCAAAGCTTTGTATGGACAAGATTGCTTAACTCCATTAACTTGGTTCAACCCATTGATTAGGGTCGAGATGTCCAGACAGTTGCTTGACTACACGGAGCAACAGATGTAGTCAATTCGCAAAGATATAAAAGCTAGACAAAAACAGTATGCAGATAAGAAGAGGACATACAAAAAATTTGAAGAAGCAAATATGGTCTTCATTCGAGTACGCCCCAAAAGAAGTTCTCTATCTCTTGGGAAGTACAAGAAGTTATCCCCCAGATATTGTGGGCCATATGTGATTACAAAGAAAGTAGGTGACTTAGCCTACGAGTTTCTTCTGCCTCCTCATCTCAAAGTACATAATGTATTTCATGTCAGCCTACTTAAAAAGTATGTACCAAGCCCAAATCATGTGCTTGATGTGATGAAATCTTAACTTCTTCAACCCAAGGGCAGATGGAACTCCAACCTAAAGAAATCCTTGATGTTTGAGAGAAGGTTCTCAGGAATAGAATTCTGAGAGAATTATTGGTTAAATGGAAGTTCTATCCTTTTGAAGATGCCACCTGGGAGAAAGAAGCCAAACTATTACGAGATTACCCCCAGTTTGCGAGATGAGGACGTTTCGCGTTTTTCAAGTGGAAGAGAATGTAAGATTCCTCCCCAGCCTCTCAAGAAGTCCAATATCTTCCCCTGTAATCAAATCCCTCTTCAAAAATATAAAAGATCTTGTTTCTACCTGTTTTGGCCTAGAGAGAGAAAATCTTTTAAAGAGAGGTGATTCAGTTTTTAAATATTTTTGGATGGAAAAATATCTCATCTTATTAAAATAAATTCCCCGAAACAAAAGTTCAAAAAGAATCTCAGAAGCTGCATTAGAAATAAATTATAATCTGTTCAAAAGGCCTTATCCTCAGGGTCCACATTTTCTGAAAATTTTTAATTAAGGCTCCTATGGAGAAGTAAGATTAATCCAAATGTACGGAGGAGGTAAATTGAATAAATAAAGAAAATCCCCCCAAAAATAAGTAAATACTCACATAAGATGAAGAGTGGACTAAGGACCAAAGGAAATACTAAAAAAATGATTTTTTTCACACCTCAGAGTGGGGATTCCCCCTCATGAAGTAGGCACCTTTTTCCCATCATTGCTTTTGAATTTTAAATCAATAAAATTAGATATTTCATCTCTCCTCTCTCCTAATTCAAAACTGAATATCCAAAAAGTAAGCTAAACTAACCCAAAAATGGTCAAAAATTGACCAAACTGATCTCGAAAATTCTAGGATCAATTTGCTTGGTTAGAGGCTCACTTTTTCCTATAAATAAAAGCCTCCCCCTTTGTAGAAGCTCAATAGTGTTTTATGCACTGTTACTCTACTCCTCCCTAGAGCCAAAAACAATGAATTTGGGTGGTTGCAAGATCAGGGTGCCTAGTTTTGTCCACTCAGGCCCCCTGTAAACAGTAAAAAAACAAGCATTTATTTACCTTTAGTGGCTAATCTCTCCTACTAAATGAAGGAATTTTGTTTCAAGTTCTTTCGTTGGAACATCATATTCAAAGTTGGATATAGAGTTGCATAATTTGATTAAGCAATGGATAGTCAAAAGTCCTCATTTTCTGAGGTACAAAGTCAATGTATACACCCTGTCCCAAATTTGAACTGATTCCATAAAATGCTAATATCTTTTACATATAAACTCATATGAGATTCCCACTTTGTACCTTAGATCTTCACATAATATGGAGCTTAACTTGATTTTTTGAGAAAATTTTAAGATATTTGTGTATTTTCTTTAAATATTTCAAGGTCTTTAAAGTGTTATAATATACGCCACTTTTTGTACCCACAATAGCTACCACTTAAAATCCTCAATCTTGTAGATCAAAAGAGTGGGTAGATACTGCGACATTAGTAGAATGTGGTGGTTAGAAAAAATTACAAATCCAATGGTTGGATTTTTAATGATCTCTTTTTTAAAATTCTTCCAGACTATTAGAAGACCTGCAAATATTAATAATCTAATTAGTAAAATTACATTTTTGATGTGAATCATCTAAAACCTATAGGGAATAGTGTACTTGTAATGGTGCATCTATGGAAAAATAAATTGGATCACTCAGTATGGAAAGATCATTTGTTTATCATTTCATCATATTTTTGATTAATTAGACTAATTTATATTAATTTAAGTTATATTGGATTAATTTAAGGGAAAGCGTATTTTTTATTATTTGCTTGATCTCATTTTAAGTACCTTGCCCCCCAAAATTTGCTCTCCAAGCATTGTCCCAGTCCAGCATAAGCTAGATAAAACTGGTCACCCTGATCTTGCAACAACCCATTTATTGATAATTCATTAGTTTTTGACCATTTCCTCTTCAAATTAATTGGTGGCCACTCTTGTTACAAATAAGAGTAGATCCCTCAAACCATCAAGCCAAAGGAAAGCTCACAAAAATTCATGTAAGCTAGAAATCCTACTTTTTCTTTATTTCATTTAATGGTTTTCTAATTTTTATTTTCTTTAAAATAAAAAATGATGTTATGCCTTGTTGGAAAGGCTTTCCCTCTCTCTTCATTCTTGAATTCAGCCTTTCTTTATCCTAGATATGTAATCAAATTGTTAGAATTAAACTTTTCATATTGTTTCTCTTTAAAAAGTGAAATTTGATTAGTTTAGAATGCTTTAAACCATTTGGGATAATTTCTAAGTAACTTAAGAATGAAAAAAAATTAAAAAATGGTCATCCATACAAAGGAGGTTATGGCAAAATTTTCTTAAATTTTTTGAAATAAGTTTTATCTTTTATTATTCAAAAAGAGTAATCCCCACCGTTTGTGTATTCTAAAAGTATTATTTTCATTCTATGCATAGAAAAATACATATTAGAAATATTTTTAAAAGTGTTATTTCCGTTAGAATTGATTTCTATGCAATAGATGCATATTGGAGATTTTTTTTTCTAAAAGTGTTACTTTCATCAAAATTGATTTTTATGCATAAATAGATTCATGAAAGAATTTCTTTTAATATAAAGTGTTACTTTCATCAAAATTGATTTTTATGCATAAATAGATGCCTAAAGGATTTTTTTATATTATAAAAGTGTTACTTTCATGAAAATTGATTTTATGCATGAATAGATGCATAAAAAAATTTTATTATAAAAGTGTTACTTTCATCAAAATTGATTTTTATGCATAAAAGATTTTTTTATTATAAAAGTATTACTTTCATCAAAATTGATGTTTATGCATAAATAGATGCATAAAAGAATTTTTTTAATATAAAAGTGTTACTTTCATCAAAATTGATTTTTATGCATAAATAGAGGCATAAAAGCATTGTTAAAATTCTAAAAGTGTTACTTTCATCAAAATTGATTTTTCTATATAAATAGATGCATAAAAGAATGTTTTTATTCTAAAAGTGTTACTTTCATCAAAATTTATTTTTATGCATAAATAGATGCATAAAAGAATGTTTTTAATTATAAAAGTGTTACTTTCATCAAAATTGATTTTTATGCATAAATAGATGCATAAAAGAATTATTTTTATTATAAAAGTGTTACTTTCATCAAAAATGATTTTTATGCATAAGTAGATGCATAAAGGAAATTTATTTATTATAAAAGTGTTACTTTTATCAAATTTTATTTTTATGCATAAATAGATGCATAAAAGGATTTTCTTTTATATAAAAGTGTTATTTCCATAGAAGAATGATTTTATGCATAAATAGACGCATACAGAATTTTGATATCAAAATAAGAGTACTCTTTAATCCTATGTTTAAATCCCATGAATATTGGTAAATGAATAAGTAAATACTTTGTGAGAGAAAATTCTACCGTTTCATATTCTCTAGGATGGTAATGAGAAAACTAAGAAAAACTATCGAAGTCAGAATTTTAGATAAATGATTAATTTATTCCTCATAGGAACTCGTGAAATATTAATTTATTCTCATAGGAACTCGTGATTAGTTTGGAATTCAGTTAAGCAAATACTCAATGAATGAAATTCAGTAAAGTAGTAATTGAAATATTACCCTTCCAGAAAGATAGTTCAGGGAGAACCTTTCTAGACTCAAACCCTGAATCAGACTATGACCAAGACATAACTCCTTCGTCAGTTTTAAGAAAAGACGATGTGACTAGTTCAGGAAAATTCACTCAAATCACCCACCGAATCTGAAATCAAGTTAAGACCCTTTGATTTGGATCTGAGGATCAAGGTTACAGAATTCATGAAATTCTATTGGAATTGAGACCTGCGATCTAGAAGTATTGGGATACGGATTTAAGATATACTCATTATATTCAAAAGAAAATCAAAAATGAAAACTTTCATAGAAACCCTATTTTCTTAACGGACTGTCTTACGTCAGAATGTTGGAGGGAACATTTGGTATATGTGTTTTTCTAAGGGAAGTTCGGTTGTGGCGGGGAGTCAAAGGACGGCTCACGTGGCAAAAATCTGCCCAGGTCTTGACCAGCCTTGGTATGGTGAAAAATTGTGTGCTTTCGGTATGATGGGCAAGGGCCGACGAAGCGGTCCCTAAGTGAAGTGCCAAGACACCTAAGGAGGATCTTGGAGGGTTCTGACCAGGCGATGCACGGGCTCGCGGTGCTTCGGACACCCATGTATACGTTCTGGAAGATATATATTATATGGCGGACCAATGTTTATTGTAATCTGTTATTTGATCTCATTGCTAACCAGCTAGTCTCAACGGAGAGTCCAGAGTGATACTGCTTTTTGTGAGAAACAAGGATTGGATGGAAATTTTGAGCTATGACATCTGTAACCAATAATTGGATTGTGTTATAAGTTAAAGTTTAAAGAGGAGTGTGTGCATATATGTATTCTAAAGCAAAAGTTAAGAAAGGCATTCAATTATGGGTCCCCCCAGATGAAGTGGGAATGTATCAGTATGGATTTTATTACTGGATTACCTTCAGTGCAATCAGGCTACAACTCCATCTTTGTGGTAGTTGATAGACTAACCAAAGTTGCCCATCTGATTCGAGTAAAAGAAACCTACACTGCGGCGGCGAACGTGGCTAGAGTGTTCCCCAAGGAAATCTTTAGATTGCATGGCCTACCCCCACCAGAAGAATAGTAAGTGATTGAGATCCCAAATTCACGTCAAGATTCTGGACTGCATTTTTTGAAGCAATAGGAACTTTCTTAGATCTCAGCACAGCTTACCACCCCGAGACCGACGGTCAAACAGAAAGGGTAAACCAAGTAATCAAAGATATACTTCCGTCATGCTGTGTGGCAGGGAACCCAAGAAGTGGCTAAGTTATCTGCACCTGCCAACAGCATGACGGAAGTATATCTTTGATTACTTGGTTCATAAATATAAAAGATCTTGTTTCTACCTGTTTTGGCCTAAAGAGAGAAAATCTTCTAACGAGAGGTGATTCAGTTTTTAAATATTTTTGGATGGAAAAATATCTCATGTTATTAAAATAAATTCCCTCGAAACAGAAGTTGAAAAAGAATTTCAGAATTAGAAATAAATTATAACCTATTCTCAAAAGGCCTTATCCTAAGGGTCCACATTTTCTAAAAAATTTTAATTAAAGCTCCTATGGACAAATAAGATTAATCCAAATGTAGGGAGGAGGTAAATTGAAGAAATAAAGAAAATCCTCCCAAAAATGAGTAAATACTCACATAAGATCCAAAGGAAATACTAAAAAAATGAATTCTTGACACCTCAGAGTGGGGATTCCCCCTCATGAAGTAGGCACCTTTTTTCCATCATTGCTTTTGAATTTTAAATCAATAAAATTAGATATTTCATCTCTCCTCTCTCCTGATTCAAAACTGGATCCAAAAAGTAAGCTAAACTGACCCAAAAAAGGTTAAAAATTGACCAAACTGATCTAGAAATTTCTAGAATCAATTTGCTTGGTTAGAGGCTCACTTTTTTCTATAAATAGAAGCCTCCCCCTTTGTAGAAGCTCAATAGTGTTTTATGCACTGTTACTCTACTCCTCCCAGAACCAAAAACAGTGAATTTATTGATAATTCATTAGTTTTTGACCGTTTCCTCTTCGAAAAAATTGGTGGCCACTCTTGTTATAAACAAGAGTAGATCCCTCAAACCATCAAGCCAAAGGAAAGCTCACAAAAATTCATGTAAGCTAGAAATCCTACTTTTTCTTTATTCCATTTAATGGTTTTCTAATTTTTGTTTTCTTTAAAATGAAAATGATGTTATGCCTTGTTGGAAAGACTTTCCCCCTCTCTTCATTCTTGAATTCAGCCTTTCTTTATCCTAGATATGTAATCAAATTGTTAGAATTAAACTTTTCATATTGTTTCTCTTTAAAAAGTGGAATTTAATTAGTTTAGAATGCTTTGAACCATTTGGGATAATTTCTAAGTAACTTAAGATTGAAAAACAATTGAAAAATGGTCAGCCATACAAAGGAGGTTATGGCAAAATTAAATTTTCTGAAATAAGTTTTATCTTTTATTATTTAAAAAGAGTAATCCCCACCGTTTGTGTACTCTAAAAGTGTTATTTTCATTCTATGCATAGAAAAATGCATATTAGAAATATTTTTATTAGAAAAGTGTTATTTCCATTAATTTCCATGCAATAGAAAGATGCATATTAGAGAAATTTGTTTATTCTAAAGGTATTACTTTCATCAAAAATGATTTTTATGCATAAATAGATTAATAAAAGAATTTCTTTTATTATAAATGTGTTACTTTCATCAAAATTGATTTTTATGCATAAATAGATGCATAAAAGAATTTTTTATATTATAAAAGTGTTACTTTCATCAAAATTAATTTTTATGCATAAATAGATGCATAAATAGATGCCTAAAAGATTTTTTTATATTATAAAAGTGTTACTTTCATGAAAATTGATTTTTATGCATGCATAGATGCATAAAAAAATTTATTATAAAAGTGTTACTTTCATCAAAATTGATTTTTATGCATAAAAGATTTTTTTATTATAAAAGTGTTACTTTCATCAAAATTGATTTTTATGCATAAATAGATGCATAAAAGAATTTTTTTTATTCTAAAAGTGTTACTTTTATCAAAATTGATTTTTCTACATAAATAGATGCATAAAAGAATTTTTTATTCTAAAAGTGTTACTTTCATCAAAATTGATTTTTATGCATAAGTAGATGCATAAAAGATTTTCTTTATTATAAAAGTGTTACTTTCATCAAAATTGATTTTTATGCATAAATACATGCATAAATAAATTATTTTTATTATAAAAGTGTTACTTTCATCAAAATTGATTTTTATGCATAAAAGAATTTTCTTTATTATAAAAGTGTTACTTTCATTAAAATTGATTTTTATGCATCAATAGATGCATAAAAGGATTTTCTTTTATATAAAAGTGTTATTTCCATAGAAATTGGATTTTATGCATAAATAGACGCATACAGAATTTTTATATCAAAATAAGAGTACTCTTTAATCCTATGTTTAAATCCCATGAATATTGGTAAATGAATAAGTAAATACTCTATGAGAAAATTCTACCGTATATCTCTAGGATGGTAATGAGAAAACTCAAAAAAACTATCGAAGTCAGAATTTTAGATAAATGATTAATTTATTCCTCATAGCAACTTGTGATTAGTTTTGAATTCAATTAAGAAAATACTCAATGAATGAAATTCAGTAAAGTAGTAATTGAAATATTACCCTTCGAGAAAGATAGTTCAGGGAGAACCTTTCTAGACTCAAACCCTCAATCAGACTATGACCAAGACATAACTCCGTCAGTTTTTAAGAAAAGACGATGTGACCAATTCAGGAAAATTCACTCAAATCACCCACCGAATCTGAAATCAAGTTAAGACTCTTTGATTTGGATCTGAGGATCAAGGTTAAAGAATTCATGAAATCCAGTTGGAATTCAGACATGCGATCTAGAAGTATTCGGATACAGATTTAAGATATACTCATTATATTCAAAAGAAAATCAAAAATGAAAACTTGCATAGAAACTTTAAGATATATTCATTATATTCAAAAGAAAATCAAAACTGAAAACTTGCATAGAAACCGTGTTTTCTTAAAGGACTGTCTTACGTCAGAATGTTGGAGGGAGCATTTGATATATGTGTTTTTCTAAGGGAAGTTCGGTTGCAACAGCTGGTGGGGAGTGTTCAAAGGACGGCTCACGTGGTAAAAATCTGCCCAGGTCTTGACCAACCTTGGTATGGTGAAAAATGGTGTGCTTCCGTACGATGGGCGAGGGCCGACGAAGCGGTCCCTGAGTGAAGTGCCAGGACACCTAAGGAGGATCCTGGAGGGTTCTGACCAGGCGATGCACAGGCTTGCGGTGCTTAGGACACCCATGCGTATGACATGGAAAATATATATTATATGATGGACCAATTTTTATTGTAATCTGTTACTGGATCTCGTTGTTGCTGACCAGCTAGTCTCAACGGAGAGTCCAAAGTGATATTGTTTGTTGGTGAGAAACAAGGATTGGATGGAAATTTTGAGCTATGACATCTGTAACCAATAATTGGATTGTTTTATAAGTTAAAGTTTAAAGAGGAGTGTAAGCATATCTGTATTCTAAAGCAAAAGTTAAGAAAGGCATTCAATTATGGGTCTCCCCAGATGAAGTGGGAATGTATCAATATGGATTTTATTACTAGATTACCTTCAGTGCAATCAGGTTACAACTCCATCTTCGTGGTAGTTGTTGATAGACTAACCAAAGTTGCCCATCTGATTCCAGTAAAAGAAACCTACACTGCGGGCAGACGTGGCCAGAGTGTTCCTCAAGGAAGTCTTTAGATTGCATGGCCTACCTAGAAGAATAGTAAGTGATCGAGACCCCAAATTCACGTCAAGATTTTGGACTGCATTTTTTGAAGCAGTAGGAACTTTCTTGGATCTCAGCACAGCTTACCACCCCGAGATCGACGGTCAAACAGAAAGGGTAAACCAAGTAATCGAAGATATACTTCGGTCATGCTGTGGCAGGGAACCCAAGAAGTGGCTAAGTTATCTGCACATAGTCGAGTTAGCCTACAATGCTTCTTATCACTGAAGTATTGGAATGAGCCCTTTCAAAGCTTTGTATGGACAAGATTGCTTAACTCCATTAACTTGGTCCAACCCATTGATTAGGGTCGAGATGTTTTGCTTGACGACATGGAGCAACAGATATAGTCAATTCGCAAAGATATAAAAGTTACCCAAGATAGACAGAAACATTATGCAGATAAGAAGAGGACATACAGAAAATTTAAAGAAGCAAATATAGTCTTCATTCGAGTATGCCCCAAAAGAAATTCTCTATCTCTTGGGAAGTACAAGAAGTTATCCCCCAGATATTGTGGGCCATATGTGATTACAAAGAAAGTAGGTGACTTAGCCTACAAGCTTCTTCTGTCTCCTCATCTCAAAGTACATAATGTATTTCGTGTTAGCCTACTTAAAAAGTATGTACCAAGCCCGAATCATGTGCTTGATGTGATGAAATCTTGACTTCTTCAACCCAAGGACAGATGGAACTCCAACTTGAAGAAATCCTTGATGTTCGAGAGAAGGTTCTCAGGAATAGAATTCTAGGAGAATTATTGGTTAAATGGAAGTTCTATCCTTTTGAAGATGCCACCTGGGAGAAAGAAGTCAAACTATTGTGGGATTACTCCCAGTTTGCGAGATGAGGACATCTCACGTTTTTCAAGTGGAACAAAATGTAACATTCCTCCCCAGCCTCTCAAGAAGTCCAGTATCTTCCCCTGTAATCAAATCCCTCTTCAGAAATATAAAAGATCTTGTTTCTACCTGTTTTTGCCTAGAGAGAAAATCTTCTAAAGAGAGGTGATTCAGTTTTTAAATATTTTTGGATGAAAAAATATCTCATCTTATTAAAATAAATTTCCCTGAAATAGAAGTTCAAAAAGAATTTTAGAAACTGCATTAGAAATAAATTATAATCTGTTCAAAAGGCCTTATCCTAAAAGGGTCCACATTCTCTGAAAATTTTTAATTAAGGCTCCTATGGACAAATAAGATTAATCCAAATGTAGGAAGGAGATGTAGGGAGGAGGTAAATTGAAGAAATAAAGAAAATCCTCCCAAAAATGAGTAAATACTCACATAAGATGAAGAGTGGACTAAGGACCAAAGGAAATACTAAAAAAATGAATTTTTGACACCTTAGAGTGGGGATTCCCCCTCATGAAGTAGGCACCTTTTTCCCATCATTGCTTTTGAGTTTTAAATCAATAAAATTAGATATTTCATCTCTCCTCTCTCCTAATTCAAAACTGGATATCCAAAAAGTAAGCTAAACTGACCCAAAAATGGTCAAAAATTGACCAAACTGATCTCGAAAATTCTAGAATCAATTTGATTGGTTAGAGGCTCACTTTTTCCTATAAATAGAAGCCTCTCCCTTTGTAGAAGCTCAATAGTGTTTTATGCACTGTTACTCTACTCCTCCTAGAGCCAAAAACAATGAATTTATTGATAATTCATTAATTTTTGACCATTTCCTCTTCGAAAAAGTTGGTGCCACTCTTGTTACAAACAAGAGTAGATCCCTCAAACCATCAAGCCAAAGGAAGCTCACAAAAATTCATGTAAGCTAGAAATCCTACTTTTTCTTTATTCCATTTAATGGTTTTCTAATTTTTATTTTCTTTAAAATGAAAAATGATGTTATGCCTTGTTGGAAAGGCTTTCCCCCTCTCTTCATTGTTGAATTCAGCCTTTCTTTATCCTAGATATGTAATCAAATTGTGAGAATTAAACTTTTCTTATTGTTTCTCTTTAAAAAGTGGAATTTGATTAGTTTAGAATGCTTTAAACCATTTGGGATAATTTCTAAGTAACTTGAGAATGAAAAATTTTGAAAAATGGTTAGCCATACAAAGGATATTATGGCAAAATTTTCTTAAATTTTGTGAAATAAGTTTTATCTTTTATTATTCAAAAAGAGTAATCCCCACCGTTTGTGTATTCTAAAAGTGTTATTTTCATTCTATGCATAGAAAAATGCATATTATAAATATTTTTATTATAAAAGTGTTATTTCCATTAGAATTAATTTCTATGCATAAAAAGATGCATATTGGAGAATATTTTTATTCTAAAAGTGTTACTTTCATCAAAATTGATTTTTATGCATAAATAGATGCATAAAAGAATTTGTTTTAAATTATAAAAGTTTTACTTTCATCAAAATTGATTTTTATGCATGAAAGAAAATTTTTAATTATAAAAGTGTTACTTTCATCAAAATTAGTTTTTATGCATAAATAGATGCATAAAAGAATTTTTTATTTAAAAGTGTTACTTTCATCAAAATTGATTTTTATGCATAAATAGATGCATAAAAGAAATTTTTTATTATAAAAGTGTTACTTTCATCAAAATTGATTTTTATGCATAAATAGATGTATAAAAGAATTTTTTTATTATTCATCAAAATTGATTTTTATGCATAAATAGATGCATAAAAGAATTTTTTTATTATAAAAGTGTTACTTTCATCAAAATTTATTTTTATGCATAAATAGATGCATAAAAGAATTTTTTATTATTCATCAAAATTTATTTTTATGCATAAATAGATGCATAAAATAATTTTTTTTATTATAAAAGTGTTACTTTCATCAAAAAAAAATTTATGCATAAAAGAATTTTTTCATTCTAAAAGTGTTACTTTCATCAAAATTGATTTTTATGCATAAAAGAAATTTTTTAATTATAAATGTGTTACTTTCATCAAAATTATTTTTATGCATAAAAGAAATTTTTTATTATAAAAGTGTTACTTTCATAAAATTGATTTTTATGCATAAATAGATGCATAAAAGATTTTTTTTATTATAAAAGTGTTACTTTCATCAAAATTGATTTTTATGCATTAATAGATGCATAAAAGATTTTTTTTATTATGAAAGTGTTATTTTTATCAAAATTGATTTCTATGCATAAATAGATGCATAAAAGAATTTTTTTAATTATAAAAGTGTTACTTTCATCAAAATTGATTTTTATGCATAAATAGATGCATAAAAGGATTTTCTTTTATATAAAAGTGTTATTTCCATAGAAGTTGGATTTTATGCATAAATAGATGCATACAGAATTTTTATATCAAAATAAGGGTTCTCTTTAATGCTATGTTTAAATCCCATGAATATTGGTAAATGAATAAGTAAATACTATGTGAAAGAAAATTCTACCGTTTCATATTCTCTAGGATGGTAATGAGAAAACTCAGAAAAACTATCGAAGTCAGAATTTTAGATAAATGATTAATTGATTCCTCATAGGAATTTGTGATTAGTTTAAGCAAATACTCAATGAATGAAATTCAGTAAAGTAGTAGTTGAAATATTACCCTTCAAGAAAGATAGTTCAGGGAGAACCTTTCCAGACTCAAACCCTGAATCAGACTATGACCAAGACATAACTCCTTGGTCAGTTTCAAGAAAAGATGATGTGACCAGTTCATGTTTTTCTAAGGGAAGTTTGGTTGCAACAGCTGGCGGCGGGGAGTGTTCAAAGGACGGCTCACGCGGCAAAAACTTGCCCAGCCTTGACTAGCCTTGGTATGGTGAAAAATGGTGTGCTTCCGGTATGATGGGGGAGGGCCGACGAAGTGGTCCCTGAGTGAAGTGCCAGGACACCTAAGGAGAATCTTGGAGGGTTCTGACCAAGCGATGCACGTGCTCGCGGTGCTTAGGACACCCATGCGTATATGATGGACCAATGTTTATTGTAATCTGTTATTGGATCTCATTGCTGACTAGCTAGTCTCAACGGAGAGTCCAGAGTGATACTGTTTTAGCGAGAAACAAGGATTGGATGGAAATTTTGAGCTATATCTGTAAGCAATAATTGTTTGTCAATGGATTGTTTTATAAGTTAAAGTTTAAAGAGGAGTGTGTGCGTATCTGTATTCTAAAGCAAAAGTTAAGAAAGGCATTCAATTATGGATGGGTGAGTACTTGTCTGGTTCTACCAATTCCAGTGGTTGGGCAGTGGCTAACCCATGGGCCGGATGGGGTAGGCTGGAATCAGTTGAGTTTTAATAATAAAATTGATTAATAGGAATACCGTTAGAACTCGAGTAGTTAAATAAAAGCCTGAAGACTTATCTAATGAATGATCAACGGCTATGCCTGATTCAATTAAGAAAAAAGTGTTGATCCCTTCAAGTTAAGTCTGTAATAGTTTCCCTTCTATTTGGTTTATTCAGATGAAGGTTAGTTCAGTATCTTGACTTCGTTAGAAAAATTTGTTAAGAAAATAAAAATGGTGGAATCGTTCGCATTTTTCGGGCATGGAAAATTTTCTCGGTTTTGGTTTTCGGAATGACCACCAGCTTAGTCTCGTGCCAGATATTCAAGGGTGAGGACCTGAGTGGGAAACCCTGTCCTGCGCATGAGGGAGATGCTTCCGCTCTGCCAGCTACTACTGGGAATCCGGTGTGTGGAGGGGGTAGGGGGATCCCACAAATTAGCTTGGTAGAAAGCGACATAACATAATCTCTCTCTCTCTCTCTCTCTCTCTCTCTCTCTCTCTCTCTCTCTCTCTCTCTCTCTCTCTCTCTCTCTCTCTCTCTCTCTCTCTCTCTCTCTCTCTCTCTCTGCATGTGTATGTGTGTGTGTGTGTTTCTGTATAACCTGTGTTAGACCGCACCAGTGAGGCTTGTATAATAATAAGTGCGGTTTGGCACGATATCAAACTTGCGTTAGACATGCAAGCGCCATATCGCACCAAATCGCTAAAATACCTCTCTCTCTCTCTCTCTCTCTCTCTCTCTCTCTCTCTCTCTCTCTCTCTCTCTCTCTCTCTCTCTCTCTCTCCCTCCCACCCCTTTATCTCCCTCTATGTGTGTGTATCTGAGTCCAAGTTGCTAGATGTGGTACTGAAGTTGAGGTTTCTCATCTCTTTGTTGCCTGTGTGTATTTGTAGATGTCATGTAAGTGTATATGTGTGTGTACGTGTGTGCGATTTGACTTGAAAGCGCCTTATCGCACCAAATCGTAAAAACCACTCTCTCTCTCTCTCTCTCTCTCTCTCTCTCTCTCTCTCTCTCTCTCTCTCTCTCTCTCTCTAGCATTACTGGATGTGTATTTCTATGTTGTATGTGTTTCTCGTTGTGTGTGTGTGTGTGTCTCATTGTGTGCATGCATGAGTGTGTGTGTGTGTGTGTCTCTCTGAGTGTTCGTGCATGAGTGTGTGCAAGAGAAACACATACCAAAGCTGTCCATGGCTCGATGGATCGCTGTCGTGTGGTCGATGGATCACTGTCATGCTCGATGGATCTGTCTCTCTCTCTCTCTCTCTCAGGCGTACCTTACAAATAGAATAAAAAAAGAGTCGTTTTTAATATTCACAAACGCCACATGTCAAATTGTCAATATCACACGTGTTCGTTATTACTACACACATGGGCTTGTATAAAGTTATTTAATCCTCATGCCACTATTTAATCCTCATGCCACTATTAACAGTTCTCATATTTGAGAGAGAGAGAGAGAGAGAGAGAGAGAGAGAGAGAGAGAGCATCCAGTGTTTTCAAGAACCCATAGACAGAGAGAGAATCCAGCGACGACGAGATAGAGAGAGAATCCAGCATCCACGCCCATGTAACCAGAAAGCAATGGCAACAGGTAAGTTTGCTTGCTCCTCTCTCTCTCTCTCTCTCTCTCTCTCTCACACACACACACACACACACACACTTAGATACGCAGACACATAGACATGCATGCATAGACATACACAATCTTTCACACACACACACACTCAGATATGCAGACACACAAATATGCATGCACAGATAGACACAATCTTTCACATACACACACACACACACACATGGACACACATACATGCAGGAACAGACAGACATGTAGGAACAGACATACACAATCTATTTCTATCTCTCTCTCTCTCTCTCTCTCTCTCACACACACACACACACACACAAATCACCTAGACACACACACACACATAGCGAGAACCGTATACAACATAGACACACACATATAGTACAGTCACAACAAAGAGAGAGAGAGAGAGAGAGAGAGAGAGAGATAAGTTTGTGCAATTTGGCGCAATATGGCTCTTGTAAGGGTAATGGAGGTGCTTTATCGTGCCAAATTACACACACATATAAAAACATACATATACACTTATATCACATCCACACACACACACACACAGAACCGTATACAACACAGACACACACATACAATACACCCACAACGAGAGAGAGAGAGAGAGAGAGAGAGAGAGAGAAGTTTGTGCATTTTGGCGTGATATGGCTCTTGTAAGGGTAATGTAGGTGCTTTATTGTGCCAAATTGCACACACATACATATACACTTTTATCACATCCACAAACACACACACACTACACATGGCAATGATCTTCTAGCTACAACATTTGTGGCAACTTAATACTGAGTAACAACTTCTCAGCTAAGAGTTGATGTTTTGTATCATTGATACAAAACATCAACTTTTATTAAAAAGTTGATGTTTTGCATCAAGTTGATGATGTAAAACATCAAATTTTTTACAAAACTTTATGTTTGCATCAACTTAATGTAAGACATCAGCTTTTGTACAAAAGATGATGTTTCCCATCAAGTTTCAAATGCTCTGGAGAAGAAAGTTGGAGGATTGGAGGTCAATTTTCACAAACGGCCTAATTTTACAATTCTCTCATAGATGACTTATTCGCAGATGCACCAAAATATGGTTGACATAGCAAATTACTCTGTAATGTCTGGAGATTGCAACAAAACATGGTCATGTTGGTACTCAAAATTTTTTGGAATAGGTCATCTGAGCATGCTTACACGTACAAGACGGAATTGCAAAATCAGGCTGTTTGTGAAAACCAACTTCCGATCCTCCAATGCAACATCTAAAACTTGATGGAAAACATCAAGTTTTGTGGTAAAGAAGTTGTTTTGTATCAACTTTGATGTAAAACATAAACTATACACATCAATTTTTAGGGGAATTTGTTTCTTAACATTGAGATATTTTTGGGTTTTTTATGAGAGTTTTTTTATTTTTATTGTAATGAAGGTGGCTTGGTCTTGGGCTTAAGTTAGAGCTTTAGGCATGGTTTGCATATAAGGGAATCCCATGGGCATGGATATGGCCGGGCAAGTGTGGGGGCCCAACATTAATAAAGTGTGAAAAGGTGGGTTAGGTATATAAGTACAAACAAATTATAATTAGGGTCAACTAACCATTTTACTAATTAAATCATACTTTCCTAGAGCTTCAAGCTTCCATGGCTATGGTGGTACTCCCTTGAGTGCATGTGGTACTCCTTTATGAGTGCATTTCTTTCTCTCTCTCTCTACATCACTACAGTGGTATCAGAGCTATGTCTTTGATCCATTTCTACATTAGTTTCAAGAATTCTTGGATTTCTTGATTTTCTTGATCAAGAAATGGGACTGGATGATCTTGTAGAGCTTCAAGCTTCCATGGCTATGGTGGTACTCCCTTGAGTGCATGTGGTACTCCTTTATGAGTGCATTTCTTTCTCTCTCTCTCTCTACATCACTACAGTGGTATCAGAGCTGTCTTTGATCCATTTCTACATTAGTTTCAAGAATTCTTGGATTTCTTGATTTTCTTGATCAAGAAATGGGACTCGATGATCTTGTTGAGGGGAATTAATCTTTCTTGAGTGGAATTAATATTTTGATTCACCCTTTTCCTAAGCTTTTGGGGCCATGGATGGTAGAGGACCAGATTCTGAGGGATCCATCCCTAAATTTTAATCTTGGGATGAAAATTGGGAAAAAACTATTAATCTTGATTAGAGAGTTAATCCAAAATATTTTACTTGCTCTTCTTCTTCTTTCTTTATGTTGGGAGAAATTAGGGCTTAAATCTCAGAGATTAGCAAGCATTACCTTAGGGTTTTGATGGTCATGAGCTTTCTCTTCAAGTTGATCAAAAGAAACCTCCAATTTTCCATAGCTTACATGGACATACACTTCACTTTCTACTCTCACTTCAATTTCCTAGCATCTAGTATGCTTGTGAGGGTACCTCGGGCATTGGAGGAGAGTCCCACGTTGTCATGATTACTTTTGGAAAAGTGGCAAGGAGGAGCATTAGTGGATGTGAAGATATGGCCCCAACTTGTGCCTAGATTTGGACTAGGTACGAGGGCAAGAAGGCTTGGCTGGGAGATCGACAAGCATAAAGCACTCCTCTGACACACAACTTGACTACATTGCAAGAAGGCTTGGCTGGGAGATCGACAAGCATAAAGCACTCCTCTGACACACAACTTAACTACATTGCAAGAATGCCCAGGCTATGGAAGCCAAATGATACTTAATTGGGCATGTCGTGGTGGACACTGAATGGACATTGGGCAAATGCTAATGATTGTTATTGAGATTTGGTCCATTTTGCGGGTAGATTATGCCTAATGTTTTGTGGTTTGCCTACACTCTATAGTGAATACAAATAGCAAATTAGTCCCAAACAATTCAAGATCTCTTAAGGGCATTGAGAAGCCTTAAAAGGACATCTTAAGGCAAATCTAACAAGCCATCAAGTGGTTGATTTGGACACCATTTCAGGGTGCAAAGGGACTAGTTTGGTCAAAATAAAAGTTTTGATTCAACCCAAAACAATGTTGACTGAATTCAAGGTGCTTATATATCTTAAGAGCACTATCTAAGATCTTCCAAGCTAGACAAGAAACTCCCGATTCTATTACTATTTGGGTGGTCAACCTCACATAGTTGACTTTTAGATAAAAGTTAAAACATAGAGATATAGGTGTGCTCAAAGTGGTAATTTAGGGTGGTAAGAGTGTTCCTCTCATCAAGACAAATGAGGCAAACTAAATAACTCCCAAATTGGTTATTGTTCGCCCTATTAACCACTTGGTAGAATGAGAAACCATGGAAGGCCATCAAAAGTTCAAGCACAAGTGCGTGGAGGGGAACCAAGTTCAAGATGTTACAAATGAGGTGGTTAGTGATGGAATGGTAAATGTAGTTGACACTCCATTTGTTGATGATCCACACGATCAAAATGTGGAACCACATTCCATTTTTGAATATGGGCAAAGTTCAAGGGCAATGCAACAAGAAAGGGTACCTCTACATGACATTAGTGGAATGAAGGCATACCGGTGCACACTAGTGGACATGATCAAATCTGATTGGAAACATCACCTTGGATATGTTAAGGATTTCTCTCACCGATGCAATCAAGGATGCACAAAGAGATGCCCAAAAGGAGGTGCTCTAGTAGTGAGCTCATGTGTCCAGGCAATGAGAATACCAAGTTGATGCATTAAATGGTAGGTAAGATAGATTAAAGGTTTGCAACTCTTGAAGACCAGATTTTTGGTGTGTAAAGGGGTGTGGAAAGATTTGACCATGCACCAAATCCACATGGGAATCTTGGTGGTATGCAAGGAAAGTCAAATGTGCCTTCAAGAGACCATCAAAGTGGGCATGCTTTGGTTTCTAGGCTTGGACAGCAGACCAAAGTTTTGGATCCCATGGAGGGATCTTCAAGGGGTGTGCACAATGTGAGTGGGAGACTCTTGGATGGAGTATTAAGGGGTTCATGGGACATACCACACACTATCCATGGACGTGCTACATTGGAGTCACCAAGGGCCAAAGATGTGAAGGACAAGATTACACTTCCCAATTTCAAATGAGTGAACACAACCACCAAAGAAATGGAGGAATGTATTAGCAAGATGGAGATGTACTTTGCATTGTATTCCCCTGAGGAGGAAGAAAAAGTACAATTTATTGTGTTAAATTTGGAAGATTATTTCAAAATTTCACGTCTCCATTAGGATGAGCTCAATTGATGGGACAATGCTATGATTTGGAGCAAAAGGAGAGTTCCGTCAAGGAGTAAAGTAACCAATTTAGAAATCTATCCATGTTTGTTGGGAGAATTAATGAGTACAACAAAATGGTGAAATACATACATGGATTGCAATCGTCGCATGGGGATGATGTGAAGACGCAAAGACCTCAAACTTTTAAAGATGCTATGTATTATGCAAAGGTCTTTGAATCTAAGTATAAGGCAAGTGTTGCCAATAAATAGAACGTGGCATAACTAAAACATCTACTTTCAGCCCAAATGCAATCACATGGCCAACTTCTACCTCTAATACACCTTATGTACCACATTGTGAAAGCTTAACTCTAGCCTCTACTCCCATACCATGATATCCTAGTGTGTATGGATAGCCAAGGAATGTTAAATGGATTGGTTCTATGGCCAAACCTCCTCCATCCACAAGTGACGCTAAATCCTCTTCCCTTCAAGGCAAGGTGATTAAGCAATTGACAGAAGCAGAGAGATGGATGAGAAGAGGAAGAAGGGGGTTTGCTTCCTATGCAATGAGAAATGGAGTCCCAAGCATAAAATGATATACAAGAAAAGGAGGTACAAGCTAATATGATCTTTGAGGTGGTTGAAGATGAAGAGGCACCATTGGAATACATAGATGAGGCTGAGTTTCAGGATCGTGCTAATGATGTGATAGATGAGCTGGAGAGGGATGCAAAGGTTTTGACACTTTGAGACTCATGTGGGAAAGATTGGGGGGGCAGATCAATTCACATACTTGTTGATTCAGGGAGCACACATAGTTTTGTGAACTCTAAATCAATAAATTATTTGAGAATATGCACACGAGAGATGATGAAAACTTTAAAAGTGGAGGTTTCAAATGGAAAACTTGAGTCAAGTAAGAACTTGGTTACAACAAGGACTTCATTGTCTTTTGATTATGTGTATGATGCCTGTTTGATTGTGCTCAACATGGGGCCCATTGATGTGGTGCTTGGATGAGATTGGTTGCACACTTTGGGTATGTTTTCAATGGAATTGAAGCACATGAAAGTGTCATTTATGCATGAAAGCAAAGAGCTATGTTTGGATGAAATTTTCCCATGCATTAACCTTGGTGTCTATGAAGCAAATGAAGAGAGTTTTGAAGAGTTTATGCCTTGTTTACATGCTACAACTCACTCATCAAGAAGAGGATAATGGGTTGCAAATACATGATGAAGGGACGAATGCCTTGTTGCAAGAGTACAAAGATGTGTTTGATGGACCCAAATCCTTGCAACCTACTAGAGAAGCTAACCAATGCCATAGAGGTTTAGAAGGATGCAAAACCAGTCAAATAAGTCTCCTTATAAGATTTCAAAGGTTGAGCAGGAAGAGGTGGCAAAGCAAGTGAAGGAAACTTTGGAAATGGGGTTCATACAACCAAGCCAATCACCCTTTTCTGCACCCATTTTCTTGGTGAAGAAGAAGGATGGATCTTATAAAATGTGCATTGATTATAGGGATCTAAACAAGATCACTATAAAGAATTGATATCCCATTCCAAGGATTTATGATTTACTTTGATGACAGTTGAAAGGAGTAACATATTTCTCCAAGATAGATCTCAAGTCTAGGTATCATCAAATAAGGATTAAAGATGGAGATGAGTTTAAGATGGAGATGAGTTTAAGATGGCATTCTAGATTGAACGGGATCTATTTCATTACCAAGCTGTCCACTACTAAGCAGGGGTGGAATAACATCTATGTGGTAGTGGATAAATTAACAAAAGTGGCTCATTTCACCAGATATGGCTATATTTCCATATTTCCTTATGTTGAGCTACGCTCCTCTAAATGAGTTATGAATGACCTTTAATTCACTATTTATCTTGTGATATCTCTAGATAAGGCAAGGCTCTAGCACCCAAATTTATTAGAGAAAGGGGTGACATGGACATTTTTTTAATGATTTGGCTCTATGATCATATTTCCATGCCATGATCTATCCACCAACTCTAACATCTTAACCGAGACTTAGAGCCCCTGTTATGGTTTAGAAAGAATATTTCACTATAGGGTAAGAGGAGATTCACATTGCAGACAAAACAGATAATATTTTCTAAAAACAAGAAACATTTGGCATCTTTCAAAGATTCCATCAAAAAAGTTTAGTTTTTTACCTCTTTTGAAAAAGTGGTCTACGCATGTGTACAACACTACCAAAAAACGATAATATTTTGGGCACTTTACATGTTTCTTTCAAAAATTGACATGAAAAAAAAGACTTCGTTTTGCTTACTTTTTGAGATTATAATTAAAAATCTAACAATAAGTTTTCAAAAAACATGCCAAAATAGAGACAATGTTCACTATCCAAAATAGAGACAATGTTTATTATTTCCACTTCAATCCACCAGAGTCAATGTGCCTTTCCCTGAGAAGGTAGACGAGGCATCCTCTTCTTCACTATCCACAAATACAATTTTTTTCTTCTATGTGTACACTTGAAGCTTAGACTCCTTGGATCATCATCCATGTTAGCATGATTGAGGATGTGCTATAGAGTGCAACTATAAAAAACTATTTGTATAATTATATTACAAAAGCGTTATCTTGATACAATTATTATCTTAATTGTAAAACCCTATTTTGGCTCTCGATGAGAGTAGTATTAAAATCCATTTTGAAGCTCTTGAGTATCACAATTTCTTAATTGATAATAGATACTTTTTTTAAAAGAGCTCGTTATGTACATATGAATTTTAAAATATCATGAATAAGCTATTTAAAAGTTGTCTAATTTTGAAAAATAATTCCACACTCATTTTTTAAGAAGATGTGTCCTTGTTGATGTGACAAAAAAAGGGTTAAATGGTAATTTTAGTTATTAAATGAGTTTAGAAAAAAGATCAACTTTTTTACAATACTTGATTTTTTGTATCAACATTATACAAAACATCAACTTCCCACAATACTTTATGTTTTACATCAACTTTGATGCAAAACATCAAGTTTTATGGAAAAGTTGATGTTTTGCATAAAATCGATGTAAAACATTAACTTTTTACAATACTTGATGTTTTCCATAAACTTGATGTTTTTCATAAAACTTGATGTTTAGATAGGATAAATTTATCTAAGCTTTTGGTAAAAGCAACCCCTATTTTTGTAAATGGTAATCCCTTGCATAAGCGTGCAAGTTTTTTGGCATGCAGGCTATTTTTATGAATAAAAAATATCCAAGAAGTGGGAGAGTGACGACACTTCTTGGTGTGGAGGGAGATTGGACCCAATACTATGTTCAAGGTGATGTCTACTCTAATTATTGTTTTTGGTTTCAATATATGCTCATCTTGTCAATTTAAATTCAATTCTATGGTTTAGTCTTTATTGTATTTGTGAGTTTTGTATTATTCTTTAAAATGTATTTTAAGGTCCCATTTCAAGGATGTGCCATAGGTGCATCTAAATTTTGAGCCACATATAAAAACCATACATTGCAAATGGAAAATGATACACCCGGAGGTAAATGTGCAGCAACTTTGCAAAACATAGGGTCATGTCAACAATCATAGAAACAAAACACGCATAGCTCATAGTCAGCATCATGAAAAGTCATATGGGAATCAACACCACCTGATGTAGCACAACTTGCAACATCCGAGGCACAATTAACTATATCCATGCGCGTATGTGCATGCCCTAAACTATGCACCACATCCTTATATGAAAATCCCTCTATGTGTGCATGATTCTCCAAATTAAGAATATGATCAACAGGATCATCGTGAATTTCATCGTCTCACTAAAGACTCACAACGTATCCACAAATGTGAGATGAATGGAGTCATTATCCCAAAAATTAATAACCTTGAAATCTCTAAGGTCACTAAAGTAATCCTCATAGGTAAAGTCTATCTCCATCAATAAGGGAGATAGACTCCATCAATAATGGATCCATCAATTTTCTTAGATCCATCACTAATGGATCTAAGAAAATATCTAAGTCTAATGTGAAACTCTATAGATCCATATGAATAATCATGTGTCTCCTATGAGATCTCATCTTAGGAAAATCAACACTACCCTCGTACTCAATGCCTGACTGCTCAAATATATGCACTATACCTACATAAATGTTGCAAGGTAAACTATGAGAACTACAAATAGCAGTACCATAAAGATCTCCACATGCAAAATACCTAGAATAATAGCGTAATACATTTAGCACAAGAAACACAGGTCTACGCGCAAATGTATCCTGTTACTCCAAATGCAAAGAAGTGTCACTAACTTGGTGTGTGCTAATGGATGTATCAATAATCGAATGTTGACCCATGAGATCATATAATGCCAAGCTATGATGTCCAGGAATTTAGGTAGGCCTTGTTGAGATGTCAAGCTCAACATGAGCTAACACTCACGAGGTGCCTGCCGTTCAACATTTATATCACTCGCGAGTTTGGTAGTGCCACTGACATATCTTAGATATTCTCCAACTGGACTACAACTACTAGTCCAGACCTACCCACTGCACTTAGCGTGTTCACATTATGGACTGCTTGTATATACTCTATTATGTGTGTTAGTCACTTTATCTTCTTTGTAGATCTTTTTTGTTGTGTGAAGAAGAAGAAGAATTTTAAACCTCTCACCTTGTGTGTTCCCTTCTAGGGTTTGTGTGAGTGTGTGTGTACACGTGCTTGCAAGAGCTCAAGCTCTCTTCTCCCCTGCATCTTTTCATGGTATCATAGCCTGGTTCATGCTAAGGGCTGAGCGGCAAGAAAGAGAAGCACAGGAAGCGGTACGAGGGTAAGAGCTTCATCTACTCCTCCCCCTTTGTGTTGGCTATTACACCCTTGTCGAGAGCACTTCGGGAGGCACCAACAAAAAACTCCAATTGAGGAGATTTTTTTGGTGAGATAAGAGCTACAATTCAACTATATAGTCTATTGGACAACATTTGTTAGACCGAAAATGTGTTTCAAGTGCATTTGGACCTCCGTTTTTTAGTTCACGGAAACTGGTAAGTTTCAATTCTCCATAGAACTCTTTTTTTGGAACTGCACGAAGGGTGATTGGTTGTGCAGACACTGTGTGTAGTATAAAGAGGTCTCAAAGTTGCCATGGGGTGTATGTATGCAGATTGAGGTCATTGGTTGTGATAGTTTGGGTGCAATATAGTACCTCAAAGAATACAATAGTTTCTACATGTCAAACAAGAGTGCTATTTCTGGTAAATTTATGTTGTTGTAGACAAGATGTCAAATGATGGAATAAACTAGATTGTTACAGAAAAGTTTGACAAGAACAACTTCTAGGCTTGGAAGTTTAGATTAACAAACTTCCTAATGGGAAAGGTTGCTGGGACTACATTGAAGGTGAACATGAGGAGCCACCAGACATACCAAAGATTAATCCAACTACTGTAGATATAAGAGAATTCAAGGATTGGAATCAAGGAGCAAAGATTCATGTATTGGCTTTCTATTAGTATACAGGACACCATGATTGGGCATATACAAGATACCAAGTCACCTAAGGAGGCATGGGACACCTTGGTGAAGCTATATGAAACCAACACCAAGGCACGAAAGATTCCATTGAAGAACGAGCTTCATATTGTGGAGAAGAAAAATATTTCTATGAATGATTATGCCTTGAAGATCAAGGACATTGTGGATTACCTTGCATCAATTGGTGTTCTATTGATACGATGATGATAAGGTGGAAGTGTGTCTACGTGGTCTAGTGCCATAACACAAGGCGTTCAAGACGTCTATTCAAGCTTGGGAGACCATTTCCAACTTCATAGATTTGGTGTCAATGATAATCATTGAAGAGAAGAATTTGGGTGAAGATCAAAAGTCTTCATAAAACAAAAACAGTTCAGAGCAGCAAGCCTTCTACACAAGTTCAGAGATAGAGAAAGAGGTAGAGGTCGTGGACGTGGTGAAGGTGGTGGCCGAATAGGTAATCAAAATTATGGTCAGGAGAGGAGTAGCCAAGAGTCCTTGGATTCACAACAACAACACACAGTTGGAAGATGCCAGTTTTGGGCAAGGGGAGTCAAAGAGGTCATGGTAATTGGCAAAGGTAGCATAATGATACACGAGGCTGTTTTTATTGTGGTAAGGTACGACATGTGCAGGAAGATTGCTATAAGAAGCAGAGTGACATGCGAAATGGAAAAGTGCAGCAAAACAACTATGCATCCTCTAGCAGAAATAATGAGGATAATGGGAGGTTGTTTGTTATGCAACATGTGGTTAATGCTGTGTCTAGAAATGATGTATCAGCATCATGTAAGAATGATGTATGGTATGTTGATTCAGGTGCTTCAAACCACATGACAAGTCATGGTGAGTGGTTCAAGGAAATGAAGAGTCTTGAAAGACCAGGTTTTGTTGAAATAGGGGATGACACTGCTCATCCAATTGCCCATGTTGGAGATGTGCCATTGTCTATGCAGGATGGTAAGGTGAAGTACCTTGCATATGTACTTCATGTTCCAAACATTACAAAGAATTTGGTTTTTGTTGGCCAGATGATAGCAGGGTTTGCAGGTTCAGCTTCGTTTGAGAGAGGGAGAGAGACGAGACAAGAAACACCACATACGCTCCACAAGAATGAATCATATTAGTCACAAGTCACATATATATAGGCAAGACCTAGAGTGAGTTAGGGCTAGCTATATATAGCTCCAACACCCCCACTCAAATAAAGATCTCCAGCTGCTGCGAGTAAAAAAGTCCTTGGGAGCACAAGGGAAAAACTCGAGCTCCTACATATAAATGTACAATGACACCTTAAAGTCCATGTGCAATGTGCTTCTATATACAAAGTACGAAGAATAAATGTGCAAAGGACAAGCATTGTCCTAACAAATTTACTGCAAACAGAATATCAGGACGATTGCTCATGCCCACAAATTGAAGACAACCAACAAATATTGCATAGGGTTGATTTAAAGCTAATGATTCAGCCTCAATCTTTGCAGAAGTACTCCTAGTAAAGCTTGCAAGACAAGGAGTGTTTGCCGAATGTGCAGTAGTAAGCCAATCCAAACTTTTGAACAATATCTTGGATAAACTTTGTCTGACGAAGAAGCAAAATACCACCTTTGAACTTGAATACCAAGGCATGAATGGATGTCGCCAAGATCCACCATATCAAAGGCTGAGGATAAAACCTTTTTTACTTGTTGCATGAAAGATAGATTATTAGACACAAATATAGTGTCATCAACATAAAGGGCCAATATCACAAAATGGTTATCCACATTACGCTTGATATAAAGATTTGGATCAGAGAAGCAAGAAACAAACCCCTGAAATGTGAGAAATTGATCAATCTTGATGTACCATGATCGTGAAGCTTGTTTTAGTCCATACAAAGCACGGTGGAGTTGGCATACAAGATGTTCCGGGAATTGTAAATCCTTCACGTTGCTCCATATATACTTCCTCCTTTAAGTCTCCATTAAGAAAAGCCATCTTAACATCCATTTGATGTATTTCCAAATCAAACTGAGTTGCAAAAGCTAGTAGTACTCGAATGCTTGTACTACAAACTATGGGTGAAAAAGTGTCATGATAGTCAATCCCTGCATCCCTTTGCAACTAAACGAGCTTTGAATTTATCAAAGGATCTATCTGCCTTTGTTTTAGTCTTGTAAACCCACTTACATTTGATAGGAGTACGATCAGAAGGTAGATTGGTAAGAACCCATGTACCTTTCGAGATCAAAGACTCATATTCAGGTTCCATGGCTTCCTTCCATTGTTCCTTTTGTGGAGAGGACATAGCTTCTGCATAAGTTGAAGGATCTTCACAAATAGCCAATATGATATTAAAGGTTTCAAGATCATCATCATATACATGATTTGCACCATGCTCAAGTTCAATAGGAAGATCAACATCATAGATATCAAGATCTGTAGCAGTCTCCTTTGAAACCGTAGGATGAACATCAATAGACTTGTCTCTAATATCCATCAAAAGAGTATTGTCATCATGCAAATCATTGTCCAAAAGTAGAAAAGGAAAAGAAGTGAGTAATGTTTTTGTATCATCAGCATCATCTGTGGACCACGAACCTCCCATCAATTGCTCATTGAATATAGCATCTCGACTAACAATTGCCTTTTGAGAACTTGGATCGTAAAACTTGTAACCCTTTGAGTTGTCAAAATAAACAATAAAAATAACCTTCAAACCTAAAGGTTCTAGCTTGTGTCGTGTCTCTTTTGGGACATGAATATAAACAATACACCCAAAGACTTTGAAATGTGCAACAGAAGGAGTTTGGCCTGTCAAAGCTGTGATTGGAATCTTACTAGAAGGTGCAGTAGTTGGAAGATGATTTTGAACAAAAACGGCTGTCCAATATTGCTTCTGCCCAAAAAGAGCGAGATAATCCAAAATGAATAAGCATGCATCTGATTGCATTCAAAATTGTACGATTCTTTCACTCTGCAACTCCATTCTGTTGGGGAGAATATGGAATGGTATACTCATGGTGGATGTCGTAGTTGATGCAATGATCATGAAATAAGTTGGAAATATATTCACCACCATTATCACTTCGAAGAATTTTAACTCTTTGACCAGTGTGATTCTCCACAGATATTTGGTACCTCTTAAATGTGTCCAATGCTTATGATTTATGTCATAGAAAAAAGACATTTGTATACTGTGAATAGTCAGTAATAAAAGTAATGAAGTAATAGTAGCAAGACTTGGATGGAGGAAAGGATCCACAAATATGAGTATGAATGAGATCTAAAAGATAGGAAAAAACTTGCACTTGGATCATAGAGATCAACGCTTTTTTTCACCATCAACAGGCACAGCCATTGATTCCTTTTTCCATAGGACAATTACTATCCGGGATTTACTTCATCTAGCGTACTACAACAGAAATTAAGTCTCATTTTACAGATCCATCAGTCCAGCCTAACCCCATCTAGTCCTATGGGTTAGCCAACTGCCCAACCACTGTAGTGATGGGATCCAATTAAGAATTTGGTTAGGTTTTGTCCCGGGTACTAGGGAAAAGCGTTCCCAGGCCCCCTAGCCAGATGTTCATGCAAACTTAAAGCTAGTCACACCACTTACACACCCAATATGAAATTGCTTTCTTCATAGATTCAGCTCTCTTTAAAACAATCATTTAATGAAGCCATAGTAGCACTGATCACAATCCTCCAAAATATCTGGTTGAATATTAATTTCCAATCATTCCTTCATCGGAGTATCTATGGCATCATTGGCAACCAGAACGCTCACCACCTGTCCACTCAGGGCCTTTTCGATAGTTCCTAGCTCATAGTATCCGGCAATATATTCACTTTAAAAAAATTCAAGAAGTAATCTCCGTTGAAGATCAGCAAGATCAACCAACAGATCCATATAAAAGAGCCATGGACTCATCCGTTGAGGACCAGCAAGGTCAATCAACCAGATCCATGCCCAGTTTCAGAAAGCAACTCTTACTCCTTGTTCCAATATCTTCCACGATGCACGTGTGGGTATCTTCGACGACCCAGAGCCGACCCAGAGCCCGAGCACCGTATGGTCAACACCCTCTAGGATCCTTCGCAGCAAGCAGGTCACCTAGCGCTTCACTCATAGGCCGCTTCCTTGGTCCCTCATCCACTGTACCAGAAGCTCACCATTTAAATCGAACGGAGGCTGGTCAAGACCTCGGCTGACCTTGCTACGCAAGACGTCCTCCGTTGACTCTCCGTCAACTGTTGCAACTTTATCAGTTAGGTCTCTACACGACCTTATTCACAAGACGGTCAAAATGCTTCCCCAGCATTCTTGACATAAAATAGTCATTTACAAATGGATCACAAATACAGTTTCTATAATGAACTATCGTCTTTCCACATTGTTCCACATCAATCCATATTACTTAATCCACGTCCAATTCATAAGTGTACCCATTCTCATCCAATCACATCATTTTCCATCTCATCACATCAGATTCATTCACATCACATATCATCCATTCACATCCCATATCATTCATTCACATTCTGATTCACATGACATCACATCTCATTCATTCTAATCCAGATTCACATCACATTACATCTCATCCATTCACTCACATCGACATCACATCCTTTCACATACACATCCTCATTCATTCTTCCACATTCACATCCACATTCGTTCTTCCACATACTCATCCACATCCATACATCCACATCCATATCCACATCTATACATCCACATCCATACATCTACATCCATACATCCACATCCACATCCATATCCATACATCCACATCCACATCCATATCCACATACACATCCACATCCATATCCACATCCATATATCCACATCCACATCCACATCCACATCCATATCCACATACACATCCACATCCATACATCCACATCAATATCCACATCCATACATCTACATCCATATCCACATACACATCCACATTCATACATCCACATCCATATCCACATCCATATATCCACATCCACATCCATATCCACATCCATACATCTACATCTATATCCACATACACATCCACATCCACATCCACATCCACATCCATATCCACATACACATCCACATTCATACATCCACATCCATATCCACATTCATACATCCACATTCATATACACATCCACATTCATACATCCACATCCATATCCACATCCACATCCATACATCCACATCCATACATCTACATCCATATCCCACATACACATCCACATCTATACATCCACATCCATACATCTACATCCATATCCACATACACATCCATATTCATACATCCACATCCATACATCCACATCCACATCCACATCCATACATCCATATCCACATACACATGCACATCCACATCCATACATCCACATCCATATCCACATCCACATCCATATCCATACATCTACATCCATATCCACATCCATACATTCACATACACATCTACATCCATATCCACATCCATACATCCACATCCACATCCACATCCATACATCCATATCCACAGATACATCCACATCCATATCCACATCCACATCCACATCCATACATCTACATCCATATCCACATCCATACACTCACATCCACATCCACATCCACCTCCACATCCATACCCACATTTATTCATTCTCATACACATGCATACCCGTTCTTTCACATATACATCCGCATTCACATCCAATCACATCCCATACTCATCTTATCACATCCATTCACATGCTATTCCCATTTAATAGCTTTTGCTAGATTGATATCGATAATAGGACTTTTTCTAAATTTATGCCAATTGCTTGGCCTAATTAAAGATTCTTTTTCTGACAACTATTTCCATATTCCTTCTCAATTCCTCAATTGAATTATATTCAATATTCTTCTTTTGAATAAAAGAATTCATGGGATTTGTAGAAATAAATTCTACCCATATTTCCACTTTTGGTAAATAATCATAAATCGAATTATACTAAAAATTCATCTTCTTCCCATTTAATTTCTTGGATGCCAATTACCATGGGAATTCCTCTTTTTGCATTTAATTATTTACATTTCAATGTCATGGGAATTCCTCTTTTCCCATCAATTATTTCTCATAAAATAAATTTATCTAAATTAAAATATCCATTATTTTGATATGCTAGAAATTTGTCTTTGCCCGTGTAAATGATGGAATTCCAAATGTGATAAGAATTGCTCTTTTGACATTTAAATATTTCTCATAGATAAATAAATTTATCTAAAAATTTATCTTTAAATTCAAATAAATTATCCCATAATTCCAATATACTAGGAATTTCTCTTTTCCCATCCAAATGATGGAATTCCAAATGTAATAGAAATGCCTCTTTTAACATTTAATTATTTCTCATAGATAAATAAAATTATGTAAAAATTCATCTTTAAATTTAAATGAATTATCTAATAATTTCAATGTGATAGGAATTTCTTTTTTCCCATCCAATTGATGGAATTCCAAATGTAGTGGGAATTCCTCTTTTATCATTTAAACTTATCTATGCAAAAAGATAAATTTAACTAAATTTTCTCTTGAAAATTAAATAAAAATCTTCATTAACTCCTTTACACTAGGAATTACACTTTCCTTATTTAATTATTTGAATTCCAATATGGTCAGAATTCCTCTTTCATCATATAAATTTATCTATGCAAAAAGATAGACTTAACTAAAATCTTTCTTTAATTTTTACATAAAATATACATTATATTAGTATTCTAATTTTTTCTCTTAATTCTTTGGAACACATGGATTTCTATTATCATGGATATTACTCTTTTAACATAAAAATAAATTACTAGAATTTCTCTTTTTTCTAATTTATTAATTAAGCATAAACATAAAAATTAATTTCTCCATGATTTCAATGAGAATCATTCAATTAATCTAGGATGATAATTCCTAGAATATGGTAGGAAGTCCTCTTTTTATATTATGTTTTATGTGTTTATTTTACAGAAATTTTGCCATAGCTCCGCTACTATTACTGATAATTCTCAATTTAATTGAAAGAATGAAGTTTAATATTATTGATATGATTAGAATAACCATTAATTGGATCATTATTCAATTATGGATTGATTCATAATTTCTCTATGAAATAAATATCATAATAGCATTAAAAAGCCATTATTTTGGCCTCCAATTAGACAAGCATAGAAATTACTTTTGGATTAGAGAAATGCTTCATGAGAAGCTTCATTTGGATTGAGAATAGGTCATAGGAATGACCTTTCTTTGGGGGGAGAGAGAGAAATGCTTAAAAACCATTAAAATTAAGCATAAATAAAAATTTATGTGTTTCTTTATTACAATTCATAAAAGAACTTCAATAGTAATCAAAGACCATTCAAATTAAAGCTTCTCAAGCTTGAGAGGGGTTGAGAAGAGAAGCATTTGAAGTTTTAATAAGAAAAGACAATAATCCACACTTTACCTTCTAATTTACTTGATTCTTTGATCACAGTAGAGGCCCCCAACCAATCATTTGATTTGGTATGTTGTAGGAGTCACCAAGGAAGATTGAAGAGAGAGAGAGAAGCTCCAATCTTTTCAAATTTGTAGAGGTTTTTAGAGAATAATAGAAAATATCATTATTTCAGCATAATAATACTCGCATAGTATAGTTCTCATATTTTTTTACAAAGGGCTAAGGATCTATTTATAGGTGCTGGAGGCCTCTAACCAGGTCCAACTAATTTTTAGAATTATCCAGGTTCAGTTTGGTTGAATTTGGACAAGATTTGGACCTAGTTTGGTTCCCTTTTGGTTTGGTTTGATCCAAGAGAGAGGAGAGATAAACATATCACAATATTTTTGAGCTTAAAACTCCACCACACATGGGAAATAGGCGCCTCCTTGAAGGGTCCCCTTTTCCTTACACGTGTCACAAATGAATCATTATATCCAAAATATCTCATTTTTTTAGTAATACTCATAGTTTTTTCCTAATAAACCTTGTAACTTAGTCAACTCATCTTATGTGGGCATTTACTAATTTTTGGATATTTTTCTTTTATAAATTAGATTTATCTCCTCCCTACACTTGGATTGATCCTATTGGCCCATAGGAACCTTAATTGGAACCAAAAATTCCTGAAAATCTAGACCCTTAGGCAAAGGTCCTTTATACCCATTTCTAATTAATTCCAATTGCACACTGGAAAGTTCTTTTTGAATTTCTGTTGCAGGGGGAAACCATTTTAGACACTAGGAAGATTTTTATATCAAAAAATATCTCAATTTTGGACTATCTCTCTCTAGACATTTTCTCTCTAGGTCAAAACAAGATAAAATAAAATCTTTCTTTTATTTCAAAGGGGGGAATAATTACAATATCAAAAGGGGACGTTCTTACACCTGTACCCCTCAAAAGCTATGGAGGGAGGAATCTTACAAAATGGCTTACGATGATGTTTGCCTAGAGCACAATATTCACATATCCCCATATGTGGGTGAGATTTGAGGTCCATACCTCTCACAAGATCATGACGATGAATATCAAGAAGCTTTGAGAAATTTGAGTGAGCAAACGGATGATGCCATAGCTTACAATCCAGATCTCCTAGAGCTGTAACAACATTTGCAACATCCTCATTCAATGTAAGTTCAAAGAGATTACCATGTCGGAGGAGCAACCGCAATAGTGGTGCCATCCTTTTCGATGCGACACTTTGTATTATCAAATCCAAAAAATAGACCAAGATCCACAAGCCGCGCAACAAAAAGTAAGTTTCTTTGTAAATTAGGAGCATATAAAACTCCTCGCAGTATTTTGGTTGAGGAAGAAGTTCCCAAATACAAGTCACCAATACCCATTACTTGGCAAGTTGTATTATAGCAAGACAAACCACTTTCTTGAGTGATAGGAATTGGATGATAATTGTGTAACCATTGCAATTGATATGTCATGTTGCCAATAGCACCAGAATCAAAAATAAAGAGAGAACCATCACGAACATGTAGTACCTTTTTGGGAGAGACATTATAACGAACCAAATTAGCCTCTTGATGAACATTATCTTCATCATGAGGTGTTTGTTGAGTAGCATAAGCTTGATTTCGAGCTTCATCATAATGCCTCTTGAAGTATCGACTAGATGAATGCCTTGTGCTCCCACAATATTCACAGGTTGTAGAAGAGGAAGAATCCCTTGATAAATGAGGTTGCTTATTCGTAATATCGTGTTCTTCATCGTACTCTCGTGCCCAACATTCAGATACCAAGTGACCAGTTTTGTCACAATAAGAACGACGCTTTGAGGAAATCTCAAACGAGAAGAATTACCTCCTCTTTGGAAGCCACGAGATGTAAATTGGGAGGAGGTAATTCTTCTCAAACGAGAAGAATTACCTCCTCTTTGGAAGCCACGAGATGTAAATTGGGAGGAGGAAGAAGGGCGTTGCTGAAATGGACGTCTCCGCAGTGGACAGCAAAGGCTCTCTCTGAGTGTACTCAGGGGCAATCATGACCGTTTCATGAGTTACCGACGTCTGACGATCATGACGTTTAGAATATTCAATCAAAGAAATACATGTCTGCTCAAAGTCAATTCCATCCTTGTTAGATAATTAGTGACAATATTAGCATATAAAGGATCCTTCACCGTATCAAGAAGGTGTGTAACCAATTGAGTTCAAGGAATAGGATCCCCTGTGTAGCAGAAAGTTGATTCATAATACCTTGGAATGATTCAATGTGACTAGACATGGATGTACCTGCCTTGAATTCAAGCTAGCCCAGAATATTACGGAAATATAGAATCTCTGTAGTAATAGTTTTCTTCTCAAACATAGTGATAAGATAGTCCCATATAGCATATGACGTGGATAAGCGATAAACATCTAGCATGAGTGAATCGTTAACGGCAGAGAGTATATACAGACGAGAAGCCTTATCATCACGAACGAATCTAGTGTGCATGATCAATTTTCCACTGTTCAAAAATAGGACCTTCGGTAATAATAACATCATTCTGAAGTGGATCAATAGGTTGAGGAGGGCATGCAAGAATACCAAGAACAATGTCTGCCAATTCGTCTCCTTCCAAAATTAATAGCATCTTGTATTTCCAACCAGAAAATCCTTGGCCTTGGAAAAGAGGAACAGAACGCTGCCCATAAGGAAATCCGTTAACAAGTATGGTGTTTGCCATGTCGGGTTGTGAGAACACGCATAAGATAAGATCGCAACTTGCAGACCATGTACGAGATATGAGAAACGTAGCCAAAAATAGGCATGCACCAGACGACGAGCATAAAGTGATCATGTAAAGAATAGAACGTGAACCAAAATTAGAACTCTAAAAGTGGAGACCCGTGTTTCATGCACGTAAGCAAACTTAGAGGTCCATAAAAGATTAAAATAATAATAAGAAAAAGCACCGCATTAAGAAAAAGCACCACATTATGACACAACTTGCATGGCAAGTTTTGTATCTAATTGTAGCTTGTACAGCAAGCATCCATCTGAAGCTTTCACGGAAAGCTTTGACGATCAAATCTTGCTTATTTACAACTCAGAGACTACATGTTTTCTCTCACAAAGAACCTGTTTTACTATTTTAGATGCAGTTTGCCTGAACTGCCCTAACTTTTGACTCAGAACTCCGATTGACAAACCGTCTTGATGGGATTCACGAGCACTGTACCATAGGTTTTGATTTTAAGGACGCGATTAAGAAACAATTCTAATTACAACAACAGGCAACATATAATCAAAGAACCAATCAACCCTACACAAAATTGTTACCAAAGATCAATCTTGTAAGACATGAAATCATAATCATAAATTGAACAAGAAGACGTAGATGCTTCCCTTATGAGATTAGAATCGCTCTGATACCATGTTGAGAGAGGGAGAGAGATGGGACAAGAGACACCACATACGCTCCACAAGAATGAATCATATTAGTCACAAGTCACATATATATAGGCAAGACCTAGAGTGAGTTAGGGCTAGCTATATATAGCTCCAACACGCTTAACCATGATGGTTGTTATATAGAAGACTTTAAAGACACTTCATGCAAATATGCATGAAGTGAGTGGCTGCAATGTTTTCAAATGGTTCAGGAGTTGTTACAGATACATACATTTGGCATAAAGAGAATTGGGCATGTAAATGTGCAAAGAATGAAGTCTATGCAGATTAAAAAAATTGTGACAGTGTTGTTTAAAGTTGAAGGTTAAAAAAAAGTATGTGAAGCATGTCAATTTGGAAAGAAAACAAAGCATGTATGTCCACATGACAGAAATGTGAGCAAGAATGTACTGGATATTGTGCATTCAGATGTATAGGGTCTTGCAAAGACTATGTCTATGGGTGGTTGCAGCAGGAACTAGTATTTCATGAAGGAGAAGAGTGAAGTTTTCACTCATTTTCAGAATTTCAAAGTGATGGCTAAAAAATAGATAGGAAACCATGTGAAGTGCCTAAGGTGAGATGGAGGAGGAGAATACTTCTCCAATGAGTTCTCTGAATTTTTACAAAAGAATGGCGTTCATAGTTACATACACTCCACAACAAAATGGAGTTGCTGAGCAAAAAAATAGGCACATTGCAGAGACAGCACGAGCATTGATGGTGGGTAGAGAAGAATATGTTGCATAGCTATTGGACTGAGACTGTGTCTATAATAGTTTATATCATGAATAGGACTCCTACTACAGCAATACATGATGTAGCACCAGAGGATAAGTTTACTGGCAAGAAACCTGATTTGTCTCACTTTTTTTTGATGTATTGCATATGTGCATGTGACATATGAGTTCGGTACTAATCTGGATCCAAAGGCAAAAAAATGTGTGTTTATTGGGTATTCCCTTGAGCAAAAGGGATATAGACGCTATAACCCTGCTATACACGTGAATTAAGGGTAAGCAGGGATAATGTATTTAATGAGATGAGTAGCTGGTATACTACTAAAAAAGATGTTGTTGGAGATGATGTAAGTGGAAATGTGGTTGCACAGAATGCAAGTCAGTAATATTAGTCATTGAGTGGACTAGGAGCGTGCTCATCTAGTGGTTCTGTTGATAGACCATGGAGTGGTAGGCTGCATCATAATACTAGTTCTAGAAATGTAGTTGGTACACCACATAAAGGCAAAGAGAAAGTGGTTGAGTCCCTTGGTATGCCTGATATTTCTACAAGGCATTCTCTTGTTGATGGACAAAATGCAAGTCGGCAATATTAGTCATTGAGTGGACTAGGAGCACCCTCATTGAGCGGTTCTATTGATAGACGATGGAGTGGTAGGCTGCGTCATAATACAAGTCCTAGAAATGTAGTTGGTACATCACATAAAGGCAAAGAGAAAGTGGTTGAGTCTCTTGGTATGCCTGATATTTCTGCAAGGCATTCTCTTATTGATGGAGAGTCTAGTGGCTTGGAGATGAGCCTTGATGAGGGCTATGGAAGCCATGAATGCAAAGTTACAAAGATCTGGGAGAGTCAAAAACCCTGTGCAAAGGTTGACTTATGATGGTTATGTGGCACATCACTATGCTTATATGGTAAAAGTTGTGCAGGTTGTAGAATACCCACATGTTTTGATGAGGCTATTGGAAATGTGTGTTGGGAGAAAGCTATGGTTGAGGAGATATATACATTGTAAGGAAATGAGACTTGGGATTTGGTGCCATTGCCTAAAGGCAGGAAAGTTATTGTTTGTAAGTGGGTGTATAAGGTGAAACGTAATAGTGATGGTAGCATAAGTAGGTAGAAGGCTAGATTGGTAGCCACCAAAGGATATGCGCACACATGTCATTGATTATGTGATTGCGGTGGCTATAGCTAAAGGTTGGTTTTTACATCAAATGGATGTAAGAAATGTGTTCTTGCATGGTGACTTGCAAGAAGAAATGTATATGGATCAACCACCTAGTTTTGAGAATATAGGTCACCCGGAGTATTTATGTAATCTTCATAAGATTTTTTATGGAGTGAAGCAAGCTCCACGAGCATGGCATGACAAGATTGCTAAGTATGTTGTCAGTTTTGGTTTTCATATGGAAGATGCAAATTACTCTTTGTATGTGTGCAAGAGTGATAAGGGTATTGTGATCATCACCATCTATGTAGAGCATCTTATCGTTGTGCGGGTGACAACTTGGATGAGATTGAGCGTGGGAAAAGTCTTCTTAAAAGGAAGTTTGAGATGAAGGATTTGGGAGATCTGTGCTCCTTTTTTGGGAATTGAGGTCATTCGCACACGTGATGGTATTCGGCTTCCACAGAGATATTATGTATTTGACATGTTGTCCAAATATGGGATGGTTGATTGTAAGTCAATCTCGGTGCCATTAGATCAAAATGTAAAGCTTAGTGCGGATGCAGGTCATGTGTTGGAGGATCCCACTATGTATAGGAGGATTGTGGGGAGTTTGATCTATGTCACAATTAGCAGGCCAGATTTGAGTTTGATTGTTGGCTTAGAGAGCCAATTTATGCAGGTTCAACGTAAACCACACCTTGAAAATGTGTGACGCACACTTTTGTATTTGAAGGATACTATTGATTATGCATTGTTTTATGCAACAGGAGTACCATTTTGCTATATGCGCACACAGATGTAGATTGGGCAGGTAGCATCTCTCTCATGATAGGAGATATACCAGTGGATTTATGTTTTCATTCGTCGGGAGTCCTCCTGTGATATGGAGTAGCAAGAAGCAGTCCACAATTGCCTTGTCGAGAGAACAGAGGCAGAGTACAGAGGAGATGCGGTGGCAGCATGTGAGGTAGCTTGGTTATACAAGCTACTTGTTGATTGGGGTTGCATGTGGAGAGAAAGGTTGTCATATATTGTGACAATCTTAGCAGTATACAATTGGCTAGGAACCCAGTTTTCCATGCACGGATGAAACACATTGAGGTATAATATCACTTTATTAGGGAGAGAGTCTTGGTAGGTGACATCGACTTGGCTAGGAACCCAGTTTTCCATGCACGGATGAAACACATTGAGGTATAATATCACTTTATTAGGGAGAGAGTCTTGGTAGGTGACATCGACTTGGCCTATATCATCACATAAGATCAAGCCTCGCTGAAATCTTCATGAAGGCCTTGGGAGCTGAGAAGCTCTGTAGATTTCAAAATATTCTTGGAGTTCATGAGCTAGAGTTGAGCTTGAGGGGGAGTGTTGAGATGTCAAGCTCAACATGAGCTGACACTCATGAGGTGCCTACATGACCGTTCGACATTTACATTGTTGGGAGTGGGTTTGGTAGCTGGCACACCGAGATATCTTTGCGAGAGATTCGCAGCTAGATTCTGCAGCTAGACACCATCGACTAGTCTACACCTACCCACTCCACTTAGCCTATTCACATTATGGATTGCTTGTATATACTCTATTAAGTGTATTAGTCACTTTATCTTCTTTGTAGACCTTTTGTGTTGTGTGAAGAAGAAGAAGCATTTTTAGCTTCTCACTTCATGTGTTCTCTTCTAGGGTTTGTGTGTTCTCTTCTAGGGTTTATGTGAGTGTTTGTGTGCTTGCAAGAGATCAAGCTCTCTTCTCCCTTGCATCTTTTCAGGCCTAGCTATATAAACACTCATAATTCTCAATAACATCCCTGGCCCCTTGTGAGATCATTCCCACGTGATCTAGCCCACACACATCACTATCACATATATGAACATAATTTGTATATATGTCCATGTCATTATGTGCACATATATCTCTATCATCATGTGCACGTGTGATATATCAATCTCATCATGTATGTGTGTGTGCAATAAATCATCATGTGTATGAGTATCAGGAAATACATCTTCATCATCTAGATTTGTGTTGATATAAACTATACCATCAGGAATGTAATCGTGGTAGCTCAAGAGTCTGGGATACTCGTACAAGTCATCAAAAGAAGACTTGTCCCATGCACAAACCATTTGTGTCGAGATAGCCAAGAAACAAGTCGATGAAGTCGCCCTATGAAGACTATCTGGAGCATATATCATCCTCATCAAAAAAATGCGTCATAACACTAGGCAACAAACCTGTAAGCTCAAACATCCAACAAGAGTATGCCACTGTGTCATAGCATGAAGTGTATAAATGAGGGTATAGAGGTCTAAGCCTTGATGTACCAAATGTATGTGCGAAATCGATGAAAGATATGTGAACCATGACACAAAATGGCAACTCAAATTATCGATGTACAACCATACAATCAATGCATAAGAGACACTCCTAAGATTTGAGTCTGAGAGGGTAACATAATGATGTCAATGAGATAATGATAGTGTGTAGTGTGTCGATCGTAAGGAGGTTAGAATTAATAAACTCATAGTGTGTGTGAACACCTCCCAACACACGTAAAATGATGTGTCGAGGAGACCTGCCTCTATAGCCCCATCCCCTAGCACACCACCATGAGGAGAAAACAACCACTAGCACAAAAAACCAAATCAAAGCACTAGTCCACTCAGTTGATGTTCCATGATCTTCAGCTCTGATAGAGGAAAATACTTGAGCACACTCCAAACTCTTAAAACCAACCCAGCTGACTATTCTAGTTGTCCTCTCAGGTCAACTTTGACCTCTCACAGCTTGGATCTTCACAAGCACACTTTTAGTTGACCTTAATTGACCACTAGTTGACCACTAGTTGACCCTAGTTGACCCTAGTTGACCACTAACTGACCAAAACCTCCTTCTACTAACACCTAATTGGTCAAACATCCAGTGTATTCAGATTTAGATTCCAGCTACTACATCTAGTCAGAGAACGTCCTCTAAGAAACCCAAGATATACTTCAAAATACTTTCCTCAAGGCTTTAATGAACCTATCATCACCCCTGCTGACTGAATTCTAACATGGCTTCCTTAGCTGACTGAATTCTGACATGGCTTCCTTAGCTGACTTAGTTCTAACTGCTCCCGTGAGACTAACTGAACTTTGACAGCTAGACAAAACCCCTAAACAAACACTTCCCTTCAACCCACAAAGAGGCCAAATCCCCCCCTTGTACACCCTCAACTGACTCTTATTGGGGCTTGGGCTGACACCCTTCTGACCTAAAACAGTCCTCACAAGGATAGGACTCTAACTAGCACTCTGTTACGTTCCCATCTAGGCTAAACTGAATAACTTCAGTTTCAAGATTGTGAAAAGAATCTTTCCACTGGGTAAGAGATTCCTCTACTCTTCCCTATTTGTGTTGGCTACACCCTTGTCAGGAGCTCTACGGGAGGCACCGGCAAACGATCTCTGATTGAGGAGCTTTCTTCGTAGGAGTAAAGCTTTAGGGAAACTATATTGTCCTATTGGATAGTTGAAAGAATTTTTTGGGCCGAAATCGCGTTTCGGGTGCGTTACGACCTCCATTTTTCAGAAAGCAGGCGATTTCGAGCACTGCGGGTAAGTCATTGATTCTCTGTGCAAAACTCTGTTTTAAGAACTGCAGGAAGACGGATTGGTTGTGTAGACATTGTGTGTGGTGCAAGGAGGTCAACAGTTGGCCATTGGGTGTATGTATGCACATTGAGGTCACTAGTTGTGACATTTGAGTGTAGTACAGTACCACTACAGAAAATACAAGAGTTTGTGCAAGACAAACCAGAGTGCTATTTCTAGTACATTTGTGTGTCTGCCAAGATGTCAAATGATGGCATAAACCAGATTGTTGCTGAGAAGCTTGATAAGAACAACTTCCATGCTTGGAGGTTCAAGTTGACAAATTTCTTGATGGTGGGAAAGAGTTATTGGGACTACATAGAAGGTGAGCATGAAGAGGCACCGGAGATACCGGAGATCAATCTGACTGCTGCAAATGTGAAAGAGTTCAAGGATTTGAACCAAGGAGCCAAAAAAGTTATGTATTGGCTCTCTATTAGTATAGAGGACACCATGATTGGGCACATACAGGATGCCAAGTCCCCCAAGGAGGCGTGGGACACCTTGGTAAAACTCTATGAAATGAATACCAAGGTGCAAAAGATACAGATAAAGAATGAACTTCATACTGTGGAGAAAAAGAGTATGTCTGTGAATGACTATGCATTGAAGATCAAGGGTATTGTGGAATCCCTTGCATCTATTGGGGTTTCAGTAGATGATGATGATAAGGTGGAAGTCTGTCTACGTGGTCTCAGGCCACAATACAAGGCGTTCAAGACGTCTATTCAGACTCAGGAAAACATTCCCAATTTCACAGATGTGGTGTCTATGGAGAAGAGAAGAGCTTGGGTGAAGATCAACAGTCTTCACAAAACAAAAACAGTTCAGAGCAACAAGCCTTCTACACAAGTTCAGGAAGAGGACGAGGTAGAGGAGGCGTGGACGTAGCCAAGGAGGTGGCCGAACAGGTAATCAGAATTATGGCCAGCAGCAGCAACAACAACAACAGTCCTAGAATTCACAACAACAACAACACGCAGGAGGAAGAGGCCAATGTAAGGGCAGGGGGAGTCAAAGAGGTCGTGAAAATTGGCAAAGGCAGTATAATGATACACGTGGATGCTTTTATTGTGGTAAGCTTAGACATGTGCAAGCATATTGTCATAAGAAGCAAGCTGACATGCAAAATGAAAAATTGCAGCAAAACAACTATGCATCCTCAAGCAGAAACAATGAGGATAATGAAAGGTTGTTTGTTATGCAGCATGTTGTTAATGCCATGTCTCAAAATGTTGAAGCAGCACATAAAGATGATGTATGGTACGTTGATTCAGGTGCTTCGAACCACATGACAAGTCATGGGGAGTGATTCAAGGAGATGAAAAACCTTGAAAGACCAGGTTTTGTGGAAACAAGGGATGACACTGCTCATCCAATTGCCCATGTTGGAGATGTGCCATTGTCTATGCAGGATGGCAAAGTGAAGTACCTTGCAGATGTACTTCATGTTTCGAACAGAACAAAGAATCTAGTTTCAGTTGGCCAGATGATTGAGTAGGGCTTGCAGGTTTGATTTAATCTTGATGGTTGTTATGTTGAAGACTTTAAAGACAAGTGTAGGTTGGTTGCAAAAGGCAACAGAGTGGGCAGAATGTTTACATTGAATGTAAACATGCCTGAAGTGAGTGCTGCAATGTTTGCAAATGGTTTAGGAATTGTTGCAGACACAGACATTTGGCATAAAAGAATTGGACATGTGAATGTGCAGAGAATGAAGTCTATGCAGACTAAAGGAATTGTGATAGGGCTACCAAAGTTTAAAGTTGAAGGTATGCAGAAAATATGTGAAGCATGCCAATTCGGAAAGCAAATAAAGCATGTATTTCCACGTGACAGAAATGTGAGCAGAAATGCACTAGATGTTGTGCATTCAGATGTATGGGGTCCTACGAAGACCATGTCTATGGGAGGTTGCACGTATTATGTGACATTTATTGATGACCACACAAGGAAAGTGTGGGTATACTTCATGAAGGAGAAGGGTGAGGTGTTCACTCATTTTTAAAATTTTAGAGTTATGGTTGAAAAGCAAACAGGGAAACATGTATAGTGCCTAAGATCAAATGGAGGGGGAGAGTACTTCTCCAATGAGTTCTCAGAATTTTTGAAGAAGAATGGTATTCAGAGACAGTTTACATGTAGATACACTCCGCAGCAAAATGGAGTTGCTGAGCGAAAAAACAAGCACATTGTTGAGATTGCGTGAGCATTGATGGGAGAGAAGAATATGTCGACAGCAGCAGTTTACATCATGAATAGGACTCCAACTGCAGCCATACATGATGTAACGAAGAGGTTTACTGGTAGAAAACCTGATTTGTCTCATCTGAAAGTCTTTGGATGCATTGCATATGTGCGTGTGCCAGCTGAGAACTAAGCTGGATCCAAAAGCTGAAAAATGTGTGTTTATTGGGTATTCCCTTGATGAGCAAAAGGGATACAGGTGTTATAACCCTGCTACACGTGAGTTGAGGGTAAGCAGGGATGTTTTTGATGAGATGAGCAGCTAGAATGCTGCTGAAAAAGAAGCTGTTGGGCTGATGTGAGTGGAAATGTGGTTGCACAGAATGAATGCAAGTCAGCAATCACAGTCTTTGATGAGTGGACCAGGAGAGTCCTCATCTAGTGGTTCAGTTGATAGACCATGGAGTGGCAGGCTGTGCATAATACCAGTCCTGCAAATGTGATTAGTACATCACATAAAGGCAAAGAGAAAGTGGTTGAGCCCCTTAGTATGCCTGACATTTCTGCAAGGCATTCTCATGTTGATGGAGAGTCTAGTGGCTCAGAGATGATCCTTGATAAGGATCTTGGGATACCACACCTGGTGTAAAGAAGGCTATGGAAGCCATGAATGTAAAGCTGCAAAGATCTAGGAGAGTGAAGAATCCTGTGCAGAGGTTTACCTATGATGGTTATGTGGCACATCACTATGCATACATGGCAAAAGTTGTGCAGGTTGTAGAGCCCACATGCATTGATGAGGCTGTTGGAAATGTGTGTTGGGAGAAAGCTATGGATGAGGAGATGGATGCACTATATAGAAATGAGACTTGGGATTTAGTGCAATTGCCTGAAGGCAAGAAAGCCATTGGATGCAAGTGGGTGTACAAAGTAAAACATAATAGTGATGGAAGCATAAGCAGGTACAAGGCTAGATTGGTAGCCAAAGGATATGCATAGACATATGGCATTGATTATGAGGAAACTTTCAGCCCAGTTGTGCCAAGATGGCAACAATGAGAGTTGTGATAGCAGTGGCTGCATCAAAGCAATGGTCTTTACATAGATGGATGTAAAGAATGCATTCTTGCATGGGGATTTGCAGGAAGAGGTGTATATGTTGCATGAGGATGTGAGTCACCCCGAGCATGTTTGCAGGTTGAAGATTGCAGGTTGAAGAAAGCCTTGTATGGCTTAAAACAAGTCCCAAGAGCATGGTCTGATAAGATTTCTAAATATCTTATCACATTGGCTTTCATGTAGCCAATGCAGATTTCTCGCTGTATGTGAGACACAGTGATAGAGGGGTTGTGCTTGTTGTGATGGCCTGATCATTACGGGGGACCATGATGCAGAGATCTTTGATGTAAAGATCTTGCTTAGACAAAAGTTTGAGATGAAGGATCTGGGGAAGCTCAGATATTTCTTGAGCATTGAGGTGATTAGGTCACCACATGGTATTGGATTACTGCAGAGATAGTATGGCTTGGACATGTTGTCCAAGTATGGTATGACGGGCTATAAGCCTATCTCAGTGACATTGGATTAGAATGGCAACTTGAATAGAGACTCAAGAGAGATTTTGGAGGATCCTACTATATATAGGCGCATAGTAGGAAGCTTGATCTACATGACGATCACCAGGCTAGATTTATCTCAGATAGAAGATCTACTAGTGGCTTCATGTTTTCTTTGGGGAGTGCTGTTGTGACTTGAAGCAGCCTACGATTGCTCTATCTAGTACACAGAGGATGAGTAGAGAGGTGCTGCTATGGCAGTATGTGAGGTAGCTTGGTTGAGAAAGCTACTTGCAGATTTGGGTCTATCAGTTGGATAGACAAGTTGTCATTTTCTGTGACAACATTAGCAGTATATACAGTTGACCAAAAACCCAATTTTTCATGCTCGCACGAAGCATATAGAGGTCCACTACCATTTTGTCAGAGAGAGGGTTTTGGCAGAATATGTTGACCTTTTTTATGTTAGCACACAGGATCATGTCGCTCATATCTTCACCAAATCATTGGGTATAGAGAAGCTCCGTAGATTGAGGGCTTCGCTTGGTGTACATGAGATGGAGTTGAGCTCGAGGAGGAGGGTTGAGATATTGAGCTCATCTAGTGAGGCAGTGGACACTGATGACCCGCCTGGGGGATAGGCCCCACACTTACACCACTGGCATGGTTGGTGAGATCATGGGTGATATGCGGCCAGTGAAATGACAGGCTATGTGACAACCATTCTAGAGACTGGCATAGTTATAGCGCCAGCTCATTTAGTTGGGTTCACACTATAGAAAACCCTAGTATGTATTTGGTTGAGTACCTTTCATATTGTATGTACTCTTATCTTTGTATATGGTGTGTTAAGTGTTGTGTGAAGAAGAAGAAGATTTTCAGCCTCTCACCTTGTGTGTTCTCTTTTAGGGTTTTGTGAGTGTGTGTGTGCTTACAAGAGCTCAAGCTCTCTTCCCCCCTGCATCTTTTCACGTGCTTGATGATGAACAATTGATTTCTCTAACTCAAGGCCAGATGGTACTCCAGCCTAAAGAAATCCTTAACGTTCGGAAGAAGGTTCTCAGGAGTAGAGTCCTTAGAGAATTTTTAGTCAAGTGGAAGTTCTTTCCTCTAAAAGACGCCACCTAGGAGAAAGAAGAAGAGATGGAAAAAGATTACCCCCACTTTGCGAGATAAGGACATCTTGCATTTTTCAAGTGGGAGAGGATGTAAGATTCCTCCTCAGCCTAAATAATTTTATGGTTTTTTGTTAAATTTTCTCAAATGACTTCTCTTCTTAACCCCTCTGAAGCTTGAGAAGTTTTCTAATTGGTTGTTTTAAATTCAAATCAAGCTTTCCCTAAGAATTTTAAAAAGTTAATCTTTATGCTTAATTAGAATGCTTTCTTATGTATATCTCTCTCTTAAAAAGAATAGTCATTCCTATGGCTAATTCTTTAGCAAAAAAATACTTCTCATTGATAAATTTTTAATTCAAAATCAAACTCTAATCTTGTTAAGCTAGAGAATAAGAAAATAGTATTTTTATGCTTTTAAAGGACTGTTTTATGCCAGAATACTGGAGGAAGCATTTGGTATGTGATTAACAAAGGAGAGACTCGTTGCAATAGCTAGCGAGGAGTCGTCGAGGGATGTCGCTCATCACGGGCAAAGCCTGCCGAGGTCTTGACCAGCCTCGGTATGGCTAAAATGGTGTGCTTCCGGTAGGATGGACGAGGACCGACGAAGCGGTCCCTGAGTGAAGTGCTAGGATACCTAAGTAGGATCCTAGAGGGTTCTGACCAAGTGATGCACGGGCTCGTGGTTTCTAGGACGACACCCATGCGTACGTCGAGGAAGAAGATACGGGGATGAACTGAAAATAATGACTTTTGTGAGCTAAATTTTGATATTAGATCTCATTGGTTGGTTGACTAGCTGGTCTTCAACGGAGAGTCCGGATGATATATTTTGTAAAATAATGGACTCAATATTTTTGAGGATTATGATCGGTAATACTATGATTTCATTGAAAGATTATTTTAAGGAGATAGCCAAATCTGTTAAAATGGCAATTTTATATTGGGTGTGTAAGTGGTATGACTGCCTGGAATTTTGCTTGAAGTGCCGACTAAGGGGCCTGGGAACTCTTTTCCTCAGTACCCGGGCAAAACAGAACCAAAATTTTATAAAGCAATCCCACCAATACAGTGGTTGGTGGGCAGTTGGCTAACCCATGGGCTGGTAGACTTGATCGGGGGATTTTTGCGATACAACTAGTTACGATTAAGTTATGTTAGTTAGAATAAGTCCTAGGAAGACCCTTGTTATGTGGGAGGGAATCAGCGAGGCTATGCCTCGCTAAAGAAAGAAAAAAGCAGTGATTCTAATCACCAAGTGCAAGTCTATTCCTTGATCTGACCATGTGACTTTCGGGTTCGGTCAGATCAGTTTGGTTAGTTAAGACTTTGACTCGTTAGATCAATTCTCTCGTTAGATGATTTTCCTGGTGGAATCGCCCATGTCTTTCGGGCAAGGGAAGTGTATTCGGGTTCGGTTTTAGAGGAACCGTCAGGCTAGTCTCTTGTCCGAAAATCCGTGAGCGAGGCCCTGAGTGTGGATCCCTGTTATATGCACATTATATGTGCTATGTCATATGCACATTATGTGTGCATATGACATTATATGTGCTATGTCATATGCACATTATGTGTGCATATACTAGGAGGCTAACCCACATTAGGCTTGTGAGCATGGGAGCATGGGAACAAGCTCTAGTGGAGCATGGGTTAGGACTAACCTTAAGGGTTAAGGTTAGGGTCAGGCATCCAAGGGTCACACATGGGAAATGGAGAGTCAAGAGTCACTTGAGGGCCCTCCTATATAATAGGAGCATGGGGCACACTCAAGGGAGGCTTGGGGGCTTGGAGGCTTGGAGGCTTTGAGGCTTAGGCTATTGTCTCTTATGAAGAGGATCATCAGGGGGAATCCCCATTCTCTGAGGTGTCAAAAATTAGTTTTTTAACTATTTTCTTGGTCCTTAGTCCACTCTTCATCTTATTTGAGTATTTACTCATTTTTGGGTCAAATTATCTCCTCTCTACATTTTGGATTAATCTGATTGGTCCCTCAAAATCTTAATCCAAAATTTTCAAAAAATCTGGACCCTTAGGCCAAGGTCTTTTGAGCAGATTATAATTTATTTCTAATGCACCTTAGGAAATTATTTTTAAACTTCTATTTTGGGGGAATTTAGTTTAATAAGAAAGGATATTTTTCCATCCAAAGATATCTAAAAACTGAGTTATCTCTCTCTAAAACATTTTCTCTCTCTAGGCCAAAACAGGTAGAAATAAGATCTTTTATTATTCTGAAAAGGGGATTGATTTATAGGGAAAGAAATTGGACATCTTGAGGGGCTGGGGAGGAATCTTACATTCTCTCCCACTTGAAAAATGTGAGATGTCCTCATCTCACAAAGTGGGGGTAATCCCGCATCAGTTCGGCTTCTTTCCTAGGTGGCATCTTCAAAAGGATAGAACTTCCATTTGACTAAAAATTCTCTTAAAATTCTATTCCTGAGAACCTTCTCTCGAACATCAAGGATTTCTTCAGGTTGGAGTTCAATCAGCACTTGTGTTGAAGAAGTTAAGAGTTCATCATTAAGCACATGATTCGGGCTTAGTACATACTTTTAAATTAATGCAATTGGAACTCTCTAATGAATTCTAGTGATAAATCTTATAAATTTTACATTTATGCTTAAATTAGAATGTTTTTTAAGCATATCTCTCTATCCCCCAAAGAATGGTCATTCCTATGACCTATTCTATATTCAAATGATGCTTCTCATAAAGCAATTCTTAAATCTAAAAGTAATTTCTATGCTTGTCAAATTTGAGGCCAAAGAAGTGGCTTTTTAATGCTTTTATGCTACTTAATTTATAAAAAACTTAGGAATCAAGTCCATAATTGGATATTGATCCTAATGATAGTTATTCTATCATATTTATGCTTTAAAAATTATTGAAAATTATCAATAATAGCAGCGGAGCTATGGCAAAATTTTTAAAAAATTAACATATAAATCATTTTCGTACATTATATGAAAAGAGGACTTCCTACCATATTCTAGGATTAATCATCCTAGATTAATTGAATAATTCTCATCATAACCATGAAAAAATTAGTTTTAATGTTTATGCTTAAATATTTAATTAGAAAAAAGAGAAATTTCTAGTAATTCATTTTTATGATAAAAGAGAAATTTCCATGACAATAGAAATCCATGTATTCCAATGAAGGAAGAGAAAATTTGGAATACTAAAATAATGTATATTTTATTTAAAAATTTAAGAAAGATTTTAGTTAAATTTAGCTTTTTTCATAGATAAATTTAAATGATGAAAGAGAAATTTCTATCATAATTGGAATTCAACCATTTAAATGAGAAAAATGGAATTTCTAGTGTAAAGGAATTAATGGAGATTTCTATTTAATTTTTAAGAGAAAATTTAGTTAAATTTATCTTTTTGCATAGATAAATTTATCTTTTTGCATAGATAAATTTATCTTTTTGCATAGATAAATTTAAATGATGAAATAGGAATTCCCACCATAATTTGAATTCAACCATTTAAATGAGAAAAATAGAATTTCTAGTGTAAAGGAATTAATGGAGATTTCTATTTAATTTTTAAAAGAAAATTTAGTTAAATTTATCTTTTTGCATAGATAAATTTAAATGATGAAAGGGGAAGTCCCACCATATTTGGAATTCAATCATTTGAATGAGAAAAGTAGAATTTATAGTTTAATGGAATTAATGGATATTTTATGTAATTTTTAAGAAAATTTTAGACAGATTTAATTTATGGTAAAAGAGGAGTTCCCATGATAATTGGATTGCACTCATTAAATGAGAAAAAGAGGGATTTTAAGTTTATTAAAAAAATAGGTATTGGTATTTAGTTAAAAGAAGAATTTCTATGATATTTAAGAAAAGACGGATTTGAATTAAATCTTAATGTCAAAAGATGAATTTCCACCATAATTCTACCTAATGAATTAAGGTCGAGAAATTATGTGGTAGAAAGAATATCTTTGGATATTTTAATTGGTAAAATCACTAAGTTAATATTTACCCAAAATTACACGTTTATCTGGAAGGAATCCTTGTTAGAACTAAACCGAATAAATTTGGTTAGACTGTGAGAAGGGCAGACAGTAAATCTACTTGTCCATCTCTCGAACTGAATAATCAAGCAAAAACTTCGTGACCAATTCGAGTTCCTAAACACAAAGAATACCCGAATTAAACTAGTTTTTCCTTCACGAAACTCACCAAGAATTTAGTTGGACAAACAGACAAAATTATGGATAGATTACCCTCATGAGAGATCAAGGATCCTCATTATGAAACTGAGAATTATGGAAAAAAGGGTTTTTGGAATCAATCTCAAACTGGAATTTACTTGCATTGGAACCTCTATTTTTCATTCAAAGGACTGTTTTACGCCAGAATGCTGGAGGAAGCATTTGGCATATGCTTTACTAAGAGGAGGTTCGTTGAAACAACTGGCGGGGAGTCGTCAAGGGACGTCGCTCACGGCAAAGCCTACCGAGGTCTTGACCAGCCTCCTCGCTATGGTTAAAATGGTGCGCTCCCGGTATGATGGGCGAGGACTGACGAAGCGGTCCCTAAGTGAAGTGCTAGGACACCTAAGGAGGATCGTAGAGGGTTGTGACCAGGTCATGCATGGGCTCGCGATTGCTAGGACACCCATGCGTACGTCGAGGAAGATTTCGGATGGACTAAAAGGAAAGATTTTTGGGAACCAAATTTTGATACTGTATCTCATTGGTTGGCCAGCTAGTCTTCAATAGAGAGTCCAGAGGACACATTTTGTAATATAATGGACTCGAAATTTCGGAAAATAATGATCAGAAATATTATGATTTCTACTGAAGGATTGTTTTAAAGCCAGCCGAATCTGTTATAAATGGCAATTTCATATTGGGTGTGTACGTGGTATGCCTACCTTAATTTTTGCATGAATCACCGCGGCTAGGGGGCCTGGGAACTCTTTTCCTCGGTACCTGGGCAAAAACACAACCAAATCTTTATAAAGGAATCCCACCAATATAGTGGTCGGGTGGTTGGCTAACTCATGGGCCGGATGGCATGGATTGAAGGATTCCTCTGAAACGATTAGTTACGTTAATTGAATTAAATCCTGAGAAGACCTTGTTTTGTGGGATGGGATCAGCGGGGCTGTGCCCAGGGATTTCATTAACGTCTTCACAATTTCGTGATCACGTTAACAAAACCTGTTGTTAACATAAAAATTCTTGTGATCACAATGTATATTCACGGGCATTTTTTATGACCTGCAAAAACCTTCTCTGCCAGTAATCCCGCCGGGAAAATGTACATTTCCCGGCGGGCCCGTCGGGAAAACCCATTTTCCCGGCGGACAAATTAAAAAAAATAAAAAAATAAAAAAATAAAAAAATCATGTTCACAGTCATTCTTACCATTTTTGGGCCTTCTGGACTCATTTATGATGTCAAAAGTTCAAAACTCTTGGCACAAAAAAAGTTTTGTATAATTTGCTGGCCTTAAGTTCAATTGACACACCAATTAAATCTAACTATACTTACATCAATTGACTCAATTGTCCATGACATCATTGCACTCAATTGAGCCCAATTGGACTCAATTACACTTTATTTACACTCAATTGATATTAATTGGGTGTCAATTGATGTCAATTGTGCCTAATTCGACGCAATTGAGCCCAATTATAAATTGGGTGTAAACTAAGTATCAATTGAGTCGAATTGGACTCAATTGATAATAATTGGATTTTAATTGATATTAATTAAGCCCAATTGACTTCAATTGGGTGTTAATTTATTACAATTAATGTCAATTAAGCTCAATTGAGCTCAGTTGACATCAATTGGGTGTCAATTGATATCAATTAAGCTCAATTGAGCTCAGTTGACATCAATTGGGTGTCAATTGATATAAATTAAGCTCAATTGAGCTCAGTTGACATCAATTGGGTGTCAATTGATATCAATTGAGCTCAATTGGGCTCAATTGCACTCAATTGACACTCAATTGGGTGTTAATTGCATCCTATTGCGCTCAATTGAGCCCAATAGGATGCAATTAACATCAATCGGGTGTCAATTGATCACAATTGATATCAATTGGGCTCAATTACACTCAATTGTGTGATCGATTGTGTGTCAATTGATGTCAATTGAGCCTAATATGATACAATTGAGCTCAATTCACGCCCAATTGGATGTAAATTGAGTGTCAATTGAGCCGAATTAGACTCAATTGATAGCAATTGGGTGTTAATTGATATCAATTAATATCCAATTAACACAATTGAAGTCAATTAAGTCTAATTGACTTCAATTGGATAATTTGGGTGTCAATTGAGCTCAATTGGACGTAAATGACATCAATTGGGGGTCAATTAACATCAATTGAACCTTATTGACATCAATTGGGTGCCAATTAACATCAATTGGACTCAATTGACATCAGTTGGGTTTCAATTGAGCCAAATTGGATGCAATTGGCATCAATTGGGTGTCAATTGATTACAACTGAGCTGAATTGGGCTCAATTACACTCAATTGATATTAATTGGGTGTCAGTTAAACCTAATTTCATGCAATTGAGCTCAATTGACATCAATTCACATCAATTGATATTAATTGGGTGTCAATTGAGCCTAATTCGATGCAATTGAGCTCAATTCACATCAGTTCACATCAATTGGTTGTCAATTGATGTCAATTGAGTAAAATTGAGTCTAATTGGGTGTCAATTGAGTCAAATTGAGTATAATTGGGTGTCAATTGATATCAATTGAGCCAAATTGAGTCTAATTGAGTCTAATTAAACTTAATTAAGCTAAATTGAGTCTAATTGGGTGTCAATTGATGTCAATTGAGTCAAATTGAGTCTAATTGGGTGTCAATGGAGCCTAATTGACATCAATTGGGTGTCAATTGATGTCAATTGAGCCCAATTGAAGCTAATTGTGTATCAATTGACACACAATTGATGTCAATTGGGCTCAATTGACATCAATTGGATTCAATTGACACACAATTGATGTCACATGGGCTTAATTGACATCAAGTAACACCTAATTGATGTCAATTAATATCAATTGGATGTCAATTGATTATAATTGATGCTAAATTGAATGAATTAAGTCCAATTGACATCAATTAAGTCTAATTGGGTATTAATTGATCAATTGGGCTCAATTGATATCAATTGACACCCAATTGGACTCAATTGACATCAATTGGACTCAAAAGGGTGTTAACTGATGTTAATTGAGCCCAATTGACATCAATTGGGTGTTAATTGAGCTCAATTGGATATAATTAACAATAATTGGGTATGAATTGAACTCAATTGACATCAATTAGGTGTCAATTGAGCCTAATTGCATCCAATTGAACTCAATTGACATCAATTGGGCAAATTGCATCCAATTTAATTCAATTGACATCAATTAAGCCTAATTGCATCCAATTTAACCCAATTGGACTCAATTGAATCCAATTGGACTCAATTGACATCAGTTAGGTGTCAATTGAGCCTAATTGTATCTATTTGGACTTAATTGACATCAATTGGGTGTCAATTAAACCCAATTGGAGTCAATTGATATCAATTGGGGGTGTTTATTGATATTAATTGAGTTTAATTGACATCAATTGGGTGTTTATTGATGTCAATCGAGTCCAATTAGATGCAATTGGACTCAATTGGGTGTGAATTAGACTCAATTAATATCAATTGGGGTCAATTGATATCAATTAGGTGTGAATTAATGTCAATTGAGCCCAATTCGATGCAATTGATATCACTTGGGTGTCAATTAGACTCAATTGGCACCCAATTGATGTCAATTGAGTCTAAGTGGATGTCAATTGATATCAATTGAGCCCAATTGATCAATTGACACCCAATTAGACTTAATTGATATCAATTTGACTCAATTAGATATTAATTGATATTAATTAAACTCAATTGGATGCTAATTGATATTAAATGAGCTCAATTAGACTCAATTGACATCCATTAAGTGCTAATTGAGTGTAATTGATGTCCATTAAGCTTAATTTGGCTTAATTGACATCAATTGGGTATCAATTGACTACAATTGATGTCAATTGAGCTCAATTGACATCAATTGGGTGTTAATTAATGTCAATCGAGTCCAATTAATATCAATTAGGTATCAATTAAGCCAAATTGATATCAATTGGGTGTCAATTGAGCCCAATTCACATCAATTGGGTGTAAATTGAACCTAATTGGACTCAATTAACATCAATTAGGTGTGAATTGATGTCAATTGACCCCACTTGGATGCAATTGATATCAATTTGGTGTCAATTGGACTGAATTGGCACCCAATTGATGTCAATTGAGTCCACTTGGATGTCAATTGATATCAATTGAGCCCAATTGATCAATTGACACCCAATTAGACTTAATTGATATCAATTTGACTCAATTGGGTATTAATTGATGTCAATTGAACTCAATTGGATGTTAATTGATGTTAATTGAGTCTCAATTGACATCAATTGGGTGCCAATTGAGTGCAATTGATGTCAATTAAGCCTAATTTGGCTCAATTAACATCAATTGGGTGTCAATTAACTACGATTGATGTCAATTGAGCTGAATTGACATCAATTGGGTGTTAATTGATGTTAATTGAGTTTAATTGACATCAATTGGGTGTTAATTGATGTCACTTGAGTCCAATTAGATATAATTAGACTCAATTGGGTTTGAATTAGACTCAATTGATATCAATTGGGCTGAGTTAATTGGGTGTCAATTGAGCCCAATTGACATCAATTGGGTGTGAATTGAACGTGATTGGACTCAATTGACATTAATTAGGTGTGAATTGATGTCAATTGAGCCCAATTGGATGCAATGGATATCAATTGGGTGTCACTTGGACTCAATTGGCACCCAATTGATGTCAATTGAGTCCAATTGGATGTCAATTGGTACCAATTGAGCCCAATTGATCAATTGACATCCAATTAGACTTAATTGATATCAATTTGACTCAATTAGATATTAATTGATATCAATTAGACTTAATTGGATATTAATTGATGTTAATTGAGTCTAATCAGACTCAATTGATATCAATTGGGTGTCAATTGAGTGCAATTAATATCAATTAAGCTCAATTGACATCAATTGGGTGTCAATTGACTACGATTGATGTCAATTGAGCTCAATTGACATCAATTGGGTGTTAATTGATGTCAATTGAGTCCAATTAACATCAATTGGATGTCAATTGAGCCCAATTGACATCAATTGGGTGTGAATTGAACCGGATTGGACTCAATTGACATCAATTAGGTGTGAATTGATGTCAATTAAGCCCAATTAGATGCAATTGATATCAATTGGGTGTCACTTGGACTCAATTGGCACCCAATTGATGTCAATTGAGTCCAATTGGATGTCAATTGATATCAATTGAGTCGAATTGATTAATTGACACCCAATTATACTTAATTGATATCAATTTGACTCAATTGGATATTAGTTTATGTCAATTGGACTCAATTGGGTGTTAATTGATGTTAATTGAGGACTCAATTGACATCAATTGGGTACCAATTGAGTGCAATTGGTGTCAATTCGGCTCAATTGGCATCAATTGGATATCAATTGACTAGGATTGATGTCAATTAAGCTCAATTGACATCAATTGGGTGTTAATCGATGTCAATTGAGTCCAATTAAGCCCAGTTGTGTCCAATTGGGTGTCAATTGATTGAATCCAATTAAGTCCAATTAAGCCCAATTGAGTCCAACGGAGTGTCAATTGATGTCAATTGAGCCCAATCAATCAATTGACACCCAATTAGACTTAATTGATACCAATTGGACTCAATTGGATATTAATTGATGTCAATTAGACTCAATTAGAAGTATAATAAGATCTAATTGATGGTAATCGAGCTTAAGGTGATAAATTTAGAGATAACTTTTTTTGTACAAAGAATTTTGAACTTTTGACATCATAAATGAGTCCAGAAGGCCCAAAAATGGTAGGAATGACTGTGAACATGAATATATTTTGACCATTTTTTTTAACTTTTTTTCCCGCCGGGAAAATGGAATTTCCCGGCGGGCCCGCCGGGAAAACAAAAAGCCCGGCGGGCTTCGGCAGGTTACCAGGTAACTGGTAACCTGCTATTTTGAGAACATGAAAACATGTGAACATGTTAATAACATGTTCACAAGTGTTATTAACAAAAAAAATCTTGTGATCACCTTAATATAAAATCCTTGGCTGTGCCTCGTAAATGAGGAAAAAAGCGGTGATTCCATGGACCAAGTGCAAGTCCTCTTGATGGTATGGGACATCAAGGTAAAGATATGATGTATTTCATTATAATTCATGTGTGCATCCCTTGGGCTCGGGGGTCGGGTGGATGAGTTTATGCCACCTGATTTATGCATGTTTATGCATAACAATTATCTAGAGATATCTTAGGGTTTTAACAATCCCTGCCCTGCGTGAGAGGCTGACGCTGCTTCCACCGCTTGCGCCCTCGGAGGGGGCATCGCGGAGGGGGTGGGGGTGGGGGTCTCATAGTAGCAGTGAACGGATAATCCACTCCATCGCCCTTTATAAGAGATGCCCATTTCTCTCACGTCATCCATTGCATCACTTCACACCGCCTGACCTTATTAAAAGTCCAAGGTTGGGAAGGTTCACGCACTCTTTCTCTCTCATTCACTCTCTTATTATTCAATATACATATATATATGGTGCGCTCCTTGAACATGCTACAACAACAAAAACAACAATAATTACGACTACCTTAGAGCTACATTGCTTCTCAAAATGAGAGATTGATTGCCCATGCCCTAACCCACAAAAAATTCAACCCCCATGTACAGACATCTACTCCGTTTCCTCACCACCACGCTTCTAGATTCTTCACACCCATCAACAACTTTTTCCCACCAAGGGGGGTAGTTTCGATGCTACCTACAAGTGTGTATTGCCCGAACGGCTCTTGTACGCAATCTTTGATTATCAAGTTACATGTTCCCATGATGGGTTCACCATTATGAGTTTAATATAGAGCTTATGCATATGCATAGTCCAAAGATCCATGCATCGGGATCTCGTGCATTTAATGTATAAGCATAACGTGCATAGAGAGTTCCATGCATGTGCACATGCATGGAGAGGTCCATGCATGTCTCAATATGCATAGAGGTCTCTTTATGCATATGCATAGAGGCCTCTCTATATAGGTTATGCATAAATATTCAACAAGGATGGAGAAATTCTCTATTGTGCACACAAGGATACCTTGCATTGCTCATTGTGTGTAACAAATAATTATAGAAACATAGTGGACATAAGGGTGCCTTGCAACTGTGTTACAAATAATGATAGAAACCTAATGGACACAAGGGTGCAATGTATTGCACTTGGGATCTCCCCTTCTTCTCACTTCTCTCTTACATGTATGCTATTAAATCTTGCTTGATTGATGGATGCATGCTAGGTAGGTTTGGTTGTAGGTGTTCCCCTTAAATTTGGTAATGCATAAATATTCAACAAGGATGGAGAAATTCTCTATTGTGCACAGAAGGGTACCTTGCATTGCTCACTGTGTGTAACAAATAATGATAGAAACGTAGTGGACATAAGGGTGCCTTGCCAACTATGTTACAAATAATGATAGAAACCTAATGGACACAAGGGTGCCTTGCATTACACTTGGGATCTCCCCTTATTCTCACTTCTCTCTTACATGTATGCTATTAAATCTTGCTTGATTGATGGATGCATGCTAGGTAGGTTTGGTTGTAGGTGTCCCCCTTAAATTTGGTAATGCATAAATATTCAACAAGGATGGAGAAATTCTCTATTGTGCACACAAGGGTACCTTGCATTGCTCACTGTGTGTAACAAATAATGATAGAATTGTAGTGGACACAAGGGTGCCTTGCCAACTATGTTACAAATAATGATAGAAACCTAATGGACACAAGGGTGCCTTGCATTGCACTTGGGATCTCCCCTTCTTCTAACTTCTCTCTTACATGTATGCTATTAAATCTTGTTTGATTGATGGATGCATGCTAGGTAGGTTTGGTTGTAGGTGTCCCCCTTACATTATCTTCTTCTTCTTTGTCCAAGATTAAAATTTAGGGATGGATCTCTCCGAATTTGGTCCTCTACCATCCATGCCTCCAAAAGCTCAGGAAAAGGGTGAATTAAAAGATTAATTCTACTCAAAAAAGATCAATTCCCCTCAATAGGATCATCAAGTCCCATTTCTTGATCAAGAGAATCAAGAAATCCAAGAATTCTTGAAACTAAGGTAGAAATGGATCAAAGACATAGCTTTGATACCATTGATAAAGAGAGACAGAGAAAGAAATGCACTCATGAAGGAGTACCACATGCACTCAAGGGAGTACCACCATAGCCATGGAAGCTTGAATCTCTAAGAAAGTATGATTTTATTAGTAAAATGGATAGTTGACCCTAATTACAATTTGTTTGTACTTATATACTTACCCACCTTTTCACACTTTATTAATGTTGGGCCCCCACACTTTATTAATGTTGGGCCCCCACACTTGCTCGGCCATATCCATGCCCATGGGCTTCCCTTATGTCCAAACCATGCCTAAAGCTCTAACTCAAGTCCAAGATCATGCCGCCTTCATTACAATAAAAATAAAAAAAGCTCTCATAAAAATCCAAAAATATCTCAAAGTTAAGAAAAAAGCCCCCTAAAAGTTGATGTATAGTTGATGTTTTACATCAAAGTTGATGCAAAACAACAACTCTACCACAAAACTTGGTGTTTTCCATCAAGTTTCAGATGCTCCATTTGTGGAGGATCAGAAGTCGGTTTTCACAAACAGCCTGATTTTGCAATTATGTCTCGTACATGTAAGCATGCTCAAACGACCTATTCCATAAATTTTTGAGTACCAACAAGAGTATCCGTAAATGTTGTAGCTAAAAGATCATTGCCATGTGTAGTAAGCAACAAGATTCGAACCCAAGTCTTTGCTTGATATTTTACAAAAAGAAAAGGAAAGTATGAACTTTTGTTTCTTAAAGCAAACTTTTTAATGATTTATAATCTCATCTATAATAGCTAAAATTACCATTTTAAACCCTTTTACTTACATAAAAGGCACATCTTTTACTTACATAACTGAAATTACCGTTTTAAACCCTTTTACTTACATAAAAGGCACATAATAACTGAAATTACCATTTTAAACCCTTTTACTTACATAAAAGGCACATCTTTAAAAATGAATGTGTAACGTTTTTGAAAATTAGACAACTTTTAAATATGATCTTATTCATGATATTTTAAAATTCATCTATATGTAACAGACTCTCCCAAAAAAAGTATATATTATCAATTATTAAATTGTGATACTCAAGAGCTTCAAAATGCATTTTATTACTACTCTGATCAAGAGCCAAAATAGGGTTTTATCATTAAGATAATAGTTGTATCAAGATAACACTTTTGTAATATATTTATATGAACAGATAGTTTCTTATAGTTGAACTCTATAGTAGCAAATCCTCAATTGTGCTAATAGGGCAAATGGCCTAAGGATTCTAAGCTTCAAGTGTACACATAGAAGAGAAAATGTATTTGTGTGGATAGTGAAGAAAATGATACCTCATCTACCTTCTCAAGGAACGGCATATTACCTACTAGTGATGGTGATGGTGTAGATATCAACAATCATGAGGAACCATAACTATGCCATGAGCTATATATCTAGAAAATAGTTTCTTTTTATAGTTGTATCAAAATGTTTTTGGATTGAAGATGACAATGATAAACTGTGTCTCTATTTTGGCATGTTTTTTAAAACTTATTGTTAGATTTTTAATTATAATCTCAAAAAGTAAGAAAATCCAACTCTCTCTCTCTCTCTCTCTCTCTCTCTCTCTCTCTCTCTCTCTCTCTCTCTCTCTCTCTCTCTCTCTCAAACAAGCTAGTGCATGCGAGAAACTTTTTTGGTGATGCAAAGGAGGGAAGAAGGCTAAGGGAAGTTTTGATCGTGAACCTGATGTCACTTCATCGATTATAACAACAATTATATGCATACATTAATAACACAATCAAGGAAAGCAAAGAGAGAATGGAATTGAATTGAATACTTATACTTTTTATACTACATACATACCTTAAGCAGATGGCATTGATCAAAGATGTAGTTAGAATGGAGGAATTTTCATCATCCACAATCCTTTGTATGTTAGGTGTCAAGTCGGCGTGAGTGACCATGAGAACCACAATTTTGATATATTACTATTTGCCACCACAAGAACTAGGGCCATACAATCCAAAACGAGAGGGAAAAGAATACACATTTCCTTACATGTGGGGAAGGACAAGGGAGTGGGGGGATTGAAGCTTTAGAGAATAAAGAGCTCTATACATGTGCATCTACATAGTCTAAAGATCCATGCATCGAGATCTTATGCATTTAATGCATAAGCATAAGAGTTGTCACATGTGCATAGAGAGTTCCATGTAAGTGCACATGCATAGAGAGTTCCATGCACGTGTGCACATCCATAAAGGTCTTTTTATACACACATGCATAGAGGTATCTATGTATTATAGGAGGTAATGCATAATGAATCAACAAGGATGGAGAAAATAACTATTCTGCACACAAGGGTACCTTGCTTTGCTCACAATGTAACAGATCATGATAGAAAGCTAATGGACACCTGGGTGCCTTGCATTGCTCTCATTGTGTAAAATATAAATAATGATAGAAACCTAACGAACACACATGATGGTGCCAGATGCAAAAACTAATAAGAACTTGAAGGTCGGCTCTTACTAAATGATCTTGGCTTGATAACAACATGAACATCGGCTCTACTAAGTACTAAACACTTCTCTTTTGCATGGTTTTCATAAAAATATCCAATAATAAATATATCTACATATCTACCTTCTCTTTTAAAAATAAATATATCTACATAATAAATATATCTACATATCTACCTTAAATATTTTGATATGTTACATGATCCAATTATGGTACCAATTAACCATCCTTTACTTTTTTACAGTTCCATCTATAACTAACTTGTACCTTAAAAATCTTTCTTGATCGGTATTCGAATTAATTTTTGTTTTTATATATGAGCTCTTGGGGGACTAAATGTGAATTTCTTATTTAAATAGATTCTTAGAACTATATCTTCGTTTTCTAGACTAATTTTCTCTCCCAAACATTTTAGTAGACAAATGGGAAGACTTTTTCTTGGTTTGTGGGGGCTCTAAGGAGGGATCTTACATAGAGATAACATTAGGGGGCATTTGAACAGAAAAAGGGCCCTGTATAGATCTCTAATTTTAAGGAATTAAGACTAGCTTAAGGGGACAAACCTCATAATGATGCCTACTTTTGGCCCTAAAAGTAGGGGATCTCTCTACTTTTCCCTCTCTAGGATTTTCACTCTAGGATTCTCTTTCTAGCCACTAAAACTCTCCAAACATCATCAATCTCGTCCATATAGGGGCCCAAATTTTTTTTTTACAATTCAAAATAATTGTTAAAAAAATAACTTTCAATCACATTTAATGCACTTTCATTGCGTTTCTAAAGCTCCCTCTAAATTTCATATCAACAGTCATTAAAAGACAATCTCGTTTAATACACTTTCATTGCGTTTTTTAAGTTTCCACAAATTCTAAATCAATAGTCATTAAAAGACAAGGAAAACTTATGTTTTTTTATTTTTTCACTTTTAAATGCATAAAAAATAAAAAGTTTAATTTAAATTTAAATTTTTTGGATAGGATAGCAATTTAAAATTTATATTTTATAGCAAACCCACCTAAAAACCATTTTCTCTATTGATTACTATCACATCTCCTCTCTGTCCGACTCAACAACTAAAAGATTCTCTCTCTCTCTCTCTCTCTCTCTCTCTCTCTCTCTCTCTCTCTCCCTCCCAAGCCCTTCTCTCATTGCAGTAGGTCTCTCTTTCAAGTTTCTCTTTGGGATTCAAGCTATCTACCACCTTTCATTGTGTCTACTATGGCACTCACAAAAATAACAAACACCTCAAATCATCACAAGTGAGGAAGGTAGACTTGCATATTTGCATCTTGAATGAATATGCACCTATCAAAAAAGAATGTCTAAATGCACAAGAGAAGCAAGAAAGAAGACAGCAAGGTCATGGTAATGTGGATCTTTGGGTTGATGGGTATTTATATCCTAATGATCCTTCTTCAAATTTCTCTCCACCTTTCACAGACCTACCCTCATTCATTCATTTTGTTGGAGAGGGTGAGAATGGGCTCCTTGGATATTGCAAACGCTTAAGTATATGTGATGCATGGAAGGTTCAATTTCTAAACTCACAAATTCATAGCTTGCAAGTCACTTTGAGTAGTGTGCAACAAGCTCTGGAAATTGCACACAATAATATTTTACAGCTACAGAGAGAGGGCAAAGAGAAAGAGGACCACATCCTCAAGTTACAGGATACAATCTCCCGTATGAAGAGCACACCCATGAGAGCCAAAGAGCGAAAGAGGACAATGAACAACATTCAGACACTTGCAATTGGTGGTGGTGCTCTCAAGCAAAGAATTCATGCAGCAAGGTTTGTTTTCTATTCATCTTTTTGGTTATAAGTTATTCTTATTAGAGTGTATCTATTGTTTGATTTTTTTCATTAACTATTAATTCATTATATAATATTGCTGCTATAAGTAATCTTTGTTAGTTCATTATACGACCTTTCTTAAAGATACGTGTGGTGATAATGGTCCTCAAGATATTGGAGATATGTTAGGTATCTGCGTGAGAAAACATGACATTCTTTCCATAGTTCGAGATCCACACTACAAGAAGGTACGACAGATACTTGCAAATGAGATAATGAAAGATATAACTAACATTTTAGGCATTGAGGAAGTTCAAAATGCATGCGATGAAGTGGGCATAAGCACAAAAGGATACCAGGCTCTCCATCAATTAGTGCAAGATACACTTCGCAAACAAGGCATCACACGAAATAGTTTTCCTTCCCCGAGAAGATTAAGATTAGCAAAGAGGACATGCAATGAAGATGTGCAACGTAAGATTGGAGAGTACCGCTCTGCGTCAATGATGTGCTGACCATTAGAGCTTGGGGAAAAAAGTGAGGCAACAATGGTAATATTGTGGTTCCTTACAACGAGTTCAACATTATATTTGTTGATCTACAATGTCTTCAGAAAGTTATGATCTTATTCTATGGATTACCTAATAATTGTAGTTAACTTTTATATCTTGCAAAGTAGTTGAAAAAATCTATGAAAAATCAAATCTTATTTAATTTGGTTTGTCATGCAAGGTGACAAAGTTAGCTTTGTGTTGAAAATGGATGAGTGTTAGATTGTGAAAGGAAAAAGGATAGAGCGAATGAGTATCACACTCATGAATGAGGCTATGGCATATGCAAAAAGTTCAGAGTTATCGTCTTTTCTCAATATGAAGACACATTTGAGGGGAATACGGAGATCAACCAAACTCCTGATAGGGAGAGGATTTGCAAGCTAGACTTTCCCTCATATAGTGTCCAATGTGAGAAAGAGATATGGTAGCTTGGGGCATCTGAAGTACCAAAAGAGACACATGAAGTTCTCTCTTGGATGTTTAATAGGATACCCTGGATTACCACTGTCAACAAAGCACAAATTCAAGGAGAAAAACTTGAGGTAGAGGGCAAGGCACTTATACAGTAGATTGGCATTTGGGGGGTGACCTTAAGACAATAAAGTGCTTGCTTGGGTGTCCAAAAGGTGCCAATACCCCAAAGCCTTGTCCGTGGTGCATGAGAATGGTGAGGGAAAACAAACAATAGTCAAGAAAGAAGAGAGTGCTTGAGAATCAAGATATTGAGCACGACCCCATGGACGATGTTGCTGGCAACTGGGGTGTCTTGTCTTGTCTACCAACATGCTGGCTGTGCCAAACAAGCATTTGAGAGACCTAGAATGGAATCCTATAATTCCATTTGAATTGAAGAATGTCCACCTTTGAACACTGCATGCATTCATGCGTGTGTTTGACCGTTTGCTCAAGTGTCACATAGATTAAATGCATTTACCATGCAAGGCAAAGAACAACATGAAGAAGCTCTTCATAAAGTAGAGCAACTACTCAACTCAATTTGAGAGACCCAGAATGGAATCCTATAATTCCATTTGAACTGAAGAATGTCCACTTCTGTACACTGCATGCATTCATGCATGTGTTTGACCGTTTGCTCAAGTGTCACATAGATTATGCATTTACCATGCATTCATGCATGTGTTTGACCGTTTGCTCAAGTGTCACATAGATTATGCATTTACCATGCAAGGCAAAGAACGACATGAAGAATCTCTTCATAAAGTAGAGCAACTACTCAACTCAATTGGGGCCATAGTGGCAATGTGCAAATTACTGTTAACAAAAAGACCTCTGGCATGAATCATGAGGTTACACAACAAGTGTCCATGAGTGGAAATAAAGCAAGACATTTTTTGGAGAAGCCAGAAAATGCCAAGGACTCAACCAAGCCTTGGAACTTGTTGAAGGATTTATGCAAATGTATAACATTTGACTGCACCAATTCAAGCCTTGTAATTCTACATGAGAAGGTTTGGTCATACTTCAATAAGATGGTGAAACTTTTGACCAAAAGCAAGACAACCACAAAGGAGCGACAAAAATTTCAAGACGAGCTTTCTAATTTTACGAAGTCCATGGTCGATACATGGGGTGAAACCAACATAACACACTACATGGTAAACACATTTACTCCTTCCTACTGGATATTAAGAAATGAGTATGAATAACTACTAACTCTCTTAACTTTTTTGTAGCACATTCTTTATGCTCATGGTGCATACTTCATGAATGAGTATGGTTCTCTGGACATGTGGAGCACACAAGGAATGGAGAAATTTCACTATCAAGCTAGAGGGGTATATTTTAAAAACACCCAGCATGAAGGAGGGACGACTCGTACAAATTACCTCAAGGAGATGTTTAACTGGTTTTACAGATACATTTTTGGGCGACAGTTATCCATGGAAAGGGCACGCATGAGTAATCTAGCAACGGCAGCATGAAATAATGCCAAACAGAGAAGATCACTAAAGTGGAAAGCTGGCATAGGACCAACACATCATGCAGCTTCACAAAGACGCATAGGAAGAATTTGGAAGTAGAAACAGCACTTTGAAATTAAAAGTATTTGGAATAAAGTTTTAAACAAAGACGCATAGGAAGAATTGGGAAGTAGAAACAGCACTTTGAAATTGAAAGTATTTGGAATAAAGTTTTAAACATTTTTTACTTAGGAAGTAAACATTTAGAAGAAAGTTGTAAAGCTTTTTGACTTGAAAATAAAAAATAATTGCACCACTCCATTATATTGAAGATTTACAGGGTGAAAATATTTACAACAAAAAGAGCTAGTTGCTCTTGAGTCTCTTCTCTTCTCTTCTTGCTCCCCCTCTTCGGTAGCCATTTTCCCTCTATAACGCAAAAACCTCTTACCACTATAGCCCTTGAGTGACTTTACATCCTCCACTCCTGCACCTAGGACATAGCTTAAATAACATAGAAAATAACCTGCTCGAGAAGGCCAAAAACCAGGGCCGTATCCAAAGATACAGATGGCAGCACACTTCTCTATAAGCATGACTTTATGTATATTATAAGTTATAAATTCATACCCTGTATACCTAGATAGGGCTTTCAGTGTAAGGAGTGGAATCTCTGCATCCCTGGAGTACTTGCTATGATATATAATAAATATTATTTTGTCGATAGAAGAGACGTAGTGTGCAAGAGCGGCATCTTGCCCAACTTTTGCATGACTAGCACCACCTCGTCCAAGAAATCCATTGGCGTTGTTAAGCTCTATCTGCATTGACAAAGAACTAGGAGAGGGAACAAACTAAAGTAAGAAATAATTCAAACAGACTGAAGCAATAAGAATTAAAGTAGACAAACTAAAGAAATAATTAATTCAGGCACCAGACAAGCAATAATTTACCTTCTAGTTCTCATCCTCCTCCAACTTCGCTGCATCCCAAAGGTTGATGGAGTCCTCTTAATTTTCTTGGTCAAGTTTGGGAACATGTTCCTTGCTAAACTCAGAAATGCCCATATCTTGCTGAAGGGCTTGAAATTACTCCTCTAAAGGAAGAGAAGCTTCATTCTCCTTGGTTTTTTTAAAGCACAAGGACATTGCTTCTGGGGCCTCTAAGAAGTTTTCTGTCACTTCTGTGTCCAATGCAAGAAATTCATCCTTATGCTCATTCTCTACATCGAGAACACGGGACGAAGCTTCACAACCGTCTCCTATTATAGAAAGATAGTAATCCTCCCTAAAATTGTAGAGTTTTGGACGGATGACGTTCCTCATCAATGATGGTGAGGGATGTCATAAAGAAGAGGATAAAACTCTTATACAAGGAGACCAGACCATCCATCATCATTCCACAATTCTTATACAAGGAGATGAGTGGATATTGAAGATGATAAAACTCTTATACAAGGAGATAATTCCATCCGTCATCACTCCACAATTCTTAGAGTACCTCAAGATTTTCACAGCCCACAATTTTTGCACCTTCTAGTAGCACTCTAAATTCAAAAGAGTACATCAATAACTTTTCTAATGATGTGGTGGTATCAATTGTGGAATTTAAAAATTATACATTTAAAGTATACAATGAAATCCAACCAATACATTAGCATATTGACCAATGCAGCATCTTGGTTCATATATGCTAACTGGAAGTAGATGGGAGATAGAAAAAGAAATCCATATTTTATATCTCTGATGAGAGGACACATGACACCTTGTTCATGCAATTACAAGACTCCAAGCTTCATGTGGCTATTTAATTGAAGATGTACACAAAGAAAGTCTACTACTATTGTTTCTAAGTAGTTAAAGATGGTACAGATAAACATAGTAATAAACACCTTTAATTAATTGTACGGTCCAATGTAAAAAAGTGCCAAATATATATTTACCAACATAGCATACATATTTTTTGCTGATGTCCCTTAGTAGAATGTGCCAGTACCAACAATTATTGTGAGGTCCCTAAATTCAAGGGTGCTAGCAGCAGAAGTAGCACTTCTTGCATGGGGCAGGGTCGCATTCATTCATGTCCCATATCGTTCATTCACATCCCGATGCACATCACATCACATCCATTCACATCCCGTATCATTCATTCACATCCAAGTTCACATGCTATCACATTCACTCACATCTTATATCATTTATTCACATCCCGATTCACATGCTAACACATTCATTCACATCCTATATCATTCATTTACATCATGATTCACATGACATCACATCTCATCTATTCATTCACATTTATCTGATTCACATCACATCACATCCAGTCACATCCCTTATCATTCATTCACATCCCGATTCACATCCTATATCATTCATTTACATCCTGATTCACATGCATCACATCTCATCTATTCATTCACATTTATCTGATTCACATCACATCTATTTACCTCTCATTCTCATCGCTTCTATTCTCATCACATCCATTCTCTATTCATTCTCATCTATTTGATTCATATCACATCGTATCACATCTATTTATAGAATGTAAGAGAATTCTTATTTTTGATATAAAGATTCTTTACGCATCTATTTATGCATAAGAACAACTTCAGTGGAAAATAACACTTTTATAAAAATCTATTTATGCATCTATTTATGCATAAATTCAATTTTAAGGAGAATAACACTTTCGAAATAAAAATAAATCTTTTATACATCTTTCTATGCATAAATTCAATTTTAATGAGATTAACTCTTTTTAAATAAAAATAAATTTCTTTATGCATAAAATCAAAATTGATGAGAATAACTCTTTTGAAATAAAAATAAATTTCTTTATGCATCTTTCTATGCATAAAATCAAAATTGATGAGAATAATTCTTTTGAAATAAAAATAAATTTCTTTATGTATCTTTCTCTGCATAAAATCAAAATTGATGAGAATAATCTTTTGAAATAAAAATAAATTTTTTTAATGCATCTCTTTATGCATAAAATCAAAATTAATGAGAATAACTCTTTTGAAATAAAAATAAATTTCTTTATGCATCTTTCTATGCATAAAATCAAAATTGATGAGAGTAACTCTTTTGACAAAAAAAATTTATGCATCTTTCTATGCATGAAATCAAAATTGATGAGAGTAACTCTTGAAATAAAAATAAATTTCTTTATGCATCTTTCTATGCATAAAATCAAAATTGATGAGACTAACTCTTTTGAAATAAAAATAAATTTCTTTATGCATCTTTCTATGCATAAAATCAAAATTTGATGAAAGTAACGCTTTTATAATTAAAAAATTATTTTATGCATCAATTCAATCTTAATGAAAGTAACACTTTAATAAAAAAATTCTTTTATGCATCTATTTATGCATAAAAATTAATTTTGATGAAAGTAACACTTTTATAATCAAAATATTCTCAATATTTCTATGCATCTTTCTCTGCATAGAAATTAATTCTAATGAAAATAACACTTCTATAATAAAAAAATTTCTAATATGCATTTTTCTATGCATAGAATAAAAATAACACTTTTAGAATACACAAGCGATGGGGATTACTCTTTTTGAATAATAAAAAGATAAAACTTACTTCACCAAATTTAAGAAAATTTTGCCATAACCTCCTTTGTATGGCTGACCATTTTTCAAAATTTTTACTCTAAAATTTACTAGAAATTATCCAAGATGATTTAAATCATTCTAATCTAATCATTTAAATCATTCTAATCTAATCATTTTTCACTTTATTAAGAGTAAACAATATGAAAAGTTTAATTTTATCAATTTGATTACACATCTAGGATAAAGAAAGGCTGAATTCAATAATGAAGAGAAGGGGGAAAGCCTTTCCAGCAAGGCATAACATCCATTTTCATTTTAAAGAAAGCAAAAATCAGAAAACCATAAAATAGAATAAGAAAAAGTAGAATTTCTAACTTACTAGGAGTTTTGTGAGCTTTCCTTTGGCTTGATGGTTTGAGGGATCTACTCTTGTTTGCAACAAGAGTGGCCACCAATTCTTTTGAAGAGGAAATGGCCAAAAACAAATGAATTATCAATGAATTCACTGTTTTTGGCTTTGGGGAGGAGTAGAGTAACAGTGCATAAAACACTATTAACCATTTACAAAGGGGGAGGCTTCCTTTATAGGAAAAAGTGAGCCTCTAACCAAGCAAACTGATTCTAGATTTTTCCAGATCAGTTTGGTCAATTTTTGATCATTTTTAGGTTAGTTTAGCTTACTTTTTGGATCTAGTTGAAGCAGGAGAGAGGAGAGATGAAAATATCTCATTATTTGTGAGTTTAAAACTCAACCACACATTTGAAATAGGAGCCTCCTTCATGAGGGAAATTCCCCACACTAAGGTATCAAAAATGCATCATTTCTTCTAAATATCTCATCTTTTTTAACTAATAACCTTGTCCTTAGTCAACTCTTCATCTTATGTGAGCATTTACTCATTTTTGGGGGATTTTCTTTTATTCTTCCATTTATTTCCTCCCTATATTTGGATTAATCTAATTGGTTCATAGGAACCTTAATTCAAAAATTTTAGAAAATCTAGACCCTTAGGCTAAGGTCCTTTTTACCTGATTTCAATTTATTCCAATTGCACATTGGAAATTTCTTTTTAAATATCTATTTTAGGGGAAACCATTTTAGACACTAGGAGGATTTTTATATCCAAAAATATCTCAATTTTGAATTATCTCCCTCTAGAAATTTTCTCTCTAGGCCAAAATAGGGTAAAACAGGATCTTTCTTTTATTTGAGAGAGGGGAATAATTATAAGATCAAAAGGGGAGGTTCTTACACCTGCACACCTCAAAATCCGGAGGGAGGAATCTTACAATTATAGATCTTCACATTTACAAAAGATACAGAATTCCAATGGTAATACTCATAAACATGGTACATATAAACATAATAATAAATGCCTTTAATTGAATAACTAACATTTAAATAAATAAAGTTGGTACAAAGATAGATAGTAGATTTTGAACAAGGATACATCCTTCATTACAAATGGAACATGTACAACGTTTGATTATTACATAACATCAGTAGAGCCTATATACTCGACACTTGAGATACATATTGTTAAAATCCTTCAAGGCCTATGCTGCTAGGGATTAAACTAGGGATAGTTCTTGGCCAAGATTAATATTGAATGATTATGCCTGAAGTCTTACAGAGGCTTCTTCCTAAGCGGGTTAGCTTTGGACATGCAAAAACACGATTCAAAGCATCTTGTAGATCTTGATGCTAGTACTCTAGGCTACCCATAAAATTTCACCAAATAAATCCAATGTATACGTACGAGAATTTGTAGCAACAACTTCAATCATGTGTCATTTATAGGGGAACATCTCGACAAAACTGGGCATAACTTGCCTTTAAAAAGTCTCCTAATGCCATCAAGTATGGCAATAAAAAACCAATTAGCTCTCTATCATATGTGTCTCCTTGATAAGAGGAAGGAGATATACAAGTGTTTGGTTGGTTAAAGAACACTTTCAAAGGAGTATCATCGACCAATAATGTGTACATAGGAAAGAAGTCGATCCCATTCCTAGCTAGTGTGTTGGCCGCCAGATGTGTGTAACATTATGGGTGTTGTTAACCACTCTTCTTTTCATATGGCCCAGTCTGATATTTCAAAAAGTACAAGGTGGATAAATCATTTTTCTTTGGATCTTGTCCTTTGTTTAGGTGTGGGGGCTTTACAAGTCTCAGATAATGTAGAGCTAACTGAGGTGGGGATCTTATAAGGGAATCCTAACATTATTATTTTTTAACTAAGTGATGAGAGAGGACAATACTGATTGGAGCGTTGTCATCGATGCTATTAGGCACCATTTCTTCAGCACTTTTGTGTCGAATGCCTCTTCAACACCTTTGTTCCTTATATCATTTTGTTTCTCCTCTTTGTCTGCAACACCCTCTTTTGCACAAGAATTAGCAACACCCTTATTTCTAACTTCAACAATACTAACTTCAGCACTCTTGTTCACTTCTTCACTAAACATCTCAAGTATTTATGCCCCCATGCAGCATATCAGTTTTCAAGAGTAACGTTGTCTCCTGATACTCAAAAGAAGCATTAGTATTGTAGGTATCCTTCATCATCTCACTATCTAAGTGCTAAGTAATTTCATGATCTTTAGCAGTAGCAGCTTTAGTATTGTAGGTCTCATGTTCCTGATCAAGGAGAGAAACTTCCGCAATATGATCTACACTTAGTTGTACCCTTTCTTCATAACCATATGCATGAGATGAATCGGTATCTTCCTTGCTTTGGCCCAAGTATTTTATCTTTTGCAAAGTCTAGTTCTTGATCCTCCCCACCACTATGGATTCGGGGCATACAAAAAATGTGTCATGCAACATCATAGATAAGAATAGACCATGGCATCCAAAATGTATTTATGTAGAAGAAAACACCTTTCTTGGACCCTATGTCTTCTTTTTCTTCATTCTTCTTATCCTTTTCCACCTTGTTCTTGCTATTGTACAGCGATTAAATAGCATTTCCCTTCTTAGCAGATGCATGTCGCTTCATATCTATAGCAGTCTTCTTTACAAAACACACCTTCTTTTTCTTTGATTCAATTTTTATTATGCCGAAAAGAAAGAACAAATCTTAGTACAACCCTACAACACTATCTACATGTGTTTTAAATATGAGTGGAAAAAATGAAATCATCTATCACCTTCATCAAGTACAATGTCTGGTGTGGAGCACCCACAATTCTTGGAGACCTACATTGAGTTAAAATCTTTATTTCCTTGTCTTTGCTTTTTGCACGAGGGAAAACATTCTTCATTGTTACTTTTTGTTGCTTTTTTACTGTCTGCATCAAATTCTCCTCAGCATACACACTGTCATCTTCATCTAACTCCATAGCGCACTTCTCATTTGTTTTTGCATCATTTAACGCATCTTGTTCATCTTCTTGCTTGGTTTTCCACATGATGCTTGTGCCGAGGAGTTCTTGGCTTTTGGCAAAACAATTGAACAAGATTAAGTTATAAAATTATCATTGTTCATGAAGTGCATTTTCCCAAAATAGTCTGTAGATCTTCTTCTCTTTACATGGTGAATCTGAAGGTGCCTTTGCAACTTGTACCATCAAATAACTGTAGGCTTCTCTAGCCAGCACAATGGGGAGATGCTTGCTTCTTCCACGTATCTAACAATTGTGTACACTGGGAGATTTTGAGACACCAACTTCCACACAAAACGCTCTCCCTCAACTGCAACCCCCTGATGTGGACAAAACCTAAGTCTTCTCCAGAAAAAATCTCGCCCTCCTCACAAGATCTATAGATACTTCAAGAGCCAAACCAACATCCTACATCTCAAAATATCATATCGACAAAACACCATAGCCAAAAATTCTGTGATAAATTTCTCATCACAACATAGCCACATTCACGCATAGCAAATATTATTATACAAAATCCTGTCACATATACTATCATAAAATCTTGGTAGAGTGAGATTATCAATCCAAAACATGTCTATGAGATCATGAGACATCAACCCAAAACATATCTATCATGGGGGGCTAAAATTTCTTTGAGATCATGAGTCATACAAGCTATCTCTATCCTCAATCCCCTCATCTCGCCCAGGCAACATGCACTCTGTAGTACTCAACTCTCTGAGATGTGCTTCAAAAACCCTAGTGTCATAATCAACACACAAACAATTTCATCCCATCTCTCTGTAAATAACACCAAGTCCTCTGCATCCTGCAAATATGTCAATAAAATATTCCCCTTCCACAGTGAAGGTGGAAATCAACCATCTGTAAAAGGAACTCAAATATGATATTGGCCTACATACTATAAAAAAAAGACCAATATACATATAGCATTATAATCTTCCGCCAACCTATAAAACTCCAAAGCACACTTTGCAGGACCATGAAGTCTACCCTGCCATGATATGTGGCTGATAGAGGCTTCATGATTACTCTACTGTTGACCTCGAATGCCTTCTAGTCAATACCCTCTCTGCAAATTCTATCATAGAAGGGTTTATTGCCTTTTCGATAGAGCATCAAAATCACAAGCACCTCCACCTACTGAGGTTATAAAGTAATAAATGCATGTATGACATAGTAATACTTTACCGCATGGTGAAATTTTAATTTAATCATCATGTGATGTAGTGGCTCACCCTCTCCTACGTGGACCTCCAAGTGTAATGTGTGGCTAGTATATAATGGTGACTTTGCTTCATCTTAAATCCTCACTTTGTGGTATGGTGTTGGACCACTCCAAAGTGGTCCAATGAGCATGACACTATGTACCAACCCACCTGAATAGGCCACATAAGTGATTGCCAAGAAGGAAACCTTAGACAACAAAGCAAAGGATAATGTATTCCAATGTGGCACCTTTAGTAATACAATGAAAAATAATAATAAATGTTTGTCTACATTAGTGAGAGGATCAAGTCAAAATGATCGCGAAATTTAATACAAACCCTCTTCTCAATCAATAGACTCTATCAAGAAATTTGTGGGAAAATCTGTAAAGAATATGTGCACAACTTCAACTATTTCTTCTCCATAATGATGGAACCCACTGCCTTTCACTTTTTGTAGAAATATTGCAATTTTATAAAAAGATCAACATTTAAAAAAATATCAATTCACAAAATTTAAGCGAGATGCATGTGTAAATGGAAAGGTAAGTATAAACCCATCCTCTTGTGAAGTTGTCAAGTTCACAATGTCTGATAAGAAGACATTACATGGCTTCTATTTGTGACACAAGCATCACCTTGAAAAACACACACCAAAAGAAAGAGAAGTCGTGATAATTTCCCTTTGGGAATCAACCACAACACAACAATGTCTCAAATACAAACATGAACTTGGAAAAGATAACGAAAATCATGTACCCGAAGTCATAAATGAAGCTTTCTTGGACTTCCTTTTTGCTGAGGATGAGGTTTGATTATTTGAGGATGATGTTTTCGAGCTCAAATAATCAAGCCTCTTCTTAACAAAAGATTCCACCACTCTACTTGTCGTATTTTCCCTTGCGTTTCTCTTAGATTCCGACCCCACCTCACCAAGATTCTCCAATTGATTAATTCTCTTAACAACAAAAAAAACTTCAGAAACATTAAAGACTTAAAAAACTTCTAGATACATGCCATTTTACTAATGCAATTCAAAGTAACTTTATAGAATATTGCTTCATCCCTTGGATACTCGCCTACTAGGTATTCCAACCATGAAGAGAAATACTCCATCTGTCATTCATTCATGCCTTCGTCTTGGATCCATTTTGGATGCATGCTTGTCTCCCTATCTATATTGAGCCATTCCTCTGTCACTTCGGGAAGACTTTCAAGAGTGGTATTGTCATGGATTTTAACCAACCACCTTATACATACAAACTTAGAATTTGTTAGAATTGAAAGCAAAAAAAGACATATCATGGTATTGCTAAGAGTATGAGATATTTCACCTACATAGGACATGCTTGGATGACTCCTCAAGCTCTAGTTGATTCTTTTCACCTTCTTTGTTCTTTAATTTCCCCCATAGCTCTAAGAAAGCCTTGTCTATGTGCAATGTTCATACACAAGACACCAATATACCTTCTTGCACATATGGATCCAAAATTTCTCTGCACTACTGTACCAAAAAGCAATATTGTCTTTCTACTGCTTTGTAGTGGCCATAGATTGTAATATTTACTTTTTTCTACCCCCCACAAATATAAACAAGGTTAGATGGTAAATAGAACACAATAACCATTTTCACAGGCATGTTTTGAAAGATACCTTTCAGGAGGGATTCTTGTGGTGACTAAGGAGTGCAGCTTATCCTTTGACAATCCAAGAAACTCCCTCTCTTGTTTCCAATTATAGTTAAACAAGATTGAGAAAAAGCCTGGGCCCATTGCTTGGATTTGCAATTGCAAGCATCTTACATAGAAAAAAAACATTAGTTTGTGTCTACATGATCAAACAAAGGAAATTGAAGAGGCAATTATCACCTTATAGCACGTTCTTTAAATGTCCTTTCCACCTTGGCTATTTTTGCACTCTTTCTATTAGTGATAGAGGCATCAATGGTCATGTCTCTAGAAATATCCTCAAGCTCTTTGTCCACAAAAGCATTAAACTCACTCTACTAATTCAAATACACAAGAAGTTATTTACTTAATCACAAAGAAACCTTTCAAATTTTAAAAACATAAAGATTACCTTCCAAACTAGCTTGGCTAATGTAGCCGCTAGGGTGTTGTACCATGAGCCCTTTGAGCCACTTGTCTTATGCTCACATATCTCCAATGAACCATACAAAGATATAGGCTTTCTAGCCTTATCCCACTGTACATGTCATCATCCATGTGGCGACTCCTTTTCAACTCTTTTGGTCAACACTCATACACCATTCAATATTATATGTGGCATTCTTATCTTCCCACAATATCTTGCACCTCTAGGGTGCTTTCCCACATACACACAACACCGTGATTACATCTCTCAACACCCCCTCTTAATCAAGGTGTTCCACAACTCACCCATCACCCATATCAATGTAGCATTGCACAACCGCAATCACTACCTCTCCACACTCCCCCTCAATGATACATTGGAGTGTCCAACAAACAAACATGTGTGCACATGTATACCATCTTAGACACCTAGTCCTTTTTGAGCTGACTCACTCACAGCCGAACCGCTGAGTCCAATTTGAACATAGAAGTTTGGGTGGGAGCCAACCCATGAAGTGCAACACCTATGCATGCACAACTCAACGCATACCACATTTACAAACCATTTTGAGCACCCATAGGCTCGGGCAAGGGAGCCTCATAATTTTGGGCAAGAAAAATACAATCCTTTTTATGCATGCAAGCAAAGGTAGGGGACCCAACCATATGACATTGTGGTCAAAATCTCATGCCTGTGAAAACATGGAGGGTAGAGAAATTTTATTCATGTACAGAAATTGTGTAGTAACATGCAATTTTGAGAGTGTAGCTTCCCTAAAAACTTCCTACAAAGAGCTCCGTTATCCCGTGGCATGAACAACCTTTAAATCTTAGGGTTTCAAACCCTTATCCTTAATCTTTTTCTTCAAGGATAAGGTGTGGCCTATATTCTCTCTCTTTCGGTCTTGCAATGGTGGAGGCAACCTCTACGCTCTCTCTCTGCAATGCACTCTATTGTGGATGTTAGTCGTCTTGTCGCTCTATTCGATACTCCAACTTACTATTTTCCTAGGTGCAGGTGCCATGCCAATCATTATCTTCATGGTGTGCAGATCTGCCACATAGATTGTTTCGCATTTCCTTCTTTGCGATTGTATTATTGTTGCCTCTCTTTGCCACTAGGATTGCTACCCATTGCCCAGCATTGCTTATGCTTTCAATGTCAACCCTTCTCTTTCCTTGCATTCGCCCCTTTGCTATACTAGTTTTGCGGCTTGTTGTGTGGTCATCGGCTACTAGTATACATTCTTGCAATAGGCAAAACTACCTCTTAGCTTGCTGTTGTTGTTGGCTTACGTTGCTGTTGTTGGCTTTTTACTACTTGTCTATACTTCCTTATGATCTTCTATGATTGGTACCCTTGTTGGATTCTCCTTAGAAGAATTACTTCTGCTGCATACGTTGCCCTCACACACCTCCAATTTGAGGTTCAAATAGCCTCATATAAAACTTCAACATCAAGTTCCTGGTTGCACCCTCTTGATGGAGCTCCATCAATGAGATTTCAAATACTTTCTCTCTCTGCAATTTCATGCATTGCCTCCCTTTGAGGCATCCAAACACATGAATGTCTATCCAAATCTATGGCCACTAAGCCATCTATGGCTTCTTCTTACTAGTAGAGAAGAGGACCGTTCCTCTTCTCAAGCTTGCTTTCTAAGCTCTAATTGTGCACTACCAATGTGCTTCCGTTCTTGAAGCACTCAACCATACCTTCTTCCATGTGAAAGCAATCACATGCTCAACCTTCGTAAGCATATTACATCAAATTTCTTGCAGAAATAGTGCCTCCCATTGAAGCACTCTCCATGTGCCCAACCAAGATGAGCACAAAAATAGCACTTGCAACCAATAAATTGAAATGGAACTTGCAACCAATAAATTGAAATGGAACTTGCAACCATACCATGTCTTGAGAAACCATTGTCTCCTTAGTAGCTTCCTTGTTGACGATGTAGACACCAAAGGTCTTCATATTGCTAAAATCTCCATTTTTAGCTTTGTAGGCAGCTTCATAATCTCTCCAATCACCAACATAATCTCCCTCTAAATGCAATACTTATGGCAATGAGTGTGCTAAATTTTTTCATAATAAAATAAAAATATTCTTAATAAAAAAACCTCATAAACAAGAAAACTATACATAGATATTCACCATGACCAAGAGCAAGCTCTGATACCATGTTAAACAATCCTAAAATGGGATTGATCATATTGATAGAAATAGATTAAGCAACATAATTAAGGTGGATTAAACCACACTAAGAACACCATAAGTGAGAGAGAGATTTGCACACTTAACACTAGCTCTATTGCATATCTCCAAACCATACAATGAAAGGGGCTTTCTAGCCTTATACCACTTTACATGTCATCATCCATGTGGCAACCCCCTTTCCACTCTTTTGGCCAACACTCATACACCATTTAATATTACATGTGGCATTCTTATCTTTGCACAATATCTTGCACCTCTTTCCCACATACACACGACACCGCAATTACATCTCTCAACATGATCAACCACAGTGACACTATTCTCCATTATAGGTGCAACATCTTGACTCCACCTATAGTAGAAAGAGATTCCCGAGAGGAAGATATGCAAGGTCGAATGAAGAAACTCTCTAGGAAACCTGCAAAGGAAAACACCCTTCATATATAACAAGTCTATTTTCACAACCTTCCAAAATGACTCTTCAAACTATCCTCTTAGGTGCACAAAAGTCCTCCAAGATCAGCTAGCATGAAACACTATGTCCCAGCACCTTACTGGTAATTCTCTTGATGCCATCCTAACTGCTGATATAGTTGGCCTTCTGCTGACTCATCTTTGCCTCCGAAGTCTCTCACACCTATCCTAAGTAAAATACACATCTTCCATGCTCTCCAAACTTCCTCCCCCGTCACAATAAAGATCCCCAGACCCCCGACGGTTGGCTGATCAGAAGCCTGCTGACTGTGACAAAAAAACAATCCTATATCTCCTCACAACCAACATAATCCTACACCCATTGTCTTCATCAAATTGAATGATAACATCCATAGGGAAGAGGGCCCACACAGAAATAATTAGAAAAGAAAAAAAACCATATATTTCACAACTTCAACAAAAATCATCAACATCAATTATATATTTTGCTCTGCAACAACTGTCTATAGGATCCATTGGCTAAACAACTAGGAAAAGTCTTGAGTGATTCTTAAGCTTTCCAAGTTCCAACAGTGGTGCCTACTAGGAGGTTTTGGGTCTCCAACTTCCACACAGAACTCTCTCCCTCAATTGTAACTCCTCCCTGGTCAGGATAAGTTCAAGTCTGCTCAAATAGAAATCATGTTGAACCTGTATAGAGACAATTGGACAGCTCTACATCAAGCTGAAACCACATCACACAAGCTCTCTTCTCCCAAAAACTTTGATGCAATTAGCCCCCTCTTCGTACTATTAGCTCACCCTGAATCCAGCCTCTCTCTCATTGCTTCTATTCCCTTATCTGCTTGTGTATCTTAGCTAATCCATGTGTACTCCTACCAACCAACTTAATCCTGCTGGCTATCTATCATGCAATAGTTTATTACATCCAGTTATAGCATGCACTGATATTCGTGCAAAATCCTAACCTCTAAAGGCTTTAACCATATACAATCCTTTATTATTTATCTCGGGGTTGGGGTGAGCATATTTCATGAGCATCCTGTTGGTCCTCAGAAAATTCCCATCAATGGCCTCCCTGGTTTTTGAGTTAGCACACGTGCTCATGCAAAATGAAGCTATTGTGGTCTCCCATTTGCACTGATGATGGCCTCCTCATTTTTTGAGTCAGGGCGCACACTAATGCAAAATCAGGCTGCTGCGGTCTCCCATTTGCGCTGATGACCTCCCTTGTTTTTGAGTCAGCACGTGTATTGATGCAAAATCAAGTTGTTGTGGTCTCCCATTTGCGTTGATGGCCTCCTTGATTTTTGAGTCAGCGCTTGTGCTAATGCAGAATCAAGTTGTTGTCGTCTCCCATTTTTAGGCTAATGGGAGATAGCTTTAGGAAACTATGCCTTTATAGCTTCATCCTAAAGCTCACCCACCATGTGAGGGGACAATCACTAGCACCCAAACCCTAGTAAACACAACACTACAAGCACCTTAACTCCCAATCACTATCCTCTGGTCCACCCTAAAGGAATACTTCACTACCCCCCCAGCCACCTTAATAACTTTAGTTGCTGCCTTAGTTGTCCTCCTCTCTATGGTCATCAATGTCTTTGATCTATTACCCCCCAGAGCCTCTCTTGACTTCAACTGACACCCATTTGATAAAAACCACCTCTAGTGGAAGCAGAAATGCTTAGAACATACTTCCAAAATATGCATCTTGTTCCTATCATAATGCTACTCCCTAGAGCCTCAAACTATCCTCTACCGTTAGCTAGCTTCACAAACAAATCTTAAAACCTCTCAAATATGGGCAGCTGCCCTTAACAGCTAACCCGTTTCTGACCATACACTCTCCTCGCTACCACATAATGGTCAGAATACTCATTGTCTTGTGTGTCCGAATTTGGATGGCTCTTCTTGTCCAAAAGTGATTCTCTAGTGTCCTCTATGATTCCTTAGCGTCAACGGGGACAAGTATCTACACTCCCAAGGCCTTCTTGATGGTTCCGTCGATTCTCTTCTAGCTGTCTTCTGAGAGGGTAGTATCTATCCCACTAGCTGTCTTCTGAGAGGGTAGTATCTATCTATCATCTCAGGCTCTGGGTCATGGAAGATACCCATGCGTGCATCGGGGAAGAAAATGGAACAAGGTGTTAGAGTTGTTTTCTGAACTCGGGTATGGATCTGGTTGATTGGCCTTACTGGTCCTCAACGGATGAGTCCATGACTCTTTTATATGGATATGTTGGTTGATCTTGCTGATCTTCAACAGAGATTCCATCTGGATTTTTCATATATGATTATATTTTCGGGTACTATGAGTTAGGAACTATTGAAAGGGCCCCTGAGTGAACAAGTGGTGAGCGTTCTGGTTACCAATGATGCCATAGGTACATCAATGAAGGAATGATTGCGAATTAGAACTCAAGCTAGATATTTTGGATGATTATGATCAGTGATACTATGGTTTCATTAAAAGATTGTTTTAAAGACAACTGAATCTGTGAAAGAGGCAATTTCATATTGGGTGTGTAAGTGGTGTGACTATCTTGAAGTTTGCTTGAAGCACTAGCTAGGGGGCTTGGGAGCTCTTTTCCCTGGTACCCGGGGTTAAACATAACCAAATTTCTAAATGGATCCTATTACTACAGTGGTTGGGCGGTTGGCTAACCCATGGGATTGAGGCTAGACTGATGGATCCCTAAAATGAGATTCAATTCTGTTAAGTTACGATAGCTGAAGTAAATCATCGCAGGTAGTCCTTGTTCTATGGAAAAGAATCAACGGCTGTGTCTCTTGACGAGGAAAAAAGCATTGGTCTCTATGATCCAAGTGCAATTCTCTTCCCTTGATCGGATCACCATGTGACTTACAGGTTCGGTCGGATTAGTTTGGTTAGTCAAGGCTCTTGACTACGTTAGTATAGATTTTCTTGGAGGAATCGCTCATGCTTTCTGGGCGAGGAAAGTTTTTTCGAGTTCGGCTTTGGAAGAACCGAGGGACTAGTCTCTTGTCCGGATATTCCTGGGCAAGCCCCCGAGTGAGAGGCTCTACCCTACACGTAAGAAGTGCCACCCCGAGTGAGAGGCTCTACCCTGCGTAAGAAGTGCCACTTCTATTGCTAGCACCCCAGAATTCATTGCGCAAAGGGGGCAGGGATCTTTTAGCTGGTATCAGAGCGAATTGGCTAAAGTGGATCAACCAAGAAGCAAGAAATGTCAAAAAATTATGAAGTACCAGTAAAAGATTATAATTGTGTGATGAAATTCATACAAATTGATATTCAGAATAAAGATTCATAAATTGGAAATTGGGTCTTCAGATGGAAGTACCGCAATTGTATGGAATCCCTGACTTGCTTGAGGCGTAGATATGATGGTATTTACCTTATAACTCCAAGGTCCGTGAGACTACCCGTATATACCGTGGGTATAACTACAGCTCTTTATTGGCAATATATATGAGTAAATCTAAGACCTTGAAATTATAAGCAAAAATGCTATCCAGATGATGAATTCAAATGCTGGTTGATATGATTTTAGAACTCTGGTAAAGAATGAGTTGATTTGGAATCTGATTGAAAGATGATGATTTCTGAATTCTAGTTGAAAGAAGATAAGTTGAACAAAGCCACAATGAGGATGAATGGGTTGAATCCCCCAGTGATGATGTTAGTAACTGGAAGACGATTATGACTTCAGCAAATCACTATGAGATTTGCTGACAGATTGCTGATGTTTGACCTTTGACCTAGTGCACCTAATTAAGGGATGACAAATTAAGAACCTACATAACTGAAATTCCCGTGGAGGAATGATCAGATGAAATTTTCGGTCTGATGAACCATTATTGTGTTAAGAATATGAATGAATTATTCTCTAGTAATGAGTTCTGTAAGTTCTTCTTGTAGAAGGGATCTTTATCCCATGATTCTGTGGGGGGCTGACCAATCTAAAGAACCCTAGAATCAGTTGGATCTAAAGTCAGATTTGAATTATAAATAAAGTGGTCTTTCACCTGAGCAGCTTGATTAATATGGAAAAAAAGGGACTTAACAAGAATTTTTGTATTGATAGGATCATGGATCGAGGTCATCGTGGTAGGAATGTTAACCCCCAACTCGATGAGGAAGAGCTCAACTCAGATGTTCGTAAAACTCTTCATAGATCGCAGCTTAGACCTTTCAAGGGTGAAGGGGAAAACTTGGGTGAGGCTGTGGAGAAGTGGATCGAAGCAATGGAAGAATACTTCGATATCACTAGCTAGAATGAGAAGAGTAAAATGGCTCTTGCAAGGCTAAAGATAGTAGAAACAGCTAGAGTGGCATGGAGAAACCATTGCGAGACAAACCGTCTGGATCAGAACACCCTGACATGGAATGATCTCAAGATTTACCTAAGGAAGAGATTCTGTCCTCCCGGCTTTTTGGAAACTAAGATGAACGAATTCTTAGAGTTAACCCAGGGGAGTAGAACTATTGAAGAATATCATCAGGCGTTCGCTCTCCTCCTCAAGTACTCACCACCACTGGATGAAGAACAACTGATGGCCAGGTTCATTCGGGGACTGAACGAACCTTTGAATATCCTAGTGAAGAATGCCAAGCCAGTTTCCATGGCCGAAGCAGTACGGATGGTGAAGGATTTCGCCAAGGCCTTTGATGTCAAGGTCCCGCGTCGAAGCCAGCAATTTAACATCTTTCAAAAGATTTCTAGCTCTGGAAGGTGATTCCAACTTTCCACCGCCTAAGAGACAACAAGGTTAAACTCAGGATATGGGAAGTTCCAAAATGGAAGAAGGGTCTTTTCCTGAAACGCAATCCCCTGGAATTTAACTTCAAAAGTTCCACCCTTGATCAAAGAAGTGAAATGCTATAACTGTCAAGGATTTGGACATGGTAGTATGGATTGCCCAACTCCTTTTGGATCAAGGTTTTCAGGGCAGCAGGGAAGTCAGGGACCAAGATTCCAAACTCGAGCTCCTTCCTTCCAGAGTAATCAGGTTCCTTTCCGTCAAAATTAGGAAAATCCTAGAGGTAGACCCTCTAACCAGCCCTCAATTTCAATCCAAAGTAATGCAAGACCTCCACCTCAGAATAGGGGAAGTCAAAGAGAGATGTTCCCAAACTGGCCATCCACTTCCAAGGCAGTAACGCTGGAAGTGATTGAAGAGGAAGAAGATAAAAGAGATTATACTCCACCTGTCGACAAGATGAGGACATCTCGCATCTTTAAGTGGGTTAGGATGTAAGACTCCTCCCTCCAACTTTTGAGGTGTAAAGGTGTAAGGGCCTCCCCTGTGTGAAATAGAAGAAAGATCTTGTTTTACCCTGTTTTGGCCTAGAGAGAGATAATCCAAAATTGAGACATCTTTAGATATAAAAATCCTCCTAGTGTCTAAAATGGATTCCCCTGAAACAGAAGTTCAAAATGAACTTTCCAATGTGCATTAGGAATTAATTGAAAATGTGTATAAGGGACCTTAGCCTAAGGGTCTACATTTTCAGAAATTTTTGGATTATGGTCCAATTAAGGTTCCAATGGGCCAAATGGATTAATCCAAGTGTTGGGATAAGATAAATCCAAAGAATAAAAGCCCTCTCGGAGGTAGTTTTAAGTTGGTAGTTTCTGTGTCAGCTGGGTCCTGTTAGGCTAGCATGGTAGATATTGCCCTCTCGGAGGTAGTTTTAAGTTGGTGGCAGCCAAAAGAGAACCTAGAAGGTGGTATCTTGCCTATTTGGGAAGTCTAAGAGAGGGGATAAAGTTGTCAGATGACATTTTGGGAAGAGTCAAAATTGTAGTTGACTTTGGAAGCAAAAGATTTTGTAGCAAAATTCTGAGGCAGAAGTTGCAGGTATTGTGGAAGGTTAGAATACTGTCAAAAGCGAATCAGGAAAACCATTAGGAAGGCCATGGAAGTGTAGATCATATTTGTTTATGGACATTGACGAGTCATAGAGGACACTTGGAGGACTCGGCGGGTTCACTCTATGTAAACTCTCTATAATCACGTGCGTTCAAGGCCTAATTTAAAAACCCCTCATCTATAAATTTTTCATGAATAAAACACACCCTTTTTCTATTTAATATGTAAATACTCCCTTTAAATGGTACCCTTATGTATGTAAAAAAAAGACTTTAAAAACCCCTTCTATTGAATCCATGTGCTACGCTTACATATTTACGAGTGACTCCCCATAAACTAGAGGATCACTCTTGAATAGGAAGTGCCATCCAAATTTGGAGACAAAATATAGTGAGTATTCTGACTATTCTGTGGTAGCTAGGAGAGTGTATGGTTAGAGAGGAGTTAGCTGAGGAGCAACTGTCCATATTTGAGAGGTGTTAAGATCTGTTTGTGAAGCTATTTGACGGTGTATGATACTTTGAGGCTCTAGGGAGTAGCATTCTGACAGGAAACAAGAGGTGGATTTTAGAGGCACATTTTGAACATTTTTGCATCCTATTGAAGGTGGTTTTGTCATCTAAACTCAGCAGAGGCTCTAAAGTGATAGATCAAAGACATCGGAGGTTAATGTTTACCATGGAGGACAACTGAGATAGAAGATGAAGTCATTAGGGTGGTTGGGGGGTAGTGAAGTATTCCTTTGGGAGAATTGAGGACCAGGGGATAGTGATTGGGAGTTTAGGTGCCTATAGTGTTATGTTTGCTGGGGTTTGGGTGCGAGTGATTGTCCCCTCATGGTGTGAGCTTTAGATGGAGCTATAGAAACCATCAGCCATCCAGCGCAAATGGGAGCAGCAGCTTCATTTTGCATCAGCGCATGCACTAACTCAAAAATCGGGGACGCCATCAGCGGCGCAAATGGGAGACCGCAGAGCAGCTTGATTTGCATCAGTGCGTGCACTGACTCAAAAATCGGGCAGGCCATCAGTGCAAACTGGAGACCGCAAAAGCTTGAATTTGCATCAGTGCACACACTAAAACATCGGGGAGGCCATCAACGCAAATGGAAGACCGCAACAGCTTAATTTTGCATCAGCGCGCACGTTGACTAAAAAATCGGGGAGGTCATCACAAAAAATGGGCGACCGTAATAGCTTTATTTTGCATCAGTGTGCGCTCTGAATAAAAAACTGGGGAGGTCATTGATGGAAATTTTCTGAGGACCAACAAGATGCTCATGAAGTATGCTCACCCTAACCCCGAGACAAATAATATATGATTTTATATGGCTAGAGACTTTAGAGGTTAAGAGTTTGCATGAATATTTGTGCATGCTGTAACTCATTGTAATAAACTATTGCATGATAGACAGCCGGAATGATTAGGTAGGTTGGTAGGAGTACGCATGGATTAGCTAAGATACGCATGTAGATAGTGCAAAGAGGGAGAGGCTGGATTCAGGGTGAGCCGAGAGTACGAAGAGGGATCATCGTGTTAAAAGTTTTTGGGAGAAGAGAGCTTGTATGCCACATGATTGCCACTTGTTGTAGAGCTGTCTAATTGTCTCTACAGAGGTTCAACATGATTTCTGTTTGAGGATACTTGAACTTATCTCTAGAGTAGGGGGTTACAGTTGAGGGAGAGAGTTTTGTGTGGAAGTTGGAGTCCCAAGAGCTTCCAATAGGCACCATTATTAGAACGTGGAAAGTTTAAGGATTGCTCAAGACATTTCCTAGTTGTTTAGCCAATGGATCCTGTAGACACTTGCAACAGAATATATAATTTTTGATGATTTTTGTTGAATTTGTGAAATATATGGTTTTTGCTTTTATAATCATTTCTGTGTGGGCCCTCTTGCCCTTTGGATGTTATCATTCAATTTGACGAAGATAGTGGGTGTAGGATTGTGTTGGTTGTAAGGAGGAACAACATTGTAACTATGTCAGAAAAAGGCTTTAGATCATCGATCAGTTAGGGGTCTCGGGATCTTATTCTCATCTGCCTCAGTTGTTTGCAAGAGTTTTTGTGAGCATCACTTGGGCAGTTCTAGACTTGTCTCAGGATATAATCAAAAGGCTTGTTCTGTTACTGTGGCAAGAGTCTCACACAATTAGTCAGCTGATTCTCTTTGAGGGTTGGACCTAGTTTTGTTTAAACACTTAAAGCTCCCTATGGTGTCAGGATGACTCAGAGAGCATAGTTTCTATGTCAGTTGAGTCAGTTAAGTTAGTGGGGTAGATACTTCCCTCTTTGAAGTGTTGATAGATGTAATCGTGGTGTTGTGTGTATGTGGGAAAGCACCGTAGATGTGCAAGATATTGTGATAAGATAAGAATGCCACATGTTATATTGTATGGTGTGTGAGTGTTGACAAAAAGAGTGGAAAACGGAGTGACACATGGATGATGATGTGTAAAGTGGGATAAGGCTAGAAGGCCTATATCATTGTATGGTTCATTGTGAATGCAATAGAAGAAGAGATTAAGTGTTGAGTGTGCAATGTCTCTCTCTCTCTCTAGTCATGGAGTTTTTAGTGTGGTATAATCCACCATAGTCATGATTAATCCCATTTTAGGATTGTTAACATGGTATCAAAGCTTGGGTGGACTCTTGGCCATTGTGTGAATATTTATGTATAGATTTCTTGGTTATGTATTTATTTGATTAAGCATTATTTTCAGTTTATTATAAAAAATAGCACACTTATTGTCATTAGTATTGCATTTGGAAAGAGATTATGCTCATGAAGATTAAGAGATTATGGTGCTTTCCAAATAAGCTCAAAATGGAGATTTCAACAAGTATGAAGGTTATGGAGTCTTCGAAGCTTCCAAGAAGATTACAAAGTAAGATTTTGGTGATTTTTCTTCTAAATTGGTGTTTGATCATGGAAGAATGTTCATTTTTGTGAAGGGTTGCTATGTATGGGATTTGTGCATCCCATAAATCTTGTGTGGACGTGCGTGCTTCTCAAATGGTGGCAAAGGAAAATGTGAACTCAAGGGGGAGTTCATGTGTGTGCATTGAGAAGAAGATGTGTGGTGAAATGCCCATGAAAGATGAGCATGTTTGGGTGAAATATGTGTGGTGAAATGCCCATGAAAGATGAGCATGTTTGGGTGGAAGCCATGAGATCTTTCACACATATTTGGCACCTCAATGGTTTCTTGTGAGAAACCTAGGAAGAGCACCCTTTGAAGATGCCTATTTTTCATGGAAAGGTAGCATGATAATGGAGCTTATGAAGAGATCAATGGCCATATTGATGGTCTCATTGAAGACCTCAACTTGGAGGTCTTAGAGAGGCAAATTAGCAAAGGGAGATTCTATCGAGTTTTGAAGCTCATATGAGAGATTATTGGTATTATGGCCATACTGATGGTGGCCAAGTTTAAACATCATGAAGGTGGTTTGCTAAACTTTGGTGTAGAGCCAGTTATTATGCCTTCAACTAAAATAAGCAGCAACAAACACCAGTATAGCAGCACATGTGGCATATTTTCCTGTTGCAAGAACATGCACTTTAAAGTGCCAAAGCCATGGCCAACGTCCCATCCGTAGTACGACACTAGAGAAGGTGAACACAACAAAGCAGTATACAGATAACAGATTTGCTGCAATGATTGATATGGAAGAATCACACAAAGGGCTTCAGAGAGAAGCAATGAGATGGCAAGAAGGCTAGAAAGAAATGGCTATTGGAACAATTATGGTAGTGAGAGACTGTAGAGCAAACGGACATAAGGTATAGCAGGCTATTGATAAGAGAGAATCATAGCCAATATAAGAGGTACAAGAGGGCAGTTACTGGAAGAGAGATCCGATATCAAAGGGAGCTTGAGAGTGCAAGTGATTAGGCTTGTCACACGGGTACCCTGTCTGAGATCAAGAATCTCAAAATGGATTATGGTAGTGGTGTGCATGGGTTGATGCCTTTCTCGACCACGACAGTGGTTCAAAAAGGATGAGGATGGTTTCACCTGAGCATGCATGCTCAAACAAACTTGGTGTCTACGTTAGGTAGATACGACACATGCCCATGTAGACACATGCTAACGGACTAGATGTGTCCAGATGTAGTTGATGGACAATCCAATGTATCATTTAGGGGGAGTGTTGAGAGGTAGGGATTGCGGTTGTGCAATGCTAGATTGATATGGGTGATGGGTGAGGTATGGAACACCTCGATTAAGAGGGGGTGTTGAGAGATGAAATTGTGGTTTTGTGTGTTTGCGAGAAAGCACCATAGAGGTGCAAGATATTGTGGTAAGATAAGAATGTCACATGTGATATTGTATGGTGTGTGAGTGTTGACCAAAAGAGTGGAAAAGGGAGTGACACATGGATGATGATGTGTAAACTGTGATAAGACTAGAAGGCCTATATCATTGTATGGTTCATTGTGAATGATGCAATAGAAGAAGAGATCAAGTGTTGAGTGTGCAATCTCCCTCTCTCTCTAGTCATGGATGTTTTGGTGTGGTATAATCCACCATAATTATGCTTAATCTATGTTTTCTATCACCATGATCAATCCTATTTTAGGATTGTTAACAAGAAGACTATCAGAAGAGAATTGACAAAACCGTCAGGAAGGCCTTGTGAGTGTAGATATTTATCCGCGGACATAGAGGAGTCATAGAGGACACTGGAGGATCACTTTTGGAAAAGAAGAGCCATCCAAATTCGGAGATAGAAGATAGTGAGTATTCTTACTATTTTGTGGCAGCCCCAGGAGAGTGTATGGTCAGACAGGTCAACTGAGCTACTGTTAAGATCTATTTGTCAAGCTAGCTAATGGTGGAGGATACTTTGAGGCTCTAGGGAGTAGAATTCTAAGAAGAAATAAGAGGCAAATTTTGAAGGCACGTTCTGAGCATTTCTACGTCCGTTGGAGGTGTTTTTTATCATCTGAGTATCAGGAGAGGCTCTGAAGAGGCTCTGAAGTGATAGATCAAGACATTCGAGGTTAGTGCTTCAAAGATCCCTCCCCCTTCCACGTAACAAATTTTGGGGTGCTAGCAGCGGAAGTAGCACTTCTTGCGCAGAGGGCGGTAGAGACTCTCACTCAGGGCCTGGCCTAGGCATATCCAGACAAGAGACTAATCCTTTGGTTCTTCCAAAACTGAACTCAGAAAAACTTTCCTCACCTAAAAAGCACGAGCGATTCCTCCAGGAAAATCTATACTAACGTAGTCAAGAGCCTTGACTAACCAAACTGATCCGACCAAACCTGTAAGTCATATGGTGTGATGAAGGGAAGAGACTTGCACTTGGATCATAGAGACCAACACTTTTTTCCTCATCCACAAGAGGCACAGCCGTTGGTTCTTTTCCATAGAACAAGGGCTATCTGAGATTTACTTCAACTATCATACCTTAAAAGAATTGAATCTCATTTTAGAGATCCATCAGTCCAACCTAACCCCATCCAATCCCATGGGTTAGCCAACCGCCTAACCACTATAGTAATGGGATCCATTTAGAAATTTGGTTATGTTTTGTTCCGGGTACCAGGGAAATGAATTCCCAGGCCTCCTAGCCAGCGTTTCAAGAAAACTTCAAGATAGTCACACCACTTACACACCCAATATGAAATTGCTTTTTTCATAGATTCAACTATGTTTAAAACAATCTTTTAATGAAACCATAGTATCACTGAACATAATCCTCCAAAATATCTAGCTTGAGTTCCAATTTGCAATCAGTCCTTCATCGGTGTACCTATCATCATTGGTAACCAGAACGCTCACCACCTGTTCACTCAGGGGCCTTTTCAATAGTTCCTAGCCCATAGTACCCAGAAATATAATCATAGATGGAAAATCCAGATGAACTTTCCGTTGTGAAGTATAAAAGAGTCATAGACTTATCCGTTGAGGACCAGCAAGGCCAATCAACCAGATCCATACCCAAGTTCAGAAAACAACTCTAATACCTTATTCCATTTTCTTTCCCGACGCATGCATTGGTATCTTTCGCGACCCAAAGCCCAAGCACCGTATGGTCATGACTCTCTAGGCTCCTTCGCAAGGTCACCTAGCGCTACTTCACTTATAGGCCACTTTCTTGGTCCCTCATCCACCATGCTAGAAGCTCACCATTTAAATCAAATCGAGGAGGCTGCTCAAGACCACAGAAACCTTGCTACGCGAGACGTCCTCCATTGACTCTCCGCCGTTAGCTATTGCAGCTTAATTTGTGAATGAGGTCTCCACGACCTCATTCACAAGATGGTCAAAATGCTTCCCCAACATTCTTGACATAAAACAATCATTTAAAAATAGGTTTCTAATGAACTCTCATCTTTCCACATTGTTTCACATCATTTCTCGTTATTCCACATTCTTCTACATCAATTCACAATGCTTATTCCGCATCCAATCATATGTATTCCCAATCATCCTTCATCCATTCTCATCCAATCACATCATATTACATCTCATCACATCTATCCACATCTATCCTCATCACATCACATCACCACGTATCCACATCACATCTCATCCATTCATATCACATCACATCTATCTACATTCATTCAGATCCACATCACATCACGTTCACATCTATTTACATCACTTCACATGCATTCACATGTATCCAAGTCCACATCACATCATCACATCTCATCTATCCACATCATATCTCATCCATTCATGTCTAACCAGATCCACATCACATCACATCCATTCACATCACATTCACATCTCATCACATCCACTCACATCTCATCACACCCATTTACATCCATCACATCCCACATAAATATTCACATCTCATCACACCCATTTACATCTCATCACACCCATTTATATCCATCACATCCCACATTCATTCATATCTTATCACATTCATCCTCATCTTATCACATCTCGTTCACATCCATCCACATCACATCACATCCATTCCATCCACATTACATCACATCCACATCTATCCATATCACACCACATTCATTCCATCCACATCTATCCATATCACCCCACATCCATTCACAGCTCATCACATTCATCCACATCCATTCATTCATTCACATTCACATCTATCCACATCCATCCATTCATCCACATGCACATCTATCACATCACATCTAATTCTCATCCATTTACATCATATCACATCCTTTCACATCTCATCACATTCACATCCACATCCATTTACATCACATCACATTTTATCCACATCTCATCACATCCACTCCACATCTCTTCACATCCACTCACATCTCATCACATCTCATCACATCTCATCACATCACATTCATATCTTATCACATCACATTTACATCTCCTCTTATCACATGCACATCTCATCTAATCACATCGCATCCATTTACATCCCGTCACATTCATTCGGCTCCACATCACATCTTATCACATCCACTTTTAGTATTGTTTTCTACTTTCTATACCGATGGGATTTGTTTCTAAGTTTTTACCGTTTGTTTGGCCTAGTTAAAGGTACTTTTTCTCGATGGATATTTTCATATTCTTTCTCAAATTTCTCAAGTGAAATATATTCAATATTCTTCTTTTTTAGTAAAAGATTTGTAGGATTTACAAAAATCAATTCTACCCATATTTTCCAATAAAATTAATAATGCTCAAAATTTCACTCTTGATAAATACTCATAATTTAAATTATGCCAAAATTTCCTCTTTTACCATTTAATTACTTGGATCTCAATTATCATGGGAATTCCTCTTTTTGCATATAAATAAATTTACCAAAACTTTCTCTTTTACCATTTAATTACTTGGATCTCAAATATCATGGGAATTCCTCTTTTTGTATAAAAATAAATTTACCAAAAATTTCTCTTTTCTCATAATCAATTAATTATGCATAATTATAGAAAAAATATTTCTCATGAAGGAATAAGATCCCCATACCCTCGGTTGACTGATCTGATGCCTGTCTATGACACAAAAATAATTGTATACCACCTCACAACCAAACAACCCAGAAAAATCCCCATACCCTTAGTTGACTGATCTAATGCATGGGTGTGACACAAAAACAATCTTATACCTCCTCACAACAACCGACACAATCCTACACCTGAAAAGATGTAGGGGGGAAGAGAGCTTGATCTCTTGCAAGCACACACACACTCACACAAACCCTAAAAGACAACACACAAGGTGAGAGGCTGAAGATTCTTCTTCTTCTTCATACAACAATAGAGGTCTACAAGAACGATAAAGTGAGTAACACACATAATAGAGTATATAAAAGCGGTCCATAATGTGAACACACTAAGAGGAGTGGGTAGGTGTGGACTAGTCGGTGTAGTCTAGCTATAGAATCTCTAGCAAAGATATGTGGGTGCCAGCTACCAAACCTTCCAGTGATGTAAATGTCAAATGGTCATGTAGGCGTCTCGTGAGTGTCAGCTCATGTTGAGCTTGACATCTCAACATTCCCCCTCAATCTTAACTCCAACTCATGAACTCCAAGTATATCTCAAAATATGTGGAGCTTCTCAGCTCCCAAGGCCTTCATGATGAAGATGTTAGCGACGTGATCTTGTGTGTTGACGTAGGCCAAGTCAATGTCACCTAACCAAGACTCTCTCCCTAATGAACTGGTAATGTACCTCAATGTGTTTCGTTCGTGCATAAAAAAATGGGTTCCTAGAAAATTGTATACTACTAAGATTATCACAATATATGACAAACTTTCTCTCTGCATGCAACCCCAAATTAGCAAATATCTTGCATAACCAAGCTACCTCACATGCTGCCACCACAACTCCTCTGTACTCGACAAGGCAACTATGGGCTACTTTTTGTTGCTCCATGTCATAGCAGCACTCCCCAATCAAAACATAAATCCACTGCTAGATCTCCTATCTGAGATGCTACCTCCCCAATCTACATCTATGTATCCATATAGCTTCAATGGTACACCTGCTGCATAAAACATTACATAATTAATAGTGGCCCTCAAATACCAAAGTAAGCATTGCAGACTGTCAAGATGTGGTTTGCGCGGAACCTACATAAAATGGCTCTCTAAGCCAACAGTGTAACTCAAATCTGGCCTACTGATCATGACATAGATCAAACTTCCCAAAATCTTCCTGTACATAGTGGGATCCTCCAACACATAACCTACATCTGCATTAAGATTTCCATTTTGATCTAATGGCACTGAGATTGACTTATAATTAGCCATCCCATACTTGGACAACATGTCCAATACATACTGTCTCTGTGATAGCCAAATACCCTCAAGTGTGTGAATGACCTCAATTCCTAAATGTTTGTCTACTCCGCGTAATGAGTGGGTCTCCTTCTTGTACAAGTTCTCTGAAAATTTTCAAAATTAAGAGACAACACTACCATCTCCATTTGAAGGTGTAGCTTCCATGGGGATGAAAAACCCTCTTAGGCTAGATGTGAGGTCGTTGAATATCCATCTGAGGATCGAAGAACTATGGCCATTTGTGTAGGCTCAAGACATGATTCCACCTTGGTGATAGGCTCTTTACTATCACAAGTGTAATGGTATTCTAAAGAAACCCTTGAGTTCAATGTATTAGGAAGAAATGAAGCAATACTCCTTTGAACTCCAATAATACCTAGATCTCTTAAGACCATGCGTATCCATCCTCTCCAAGTTATGTAAGAAAAATGCATGGGAGACAATTGTGAGATTGGGGTCAAATGGCCATAAACCATTAAGGAGAAAGTTCCCATAATGATCCTCCTCATGCTTATGAGTCAACATTCCAATTATGGACACTTGTAGTTGCCATGCTCCTGTAGTATCCTTTGGACTCACTAGTAATCTAGGAAGGGCTATCTTCTTTTGATCCATCTTGTTGTAAATGATGCACACATATTTATGTGAATCCATTTTTGAGTATCTATGCCATGCATAGTATAAGTTCCTATAACTTTTTTGTTACACCATGTGATGTCTTTCTTCCATGATCTTCTTACGCTCTAGAACTTTACACTTTGTGGCTTCTAGTCTAGCCTTGATTGCACTACATAGGTTGCACTTAGAGAACTCACTGGACTTGTTCAAGGTCACATGCTAATAATCTATATTCCAAATCCTCCCAAATGAAGACTTGGATCACTTTTCCTCATAGCCCAGCTGGTCAAGCATCTTGTTAACCTCATTTAAGATGTCCACCTACTTATATGTTTTTGGTATCACCAATCCGGTGTCCCTTGAACCATCCAACATAGTTGTACTTTTTGTTAGGCATGTGATCTCGGTTGTTTTGCATAAGATCCTTCATTAATGCTCTTGCCATACCTATGTGATCCCTACTTCGCCTCTCATAATCCCTATGTTTCCATGGATAATATATTGCTACACACCACCCTCAAAATGCTCCTTGTAATGGTAAAATGATGTTTTTAGGATTCTATGCATCTCATACCGTTCCCTACAACATACTACCATACCATTCAACATAAAGTTATAGTGCACCTTTTGAGCTAAGCTATTCCTTGCTATAGATAGCATGGCATACATTGTTGGAATTAGGGTTGCAGGAAAGCACACAAAGCTTGGAGAAGAAGGAGCAAGAATGCACACAACACAAAGTATTAGATTGTGTCAATGTACAAAGATAAGTTAGCCCTAGAAGGATGGGCATATATACAAGCCGGGGGAAAAAACCTCCTAAAGAGGGAAAAAGTGCCCCGGCGGTCCTAAGTGTGTTCACACAGATCACTGCCTATGTATATGGCAACAAATCCCCCCTGGGAGTGATGGTGTGAAGAACGAGAGCTGGCACTCATGTATAGGGGAGTGCCATGCCCGAAGTAGATCAATCCACAAAGGGGAGCAAGCCCAAAGCTTTGCGGAAAGCTTCGAACTTCTCATGAGAAAGCGCCTTTGTGAAAAGATCGACGAGGTTGTCCTGTGTTGGCACATAGGCCAAGCTGATCTCTCCTGCTGAGAGTCTCTCCCTGACATAGTGATAATGCACCTCAATGTGCTTTGTGTAAGCATGAAAAACTGGGTTTCTCGCAACTACCAATGCGCTCTGACTGTCAGTGTAGAGAGAGGTGGCAGACTCTTGTCCAACACCCAAATCAGCCCATAAGCCGTCTGAGCCACACACACTCAACCGTAGCTGTGAAAGCTGCCCTGTACTCACCTTCACAAAACTAGAAGTGGCCACAGTAGGTTGCTTCTTACTCAACCATGATATGCATGAGCTACCGAGCATGAAACAAAAACCACTTGTGGACACTCTTGTGTCATAGCAACCAGCCCAATCTGAGTTCGAAAAAGCATGTAAATCTGGCGGCAACGATCCCCCCTTGGGATAAAACAACCCAAGATGTATAGTGCCACTCAAGTAGCAAAAGATGCATTTAACTGCCTTCCAATGCTGAGACCCGAGGCTATGCATAAACCTACTCACCTGTGAGACTACAAACTGAATGTCCGGCCTCGTAATGCATACATAAATGAGGCAACCAACAGCTGTCTGATAGAGTGTGACATCAAAGTGATCTCCAGCATCATGAAGACTCAACTTCAAACTTGTCTCCATTGGAGTAGCAATAGGCTTGCAGTCTTCAAGGCCAAATCTACGCAACAATGTCTCAATATACTTTGTCTGACACAAAGCAATACCTCCATCACACTGCTTAAATTGTATCCCCAAATAATGATGCAAATGCCCCAAATCTGACATCTCAAAAGAGGCATTCAAATCAGCCTTAAAATCAGCAATATGACTTTCATTTGCTCCCTGTGAGAGCAGCATGTCATCGACATAGAGAGCAATGATTAGATGTACATCATCCACACATTTAACATATAAAGTGCTTTCTGTTAGACTATTCTGAAAACCATGTGCAGTCAAATATGCATGTATCTTTTCATACCAAGCTCGTGGAGCTTGCTTTAAACCATATAAAGCCTTTTTCAACCTGCACACTTTGTTTTCCTGCCCTTTTTGAACAAAACCACGAGGCTGCGATACATACACCTCCTCATGCAAATCTCCATTCAAGAACGCAATCTTTATGTCCAACTGATGTACATTCCAACCATTATGAGCTGCCAATGCACAAATGCTACGAATGGTAGTCATACGACAAGTGGGAGAGCAAAGGTCTCATCAAAATCAATGCCCTTTTCTTGAGCATAACCCTTTGCAACAAGTCTAGCCTTATAGCGATCAACACTGCCATCTGGCTTTCGTTTCAACTTAAAAAACCACTTACATCCAATGGCCTTTTTATCAATAGGTAAATCATATAAAGACCATGTACCATTCTTCATTATAGGATCATATTCACTTTGCATTGCAGCCAACCAATTTTTTGATTTTTGTGCCTCATCAAATGAAAGAGGTTCTTCCTCTACTAGACACAGCCAAAGCATAACAATCTGATGCATAAGAGGCATGCTGAAAACCTGAACGAGTACGACCAGATATAGATGCATCAATTTTACTATCACGCAAGGTTTGCACTAGCCATTTAGGCATACCTCTAGCCTGCTCATTTTCAGCCCTATCCTCATGAATTATATCCTGTAAATCTGCATCAAAAATAGGCTGATCTATGATGTCATTTGAAATCTGCATAGGCTGAATATTTGCCTCATTAGGACTTATATTTGAATTCCCACCTGTAAACAGAGGCAACAATGTATCAAATACATCCCGTGAGCTCACACCTATCTCTTTGGTACATGATAACAAAGGCTGCACAACATCTTTCACAAAAACATCTCAACTAATCAAGATACGCTTTGACTGCGGATGATACAATCTGTAACCCTTGCTCTCAGCACTGTAACCAACAAAAATGCATTTGACAGCCTTATCATCCAATTTTCTGCGTTGTTGCATAGGCACTAAAGCATAGGCCAAGCAACCAAATACACGCAAGTGACCAATAGAAGGCTTCCTGCCATGCCAAGCTTCATATGGAGTAATAGACTGCAAGGCCTTAGTGGGACACCTATTGAGTACATATGCAGCACACATGATAGCCTCAAGCCAAAACGCATGTGGCAAAGCTTGGCTCTTGACCATACATCGTGCCATCTCCATAAGTGACCTGTTTTTCCTCTCAGCAACACCATTTTGCTGAGGGGTATATGGCACTGTACATTGGTGTTTTATCCCACGACTAGCCAGAAATGCATCAAACTCTTTAGACAAGTACTCCCTCCCTCGATCAGAACGGAGGGTGCCCACAGTATAATTGGATACATTTTCAACCATAAGAAAAAACTGTTTGAAGCACAAAAACACTTCAGACTTTGCCTTCACCCATGCATGCCTTGAGTAATCATCAATGAAAGTCACGAAGTACAAGTGTTTACCAAATGACGGAGTTTGCATAGGCCCACAAACATCACCATGTACAAGTTGCAATTTACGAGTGGCCCGCACAGAACCATCCTTTGAAAACTCAGAACGCTGCATTTTGCCCAAAATACAACCTTCACAAACATGTTTTAATGGTGCCTCAAGAGGGGGCAATGAAGCAACCATATCAAATTTCTGCAAACGCAGCAAACTAGCAAAGTTCAGATGACCAAAACGAGCATGCCATAATTTTGCATTTGAAACTGCCTTTTCATTAGAAATTGGATTTGCTGAATCTTCCACACACTTGTCATAAGAATTGAGCCTATACAGCCCACGAAACAAGGTGCCAGATGCAATAATTGTATCACCAGAAGTCAAATCATGAATAGTATATCTGTCATCCACAAATTTGACTACAAATCCAAGTCTAGCAAGCGCAGAGACAGACAATAGATTCTTCTTTATCCCCGGCACATACAAAGCATCTGAAAGTGTGAAAGCGCTGCCATTTGCAGCAGTAAGCATAATTTTACCAACGCCCTTCACTGGGTAAGAAGCATTATTGGCACATGTGATAGTATTCCCATTAGAGACAGCCTCAAGACAAGTGAACATATCATGATGCGAGGTAATGTGCTTTGTAGCACCACTGTCAAAATACCATACATTAGAGTCAACAGAAACTGCCAAACATGCATCATGTACAGATGGGTCGTACTGGCAATACACGCTAAATGCCCATTCTGTATCCTACACAACATTTGCAGAATCTGCATTTGTAGAAGCATCCGCTATTGTGGCTGCATTTAACTCTTTCTTCTTTGCCTCTTTAGCCTTTAGCTTCTTAGGGCAATTCTTAATGACATGATCATTTGCCTTACAATAGTTGCACCTGGTCTTTTTCTTGCCTTTATCAAGAGCCTTCTCAGACTTATTGTTGCTACCTGTGGTGGAAGGAGAAGAAGTTGCAGACCTACTAATAGGAGAAGAAACAGTGGAAGGGTCTGCCTTACCACTTCTTCTCTGCTCTGGGGCAGCAATAAATGCTTGATCAACTGCATGCTGCCTGGCCCTGTTTTGTCTGGACTGCGTTTCTTGCAAGAGTTTGTTGACTAAAGTATCATACTTGACAGCATCAAGTCTGTCCTCATTAAGAAGTCTCCACGTGGAAGCAAAAGTCTGATATGTCTCAGGTAAAGCATCAAGAACAATCTGCACAAGAGAATGATCAGGAATAATCTCACTTGCAGAAATCAACTGTTCTTTGAGATCTTTAATCTCAGCAAGAAAAACATTCATGTCATCATCTTCCTGCATAATCTTCAATTCTAGCTCTTTACGCAGGTAAGCGATTTTTGCCTCGTCGTTACGACCTGCATACAAACCAGCTAGAATATCCCAAGCCTGTTTTGCTGTTTTAGCTGAATGAATATGTGGGGTGATGTTACGTTTGATAGAAAGTGCAATCAAGGCATGAGCCTGCGCATCTTTACCATCCCAACGAGCTTGTTCAGCAGTGGGTAAAACAGCAGCAACAGTATGGCCACTGACTGAAACTGATGCAAAAGCTACCTGTAATGAAGCAAAGACTGAACAGAAAACAACTCGTACTGTGTAGCACGGTCCACAATAGAGTACGTATGCCTGTTTTGTAGAAAACTGCACTGTCAAAATTTTTGTAGAAAATGACAAACACCTGTGCAGAACTTGAAATGCAAAAACGGAGCCCGAAACGACCTCAGATGCGATTTCTGAGAACGCAATGTTCTATGGGCTTATTTGCAGAGTGTAGGGACCTGCAAGCGCTCGTGAAAACTCACCTCAATTGGAGAACGTGAGTCGGAGGGTGCTGGCGGCGTAGCCCTGAGAGCCGATGCCTGCTCTGATACCAATTGTTGGAATTAGGATTGCAGGAAAGCACACAAAGCTTAGAGAAGAAGGAGCAAGAATGCACACAACACAAAGTATTAGATTGTGTCAATGTACAAAGATAAGTTAGCCCTAGAGAAAAAACCTCCTAAAGAGGGAAAAAGTGCCCCGGCGGTCCTAAGTGTGTTCACACACATCACTGCCTATGTATATGGCAACATACATGTAATTTATATAGATGGCATGGCTATAGATAGCATGGCATACATGTAATTTATATGAGATTCCATGGACCATCCCAAAAACTCCTTATGCACTTTCATTAGCATATCACAATTAACAAATTGGCAACATTTAAGTCAATGGTGGATACTTTTTACGCTAACTCTACTATCACTCTATAATTTGAAGTGGGATCCACTTTCTCCTTGGGCATCCTGCTAATGACCAAAATAGAAGTAATATTTGTGTAAGCAATGTGATTAAATATTAAAAGCAAATCACTTACAACTAATGCAAAACATTAGTTCTATGTACTTTATTTGATTGTGGAGAATCTCTAGCCAACATCAGAATCCCATTGCTTTTCTCTTCTCCATCATCAACATATACAAGATATAAGGGAATATATTGTTACAACAACAGGATCCCATCCACAATGGTAATCTAATTGATGGGCCAGTTACCTAAGTTAACACTCTCAAAATCATGCATAGTGGACGCAGATGCTTTCTCAAATGCCTTTTCAATACCCAGCCCAACACTATCTTCATGGAGCTCAAAAAAGTTTATTGAGTCATATGGAAACACATATAAGATCACACCCTTATACATGGTCTATATGTCTTTCCCTCATCCCATAAGAGAACCTTTTTATTCTTCCAATATTCACGAATGATGTCAATTTTCAATGTCGATAGTGGCATAATCTCCATCACAGGATCTATGGGATCGATTTCTATATGTAAGATTCCTCCTCAGCTTGAATAATGAATAAGCTTTTACCTCAATCCCTTGTAATCATTCCTTATTTCAGAATGCAAGAAAATATTATTTTTCCTTGTTTTTGCCTAGAGAGAAGAAAAATTCTAGAGAGAGCTAATTTAATATTGAGATATTTTTAGATATAAATATTCTTCCAATATCTAAAATATATTTCCTTGAAACAAAAGTTTAAAATAATTTCTCCAATATGCATTAGGAATAAATTAAAAAATGATATAAGGGACCTTAGCCTAGATTTTCAGAAATTTCCTGATTATGGTCCAATTAAGGTTCCTATGGGCCAATAGGATTAATCCAAGTGTTGGGATGAGATAAATCCAATGAATAAAAGAGAATACCCAAAAATGAGTAAATTCTCACATAAGATGAAGAGTTGACTGAGTATAAGGTTTATTAGTTAACAATTAAGAGATATTACTAAAAAAATGAGATATTTTGAAGAAACGATGAATTTTTGACACCTTGGTAAGGAGGGGGGACCTTTGAGATAGGCGCATCCTTCATATGTGTGGAAGGATTTTTTAATTCAAAAAAATTGTGATATTTTTATCTCTCCTCTCTCTTGGATCAAACTAGATTAAAAGGGGACCCAAACTGGTCCAAATCTTGTCCAAATTCAGTCAAACTGAAGCTGGAAAATTTTAGAACCCAGTTGGACTCAGTTAGTGGCCTCCCTCACCTATAAATAGACCCTCATTCTTTTGTATTATCATCTGTGAGCTATACCATGCTAGTATTACATTGAAATAATCATATTTTCTATTATCCCTTAAAAATCCTCTACTTTTGGGGAGCTTGGAGCTTCTCTCTCTCTCTTCAACAACTCTTGGAGCTCTCTTCTCCACTTGCTAAACCAATTGATTGGTTGGGGGCTTCACTTCTTAGAAGCAAGCTAATCTTTGAGGTAAGAATGAATTTTATGTTTTTTTGTTAATATTCTCAAATGACTTCTCTTCTGAACCCCTCTCAAGCTTGAGAAGTTTCTAATTGGTTGTTTCAAATTTAAATCAAGCTCTCCCTAAGAATTTTAATGTGTAATCAAGAAAAAGTTAATCTTTATGCTTACTTAGAATACTTTCTTATGTATATCTCTCTCTCAAAAAGAATAGTCATTCCTATGGTTAATTCTTTAGCAAAAGAATGCTTCTCATTGATAAACTCTTAATTCAAAACCAAACTCTAAGCTTGTTAAGCTAGAGAATAAGAAAATGGTATTTGTTATGCTTTTATATTAACAAAATAATGGTTAATTATTTTAAATTATTTATAAGTAGTTAAAAACTACTTTAATTGATTCTAAATGAGAAAGAGATAATCCTATCAATTTGGAAAAAGAGAAAAAATGGAAATAGCTTAATCTAGTAGAATAATTATAAGTTTATGATTAGGTTAAAATTCTTATTTAAATTCATAGTTTAGATTTAAGTTTAAGAATAGATCTTCTATTATTTTTGCATTACAATGTTTTATTCTTTCAAGAAAAAAATTAAAAATTTTCAGTAATAGAAACGAAGCTATGGTAAAATTTTCAGGAAATAATATATATCTTATTTTTATGCATAATGCTAAAGGAGAACTTCCTACCATATTCTAGGATTAGACATCCTATGTAAAAAGAATGATTTTCATCATATACATGTGAAATAAAATTTTAGTATCTATGCATAAATATTTAATTAAAAGAAAAGATGAAGTTTTGGTAAATTTCTTTTTATGCGAAAAGAGAAATTCCCATGATAATTGAGATCCAAGTAATTAAATAGCAAAAGAGGAATTTTTGGCATATTTAAAATAATGGATTTTTTTATTTAATTTAAAAAAGAGAAATTTTAGATAAATTTCTTTTATGCATAAGAAATTTTTAAATGATAAAAGAGGAATTCCCATGACATTTGGAATTCAATCATTTAAATACAAAAAGAGAAATTTTTGGCATATTTGAAATAATGGATTTTTTTAAAAAGAGAAATTTTAGATAAATTTATTTTATGATAAAAGAGGAATTCCCATGACATCTGGAATTAAATGCAAAAAGAGAAATTTTAAGAATATTCAAAAAATGGATATCTGTATTTAATTAAAAGAAGAATTTTTATGGTATTTTAAGTAGAGAAAGGTTTAAATTAAAGTAGAGAAAGGTTTTAAGTAGAGAAAGGTTTAAATTAAAGTAGAGAAAGGTTTTAAGTAGAGAAAGGTTTAAATTAAAGTTTGGTGAGTGACCAAAGAGGAATTTTCACCATAATTCCACCGAGAAACTTAGGGTTGATAATTAAATTGGTAGAAAGAATATTCCTAGATCTTTTATGTGGATAAATCACCAAATTGACCAAAATTAGATTATTGGAAGAAGAGTATTTTTATAAAAATCTAATATTCTCATATAGAACCATTTCTTAATCTATTATGGTTAGGAAGGAATGAAATTCATAAAGTTGGAATTTTCCTACGGTTAGAAGTTCAGTAGATTTTTATCTGAAGAAAATCCTTAGGAATTAAAGTTAGAAGTAAACCGAATAATTTTGGTTAAACCACCATTGTGAGAGGGGCGGCCGGTAAACTACTTGCCCATTTCTCGAATCTGAATCAAGCAAAAACCTCACGACCAGTTCCAATTCTTGACATAAAGAATAGACTACCGTTGAATTAGCATAGTTTTTCCTTAACCAAAATCACCAAGAATCTAGTTGGAAATTCAGTCAAATGTTGGGTAGATTACCCTGATGAGAGATCAATGATTCTCATTAAGAAAATATGGATTAAAGGAAAAGGGTTTTGTGGAACCAATCTCGAACCGAGAATTTTACTTTGCATAGAACCTCTGTTTTCTTTTAAAAAAGGACTGTTTTACACTAGAATGCTAGAGAAAGCATTTGGTATGTGTTTAAATAAGGAGAGACTCATCAACAGCTGGCGGGGAGTTGTTGAGGAGGGGACGTCGCTTGTGGTAAAACCTGCCAAAGTCTTGACCAGCCTCGGTATGGTTAAAATGGTATGCTTTTGGTACGATGGGCGAGGACCGACGAAGCAATCCCTGAGTGAAGTGCTAGGACACCTAAGTAGGATCCTAGAGGGTTTTGACCAGGTGATGCATGAGCTCGCGGTTGCTAGGACACCCATGCGTACGTCGAGGAAGATATGGATGAATCGAAAGAATGACTTTTGTGAATGGAATTTTGATATTGGATCTCGTTGATTAACCAACTGGTCTCTTCAACGGAGAGTCCAAATGATATATTTTGTAAAACAATAGACTCAATATTTTGGAGTTTTAAAGACAGCCAAATCTGTTAAAATGGCAATTTCATATTGGGTGTGTAAGTGGTATGACTACCTTGAATTTTGCTTAAAGCGCTGGCTAGGGGTCCTGGAAACTCTTTTCCTTGGTACCCGGGCAAAACATAACCAATTTTTTATAAAGGAATCCCACCAATACAGTGGTTGGGTGGTTGGCTAACCCATGGGCCAGTTGAGGTTAGGCTGGATCTAGGGATTCCTACGATACAAATAGTTACAATTAAGTTACGTTAGTTAAAATAAGTTACGTTAGTTAAAATAAGTTACGTTAGTTAGAATAAGTCGTAGGAAGACCCTTGTTCTATGGGAGGGAATCAACGGGGCTGTGCCTCGTTATTAAAGGAGGGAGGGAATCAGCGGGGCTGTGCCTCGTTAAAGGAGGAAAAAAGCGATGATTCTATGGACCAAGTGCAAGTCTCTTCTTTGATCTGACCATGTGACTTTCGGGTTCGATCGGATGAATTTGGTTAGTTAAGAATTTGACTCATTAGATCAATTCTCCCGTTAGATGATTTTCCTAGTGGAATCACCTATGCCTTCCGAGCAAGGGAAGTTTTTTCAGGTTCGGTTTCGGAGGAACCACCGGGCTAATCTCTTGTCCGAATATCCATGGGCGAGGCCTCGAGTGTGCAGGATCCCTGTCCCGCGTGAGAGAGGCTGATGCTGCTTCCTCCACCAGCGCCCTCGAAGGGGGCATCGTGCCGAGGGGGTGGGGGTCTCACACTGTAGGCACTTGAATTGTAGGACCTTCTAAAGGCACATCGTGAAGATGCAAAAATATCTTAGGCCATCGAATAAAACTACACACATAATCATTGAGTTTGTGTATATCCATAGTAGAGAATGCTAGGAGCACATCCTTAACACACTCTTCCACTATCATTGATACATTCCCCACTCTAAAATCTTGGTCCCACTACTGCAATAGTAATTTGGGTCAGTTATTACAGACATAGAACCAGTGGGCAACCACTTCATTTCCTAGAAGCATGTATACCTTGTCTCTAGATTGACACCCATGATCCCTATCAATAGAAATTATAATCACCAGAATCAAAACATTTTAACAATGAGGGAAGAAAATGTAATCTATCAAGAGAAAACACTACCAATATATATATCCCCCAATGGGAGGAATGCTTAAATGAAGATATAGCCTAAGTGCCATCTTAAATTAAAATTTTAAAGTTACGGCCCTAAAGCAATAGAGAGGCCTTAGCCCTAGAGTCATGGCTCTTTGAGGGAGACTTGGCCCTAGGAGGATCATAGAGAGAATTGGGCCATAGGGCCATATCTTATCAAATGCAAATATGGCCCATAGCCATATTATATTAACTAAAGACATGGTTAGAGAGCCATTTTACCCAATGGCTCTATCTAGATATGGTTGTAGAGCCATATATTATTAAATAAAGGTATGTCCATAGAGCCATATCTTATCAAATGAAGGTATGGTTAAAGAGATAAATAAATCTTTAAGGATATGACCCTAGGGCCATATCTTATTAATTGAAAACATGGACCTAGGGCCATGTATTATCAAATGAAGACATGGCCCTAAGGCCATATCTGACCTAGGGCCATGTATTATCAAATGAAGACATGGCCCTAGGGTTTGATAATACATGGCCCTAGGGCCATATCTTATCAAATTACGACATGTCTTATCAAATGAGGATATGGCCCCATAGCCATATCTTATCAAATAAAAACATTATCAAAGGGCCATATCTAGCAAATGGCTCTTTGAATATATGGCCCTAGAGCCGTGTCTTATCAAATAAAGATATGTCCCGAGACCCATATCTTTTCAAATGAAGATATGGCCTAGTATTATTAAAATTTTGGAGTTATGGCCCTACAACCATAGAGAGGTCTTGGCCCTATAGTTATGGCAGAGCCATATCTTATGAAATGAAGAAATGGTTTAAGAGCCAATTAAATCTTTGAAGATATGGACCTAGGTCATATCTTATCAAGAGAAGGTATGGACCAATGGAGATATCTTATCTTATCAAACGAGGATATGGCCATCGCCAGTCGTCGTAGGTTCTCCATGTCAATTGGCTCCTCCGGTTTGGGTCGGGTGGTTGGATCGACTTCTTACCTACTAGGGCGGTGAGTTTGGCAATCTCTACTTTGCATTAAGCGATATCTCATTTCATCTATTCCATCTTCATGAGAAGATCGTCGTTGGCACGGTAGATGTTACTTCTTCAAGGGTGGGGACTGGTTTAAGGCTCTTGAAGCTCTCGGTATAGTGGAATGTGGTGCGTTCGGCTTGGCGCTCCGAATGGAGCGTCGCCTTCATTATCCGAGTCGTCCTCCTTCCACTGGATGGGCGACTGCTTGCATTGGCCTATTGGGAGCAGACGGAGCTCGTCCATGAGCAGGTCCCAGAGATGGCTCAGGTCATTTTGTAGAGTGTTGGCGGAGAGCTTGGCCAAGACTACAGTGTTAATCTAGATGGTATTGAGGGAGGGGCTGTCTAAACTAGGCATCCACGAAGTTGATTTGGGATTTATCTTTGAGGGTCTGGTCCTTGAGGGAGTCGAGGAAGCTAGTGAATTGGGTTGCGACTTGGGCTTTGAGTTCGTGGGCCACCCATCAGTTCTCTCTAGGTATCTACCACCTGATCTCTAAAGGCGTTGTTCTCCTACTGAAGTGTATTGACATTATTTTGTAGGCGGAGCGCCTCGGACTCAACTAGCGGCGGGTATCGAATGGGTGTTCACCTTGGAAACACTGTGGTAGGTACTCAACGTATTGTCGGGCTCTGGGGACGTCGATGGGTGGTCATGGGATTGAGGGTCTTGCAGAGCTGAAGGCTACCATGGAGACTAGGCTGGGGCTACGGGTGTAACTGGGGGTTTCTCAGCCAACACGGTAGAGGGAATCTTTAGGAGAACACACTGCTTCTTTCCTTTTGAGGCCTGGGAGGCCAACTCCAGCTTGTGTTTAAAATAGGTCGAGGATCGCGAGAGCGTCCCATCTCGGTGTTAAGGCTAACTGTGTACTTTGGGCTCACTACCTCCATGGGGAGTGGTACAGGTGGGATCTTCGATTGGGTTTCTGGAGTTTTTTGCACTTCTGGGGGAGAGAGGGGGTGCGGTACTTTGGGGGTGGGTTCTACGCTATGCGGAACGGAAATAGTAGCATGAGCAAGTGCCCCATCTTGGTTTGTGAGTTGCTTTTTTTGGAGGCAGGTGGCTTCTTTTTGTAGCTTGGCGAAGCGGAGGGTAGCCCAACTGATGTCTTCTCCTTTCTTAGAAATTTCTTCTATGAGTGTGGTCTTAACACCGCATAGAGGCTGAGGGTGTTGCCTTACGAGGTCTTCTTGTTTTCAGGGTACACATGTATCATGTGCCACGGCATGTTGAGGAAGTCTACCAGGAGGGAATGCCTAGCCACTGCTACACATCAACATGCTCAGTGACGATGCTGTTAAATGGTTTCAAGGTCACCACCATGACTGCAGGGAAAGTAGGTGTTGTGCGAGAAGAGAGAGAGAGATGAGAGTTGAAGGCGAGGCATAAGTTTTTGAAGACCTAAGGACATGCACAAGGTGGTTGCTTTGCACGAGAAGAGAAACTACATGCTAACTGATAGATACAAAAAAATTAACTACAGTGCACGGAAACCTAAAAAAAGTTATCATGCTATGTAGCATGTGTGATTGCCACAGAGCCGTCGAATAACCATGATGAAGGGGTAACAAATCGTTTGCCTTCCTAGGAAAATTTGTGATGATTGTTCTTGGAAGTGTGCTCGTATTAACGTGATGGATTCCTAGGTAGTGGGTTAGTGGTGCCACCACATGAATGAACAGATTAGGTGGTATCATCCCGTTGTACGGTCATAGACGGTAGCCATTCACTAGCTTTTGGAAGTGCTCACTTGTGCACATCCCAAGGAGGATTGTTCCATGTAGAATCTCTCCATGATCTAGAAAGGTCCAATCTACCTTAGATTTAGCTTCCCCAGATGTGGAAACATCCGTGACTCGAACAAGAGAACCAGATATTCTTATTTGAATAGTAAAATCCTAGAATGCCAGTCAACCCATTTCTTCCTCCGCTTCTGGATGGATCTTTGGCAAGATGGAGGAGCTAATCCATATGATGTTGTAGGGGCGTAGCTTCTGAGTTATGGCAATCCAAAGACTCGAGCACTAAGAACTCCATGGGCACAACAGCTTTAGTGCGATATACCAGTTTGAATGGATTCATCCTAGTGGAGATCTTATAAGTTGTGTGGAATGCCCATAGCACTGAGTACAGTTTTTCATCCCAATCTGTGCGATTCTCATTGACCAACTTCTTGAGGATGCGCTATAGAATTTTGTTGGTAGACTCTGTCGGATCGTTGGCCTGTGGGACAATAGATTGTGGATCTCTTATGGATGATGAGGTGCTAAGTGACCAGCTGACGGATGACATCATTCAGTAAGTGTTTTCCCTGGTCTCACTTATTAGCTCGATCGAGCATCCGAAGCGGCTGATGATCATCTCATAAATGAATTTGGTTGTGGACTTGGCCATGTCTTCTCGGAGGGCTCGAGCTTCCACCCATTTGGTGCTATAGTCGGTGGGCCACCAGGATATACTTGTTATCGGTGAATCAAGTTGGCAATTTGAATGGGACTACAAAGTCCAAGCCCCATTTTTGGAATGGTTCCAGGGAAAGGATCAGATTATGCAGCATTCAGTCTCTGTCAGTCGTCTGGTCAAGGTGCTAACACACATCACACTATTTGGTCCATTTGTAGGCATCATCGATTACTGTCAGCCACTAGAGACCGGCTTGGAGGATCTTCCTTTTGGTTACTTCTCTTGCACAGTGACCTCCTTTGATTCCTTGATGGGATTCTCTATGGATAGCTTCTTTTTCATGAGATGGAATGCACCTCTGAAGGATCTGACCAAGGTCCTCCTTATATAGCTGACCGGCTATTACTTGGAAGGATCATCTTTGGACAACTATCCAGTTTCTCTAATCTCGAGAAAGGTTATCTTCCATTATCAGACATGTGGTCACGAATGCCAGCATTTTATCATACCATGTCTGGGGAATCGGGGTGAATGATTTTGCTGTGAACACCTCCGTATCAGGTAGATGATCCGCTACTCCGATCGCGGCTTCACCAGATTCCAAGCAAGGTAGGTAATCCACCACTACATGGCTTACTCCTCGGGTATGCACAATGCTGAACTTGAATTCTTGAAGGATTAGCACCTATCCACCTTGCTTGCCAAGTTCCACTTTATCAACAAGATAGAGCAAGGTGGAATGATCCACATGGAAGGTGAACTTGTTGCTAAGCAAATAGTGGCAAAACTTGTTAACTGAGTAGATCATGCCATGTGCTTCCCTATGAGTGGTGGTGGAGTAATTTTGCTTAGCATATAATAATATCTAGCTAGTGTATATATGGGCTAGAACCTTTTTTTTTGCCTCCTGCATTTGGACACTTTCTATTGCCACATCTCAGGCATCCGGGCGCGGCGAAGACATGGAATGGAAATTCCCAATTAGGTGCTTGGACTATATAGCATCAACTTGAGTCATCAAAATGAAATGTCGCATTCGTTCATCCATTCGAGGTTGGCTTGCCTCAACTTTTGGATCAATGTCATTTTTATATGTGCCATTTGGTGGTTTAAGGGGAACTACTACATGCACTAGATGGCGAAGCATTCAGCTGTGCCATATGACTTGCCTCAAGAGCCTTCTTAGTTCCTTCAAATTTTTCAGGATAGGGGCTTTGCAAAAACCTCCACCTTGGCCGGGTCTACTACAATGCCTTGTTGAGATACTATGTGGCCAAGGAGCATACTTCTTTGCACAACAAAGACACATTTAGCGGGATTTAGGCTCAGTTTGGAAACTCAAAATTTGGCCAAGCACAGCTAGAGATCCACCAGATGTTGGGATGATTTTCCAAAGACATTTAAATCATCAATGAACACCCCCATAAAGCTGGTTAAATATTTGGCAAAAACTCTTGAACTACTGCTACTGGAATGTGGTGGGAGCATTCTTGAGCTCAAAGGTCATGACATTGGATGCAAAGGCTCCCCATTTGGTGATGAAGGCTATCTTCTCCCGATCTTCCGGTGCCATTTGGACTTGATTGTAGCCACTAAATCCATCCAAGAAGTACATCTCATGGCCGGCTACTACATCTAGCAAGGAGTCTGTAAATGGAAAAGGGACAGGGTCTAAGATTGTAGTGGCACACAAACTCTCAGCTTCTTCTGATTCTTCTTGTTAACAGACCATGTCGCCCGATTGACTAGATATATGAATCTGTCGTGTAGTAATTTATCCAGTTCCTCCTTGACCCTCTTAGTATAGTTAGGATTCATCCAAAATCTTTGTTGCCAGATAGGGAGACTGCATCTTCCCTAAAATTTATCTGATGCTAGTAGAATCAGGGGTCAATCCCTTTCATTTTGGTGTATAGCTCCACACAAAAATATCCTTGAAGTACGTGAGCAACACCCAAACTTCTTCCCAAAATGAAGCATCCAACTTGGCACCTGACTGTTCATCTTCTGTGACTCATTTGGATTGCTTGAGTGTTAAGGATAACATGCTACCTTGCACACAAGAAGGAAAGAGAAGAGAAGAGAGATACATACAAGGGTCAAGTCGGGAGAGTTGCACTTAGCCAATCCTAAGAGGGTTAACTCCTCTATGTGAGGCCGCTAGGGGCTCACTCCACCTCTTCTTGTGTCACCCAAGAAGAGATTCAATGGCTAGGTAGTGAGCAAGAAGTAAAAGATCCCTACCCCCTCTGCGCAACGAATTCTAGGATACTAGCAGCAGAAGTAGCACTTCTTGCACAGGGAAGAACCTCTCACTCAGGGCCTCGCCCACGGATATCCGGACAAGAGACTAATCCCTCCGTTCTTCCAAAACCAAACCCAGAAAAACTTTCCTCGCCCAACAGACATAGGCGATTCCTCTAGGATAATTTATTCTAACGTAGTCAAGGTCTTCACTAACCAAACTGATCCGACTGAACCCATAAGTCTCATGGTCAGATCAAGGAAGAGACTTGCACTTGGATCATAGAGACCGTCTTTTTCCTCGTCAAGAGACACAGCCGTTGATTCTTTTCCATAGAACAAGGACTATCTGGGATTTACTTCATCTATCATAACATAACAGAATTGAGTCTCATTTTAGGGATCCATCAGGCCAGCGTAACCCCATCCAATTGCATGGGTTAGCCAACCACCCAACCACTATAGTGATAGGATCCATTTAGAAATTTGGTTATGTTTTTTCCCAGGTACCAGGAAAAAGAGTTCCCAGGCCCCCTAGACGGTGCTTCAAGCAAACTTCAAGATAGTCACACCACTTACACACCCAATATGAAATTTCTTGTTTCACAAATTTAGCTGTCTTTAAAACAATCTTTTAATGAAATTTCTTGTTTCACAAATTCAGCTGTCTTTAAAATGATCTTTTAATGAAACCATAGTATCACTAATCATTATCCTCCAAAATATCCAGCTTGAATTCTAAATTCCAATCATTCCTTCATCAGTGTACCTATGGCATCATTGGCAACCAAAACGCTCACCACCTGTTTACTCAGGGGACTTTTCAATAGTTCCTAGCTAATAGTCCCCGGAAATATAACCACATAAGAAAAGTCCAGATGGACTATCCATTGAAGATCAGTAAGATCAACCAAGAGATTCATATAAAAGAGTCATGGACTCATCCGTTGAGGACCAGCAAGGCCAATCAACTAGATCCATACCCAAATTTAGAAAACAACTCTAACTCCTTATTCCATTTTCTTCCCCGACGCACGCGTGGGTATCTTTGGCAACCCAGAGCCCGAGCACCGTATGGTCAGCACCCTCTAGGCTCCTTCGTAGGTCACCTAGCGCTTCACTCATAGACCGCTTCCTTGGTCCCTCATCCACCAAACCGGAAGCTCACCATTGAAATCGAACCGAGGCTAGTCAAGACCTTGGCCAACCTTGCTACGTGAGCCTCCATTGACTCTCTGTTGCAACTTTATCACTTAGGTCTCCACGACCTCATTCACAAGTTGGTCAAAATGCTTTCCCAGCATTCTTGACATAAAACAGTCATTTAAAAACAAGTTTCATAGCTACAATTTCTAACAAACTCTCATCTTTCTACATTGTTCCACATCATTTTTCGTTATTCCACATTCTTCTACATCAATTTACGTTGCTTATTCTGCATCTAATCATATGTATTCCCATCGTCCTTTATCCATCCTCATCCAATCACATCATATTACATCTCATTGCATCTATCCACATCTATCCTCATCACATCACATCACAACATATCCACATCACATCTCATCCATTCATATCACATCACATCCATCTACATTCATTCAGATCCACAACACATCCACATATCATCACATCACATTCACATCTATTTACATCACTTCACATCCATTCACATCTACCCAAGTCCATTCAATTCTATTTACATCACTTCACATCCATTCACATCTACCCAAGTCCACATCACATCACATCACATCTATTCACATCATATCTCATCCATTCATATCTAACCACATCCACATCCACATCACATCACATCACATCACATCTCATTACATCACATTCACATCTCACCACATCTCCCCACATCCACTCACATCTCATCACATCCATTCACATCCATCACACCCATTCACATCCCACATTCATTCACATCTCGTCACATCCATCCTTATGTTATCACAACTCGTTTACATCCATCCACATCACATCACATCCATTCCATCCACATTACATCACATCCACATCTATCCATATCACACCACATTCATTCCATCCACATTACATCACATCCACATCTATCCATATCACCCCACATCCATTCACAGCTCCTCACATTCATCCACATCCATTCATTCATTCTCATTCAAATCTATCCACATCCATCCATTCATCCACATGCACATCTATCACATCGCATCTCATTCTCATCCATTTATATCACATCACATCCTTTCACATATCATCACATCTCTTTCACATCTCATCACATTCACATCCACATCCATTTACATCACATCTGATCCACATCTCATCACATTCACATCCACATCCATTAACATCACATCACATCTGATCCACATCTCATCACATTCACATCCACATCCATTTACATCATATCATATCTCATCCACATCTCATCTCATCTCATCACATCTTATCACATCACATTCATATCTTATCGCATAACATTTACATCTTATCACATCACATTTACATCTTATCACATCAAATTTACATCTCCTCTTATCACATTCACACTTCATCTAATTACATCGCATCCATTTCTATCGCGTCACATTCGTTTACATTCATTTGGCTCCACATCACATCTTATCACATCCACTATTAGTACTGTTTTCTACTTTCGATACCGATGGAACTTTTCTAAGTTTCTGCCAATTGCTTGGCCTACATAAAGGTACTTTTTCTCAATGGATATTTTCATATTCTTTCTCAAATTTCTCATGTGCATTATATTCAATATTCTTCTTTTTTAGAACGATTCATGGGATTTACAAAAATCAATTCTACTTATATTTTTCATAAAATTAATAATGCTCAAAATTTCACTTTTGATAAATACTCATAATTTGAATTATGCCAAAAATTCATCTTTTACCATTTAATTACTTGGATCTCAAATATCATGTGAATTCCTCTTTTTGCATAAAAATAAATTTACAAACATTTACTCTTTTTGCATAAAAATAAATTTACCAAAAATTCCTCTTTTACCATTTAATTACTTGGATCTCAATTATCATGGAAATTCCTCTTTTTGTATAAAAATAAATTTATCAAAATTTACTCTTTTCTCATATTCAATTAATTATGCATAATTACAAAAAAAAAAATTCTCATGAATATGATGAAAATCATTCTTTTTGCATAGGATGTCCAATCCTAGACTATGGTAGGAAGTCCTCTTTTAGCATTATGCATAAAAATAAGATATTTATTATTTTTTAAAAATTTTACCATAGTTTTGATGCTATTATTGATAATTCTCAAATTTTTTTCAAAAGAATAAAAGCTTGTAATGAAAATATGATACTAGTTCCACTTTTATGCTTAGAATCAAACTATGAATTTAAATCATAATTTTAACCATAAAATTAAACATAACTATGATTATTTCACTAGATTAAGCTAATATCAACATTCCTCTTTTTCCAAATTGTTAGGATAATCCATTTCTCATTTAGAATTAATTAGAGTAGTTTTTAACTACTCATAAACAATCTAAAAGAGTTTACAATTATTTTAATAGTACAAAATCATGAAAATATTATTTCTTTAATCTCTAGCCTATCAAGAGACTATCATTGAGAAGCTCCTTTTTCAAGGGATTTAGCCATAAAGATGACTATTATTTTAGACAGAGAGAGAAAACATTACAATTAGGCATAAAGATTAACATCTTATCACATCACATTTATATCTTATTACATCACATTTACATCTTATCACATCACATTTACATCTTCTCTTATCACATTCACATCTCATCTAATCGCATCGCATCCATTTACATCCTGTCACATTCATTTGCCTCCATATCACATCTTATCACATCCACTTTTAGTACTGTTTTCTACTTTCAATACTGATGGGACTTTTCTAAGTTTTTGCCAATTGCTTGGCCTAGTTAAAGGTACTTTTTCTCGATGGATATTTTCATATTCTTTCTCAAATTTATCACGTGAATTATATTCAATATTCTTCTTTTTGAGTAAAAGATTCATGGGATTTACAAAAATCGATTCTACCCATATTTCCCATAAAATTAATAATGCTCAAAATTTCAATTTTGATAAATACTCATAATTTGAATTATACCAAAAATTCATCTTTTACCATTTAACTACTTGGATCTCAAATATCATGGGAATTCCTCTTTTTGCATATTTTTTTTTACAAAAATTCATCTTTTTGCATAAAAATAAATTTACCAAAAATTCATCTTTTACCATTTAATTACTTGGATCTTAATTCATCTTTTTGCATAAAAATAAATTTACCAAAAATTCATCTTTTACCATTGAATTACTTGGATCTCAATTATCATGGGAATTCCTCTTTTTGTATAAAAAAAATTTACCAAAATTAACTCTTTTCTCATAATCAATTAATTATGCATAATTTTAAAAAATTATTTCTCATGAATATGATGAAAATCATTCTTTTTGCATAGAATGTCCAATCCTACAGTATGGTAGGAAGTCCTCTTTTAGCATTATGCATAAAAATAAGATATTTATTATTTTTTAAAAATTTTACCATAGCTTTGCCTGCTATTACTAATAATTCTCATTTTTTCGATAGAATAATAGATTGTAATGAAAATATGATAGTAGTTTCTCTTTTATGCTTAGAATCAAACTATGAGTTTAAATCATAATTTTAACCATAAAATTAAACATAACTATGATTATCCCACTAGATTAAGCTAATATCAACATTCTTCTTTTCCCAAATTGTTAGGATAATCCATTTCTCATTTAGAATTAATTAGAGTAGTTTTCCACTACTCATAAAAAATCTAAAAGAATTTACTATTATTTTAATAGTACAAAATCATGAAAATATCATTTCTTTAATCTCTAGCTTATCAATCCTAGAGTTTAGCTTTGAAATAAGAGACTATCATTGAGAAGCATCCTTTTTCAAGGGATTTAGCCATAAAGATGGCTATTCTTTTAGAGAGAGAGAGAGAGAGAGAGAGAGAGAGAGAGAGAGAGAGAGGGAGAGAGAGAGAGAAAGCATTACAATTAAGCATAAAGATTAACTTTCTCATTGAGAAGCATCCTTTTTCAAGGGATTTAGCCATAAAGATGGCTATTCTTTTAGAGAGAGAGAGAGAGAGAGAGAGAGAGAGAGAGAGAGAGAGAGAGAGAGAGAGAAAGCATTACAATTAAGCATAAAGATTAACTTTCTCTTAATTTAAACATTAAGACTTTAAAGGAAAGATTGATTTGAATTAAAGGAAAGATTGATTTGAATTAAAACAATCATTTTGAAAGCTTCTCAAGCTTGAGAGGGGTTGAGAAGAAAGTTATTGAGAAAATTGGAAAAAAAACATAAAATTTTGATTTTACCTTCAAGTTTGGCTTGATTCTTTAATTGTAGTGAAGCCCTCGACCAATCAATTGGTCCACCAAGAGGAGAAGAGCAACTCCAAGAGTTGTTGTGGAGAGAGAGAGAGAGCTCCAAGCTCCCAAAAGAGAGGAAAATTTAAGAGATAATAGAAAATATGATTATTTTAATATAATACTAGCATGGTATAGCTCCAATAGTTAATTACAAATGACTGAGGGTCTATTTATAGGTGAGGGAGGCCACTAACCAAGTCCAACTGGGTTCTTGAATTTTCCAAGTTCAGTTTGACTCAATTAGGAGACAAGATTTGGGGACCAGTTTGGCTCCCTTTTTTATTTGGTTTGATCCAGGAGAGAGGAGAGATAAAAATATCATAATTTTTTTTGAATTAAAAATCCCTCCACGTGAAATAGGCGCCTACCTCAAGAGTCTCCCTTTCCTTACCAAGGTGTCAAAAATGCATCATTATTCCAAAATATCTCTTTTTTTTTAGTAATATCTCATAATTTTTAACTAATAAACCTTGTACTCAGTCAACTCTTCATCTTATGTGAACACCATACAGTGGGGAATATGGAAATTTCCCACAAGTTTGGGACACGTGGTCAAAAGTTTGGATTAACCACTAATCTAAAATGAGCGCTTTATAGCTCACTTGAACACCACTAATCCAAAATGAGCGCTTTATAGCTCTTTAGATTCCATTTTTCAAGCGCTTTCCAACGATAGGTCATATGATAGGGTTTTGAGAAACTTACAAACATGTTATCCATGTCCCCTTTTTTAAGTATTCAAAAATAGAAATTGGAAAATTCCCAAATTCACTAATATGGTGTTTGTGAGCATTTACTCATTTTTGGGTATTTTCTTTTATTATTTTGGATTTATCTTATCCTAACACTTGGATTAATTCAATTGTCCCATTGGAACCTTAATTGGACCGTAATCCAAAAAGTTCTCACCACATCCACTCACATCCAGAAATTTATCTTCCAGATGTGAGTGGATGTGGTGAGATGTGGTGATGTGGATGTGGTGAGATGTAGTGAGATGTGGTGAGATGTGCTGAAATGTGGTGAGATGTGGTGAGTGGATGTGGATGTGAGTAACCACATCTCACCACATCAACTCACATCTCATCACATCCATCACACCCATTCACAGCCCACATTCATTCACATCTCGTCACATCCATCCTCATCTTATCACATCTCGTTCACATCCATCCACATCACATCACATCCATTCCATCCACATTACATCACATCCACATCTATCCATATCACACCACATTCATTCCATCCACATTACATCACATTCACATCTATCCATATCACCCCACATCCATTCACAGCTCCTCACATTCATCCACATCCATTCTTTTTCACATCTATCCACATCCATCCGTTCATCCACATGCTTATCGATCACATCGCATCTCATTCTCATCCATTTACATCACATCACATCCTTTCACATATCATCACATCTCTTTCACATCTCATCACATTCACATCCACATTCATTTACATCATATCACATGTGATCCACATCTCATCACATCCACATCCACATCCATTTACATCACATCACATCTCATTCACATCTTATCACATCACATTCACATCTTATCACATCACATTTACATCTTATCACATTTACATAGTATCACATCACATTTACATCTCCTCTTATCATATTCACATCTCATCTAATCACATCGCATCCATTTACATCCTGTCACATTCATTTGGCTCCACATCACATCTTATCACATCCACTTTTAGTACTATTTTCTACTTTCGATACTGATGGGACTTTTCTAAGTTTTTGCCAATTGCTTGGCCTAGTTAAAGGTACTTTTTCTCGATGGATATTTTCATATTCTTTCTCAAATTTCTCACGTGAATTATATTCAATATTCTTCTTTTTGAGTAAAAGATTCATGGGATTTAAAAAAATCGATTCTATCCATATTTCCCATAAAATTAATAATGCTCAAAATTTAACTTTTGATAAATACTCATAATTTGAATTATACCAAAAATTTCTCTTTTACCATTTAATTACTTGGATCTCAAATATCATGGGAATTCCTCTTTTTGCATTAAAATAAATTTATAAAAATTCATATTTTTGCATAAAAATAAATTTACCAAAAATTCCTCTTTTACCATTTAATTACTTGGATCTCAATTATCATGGGAATTCCTCTTTTTGGATAAAAATAAATTTACAAAAATCAACTCTTTTCTCATAATCAATTAATTATGCATAATTTTAAAAAATTTATTTCGCATGAATATGATAAAAATCATTCTTTTTGCATAGAATGTCCAATCTTAGAATATGGTAGGAAGTCCTCTTTTAGCATTATGCATAAAAATAAGATATTTATTATTTTTTAAACATTTTGCCATAGCTTTGCTGCTATTACTGATAATTCTCAATTTTTTTTCAAAAGAATAAAAGCTTGTAATGAAAATATGATAGTAGTTCCTCTTTTATGCTTAGAATCAAACTACGAATTTAAATTATAATTTTAATCATAAAATTAAACAAAACTATGATTATCCCACTAGAGTAAGCTAATATCAACATTCCTCTTTTTCCAAATTGTTAGGATAATACATTTCTCATTTAGAATTAATTAGAGTAGTTTTCAACTACTCATAAACAATCTAAAAAAATTTACTATTATTTTAATAGTATAAAATCATGAAAATATCATTTCTTTAATCTCTAGCTTATCAAACCTAGAGTTTAGCTTTGAATTAAGAGACTATCATTGAGAAGCTTCCTTTTTCAAGGAATTTAGCCATAAAGATGGCTATTCTTTTAGAGAGAGAAAGAGAGAGAGAGAGAGAGAAAGAATTAAAATCAAGCATAAAGATTAACTTTCTCTTAATTTAAACATTAAGACTTTAAGGGAAAGATTGATTTGAATTAAAAAATCATTTTGAAAGCTTCTCAAGCTTGAGAGGGGTTGAGAAGAAGAAAGTTATTGAGAAAATTAGAAAAAAAAACATAAAATTTTGATTTTACCTCCAAGTTTGGCTTGATTCTCTAATTGCAGTGAAGCTCACGACCAATCAACTGGTCCATCAAGAGGAGAAGAGCAACTCCAAGAGTTGTTGTGGGGAGAGAGAGCTCCAAGCTCTGAAGAGAGAGGAAAATTTAAGAGATAATAGAAAATATGATTATTTTAATATAATACTGGCATGGTATAGCTCCAATATTTAATTACAAATGATTGAGGGTCTATTTATAGGTGAGGGAGGCCACTAACCAAGTCCAATTGTATTCTAGAATTTTTCACGTTCAGTTTGACTCAATTGGGATAAGATTTGGACTAGTTTGGCTCCCTTTTTTATTTCGTTTGATCCAGGAGAGAGGAGAGATAAAAATATCACAATTTTTTTGAATTAAAAACCCTTCCACACATGTGAAATAGGCGCCTACCTCAAGAGTCCCCCTTTCCTTACCAAGGTGTCAAAAATGCATCATTATTCTAAAATATCTCATTTTTAGTAATATCTCATAATTTTTAACTAATAAACCTTGTACTTAGTCACCTCTTCATCTAATGTGAGCATTTACTTATTTTTAGGTATTTTCTTTTATTATTTTAGATTTATCTTATCCCAATACTTGGATTAATCCAATTGGCCCATTGGAACCTTAATTGGACCATAATCCATTTCTCATTTGGAATTAATTAGAGTAGTTTTCAACTACTCATAAACAATCTAAAAGAATTTACTATTATTTTACATTAGGAAGTGAATGGGGTCTTCTTGGGCCCTTTAATTTGCCCAAGCCTAATCAAGGTGATTAAGGAATAGCCAAATGGGGGGTTGCCATGTGGACTGAAATGTTGGGTTTGTAAGAGAGGTGTAAGAGTGGTCAAAGGGTGCACTTTTTTTCCCAAAAAGGGGGGGAGGCAATTTTACAATTTTCGGACCTCCATAACTTCTACATACAAGCTCCAATTTGAGCGGAGATTATAGATCCGTGATCTACGTATCAAGAGCTTTCCATAGATATGTTACATGATATGGTTTTGTCCGCTAGATTTTAAATTCTATTTTCTCCCCAAAATTCAAATTCGAATAAAGTAGCCGTTTTGAAGCTTCTAATTAGAAAACGTTTCTTCTTAAGAGAAAAGGTTTGACTCCTTAAACTGCCAAATAAAAGGGCCCAAGAAGCCTTCCATTGAGGTCCTAATGAATAGTACAAAATCATGAAAATATCTTTTCTTTAATCTCTAGCTTATCAAGCCTAGACTTTAGCTTTGAATTAAGAGACTATCATTGAGAAGCATCCTTTTTCAAGGGATTTAGCCATAAAGATGGCTATTCTTTTAAAGAGAGAGAGAGAGAGAGAGCATTACAATTGAGCATAAAGATTGACTTTCTCTTAATTTAAACATTAGGACTTCAAGGGAAAGCTTTATTTGAATTAAAACAATCATTTTGAAAGCTTCTCAAGCTTGAGAGGGGTTGACAAGAAGAAAGTTATTGAGAAAATTAGAAAAAAAAACCATAAAATTTTGATTTTACCTCCAAGTTTGGTGGCTTAATTCTCTAATTGCACTGAAGCCCTCGACCAATCAATTGGTCCACCATGAGGAGAAGAGCAACTCCAAGAGTTGGTGTGGAGAGAGAGAGCTGCAAGCTTCCAAGAGAGAGGAAAATTTAAGAGATAATAGAAAATATGATTATTTTAATATAATACTGGCATGGTATAGCTCCAATATTTAATTACAAGTGACTAAGTATCTATTTATAGTTGAGGGAGGCCACTAACCAAGTCCAACTAGGTTCTAGATTTTTCCAGGTTCAGCTTGACTCAATTTGGTCAAGATTTGGACCAGTTTGGCTCCCTTTTTGATTTGGTTTGATCTAGGAGAGAGGAGAGATAAGAATATCACAATTTTTTTAAATTAAGAACGCTTCTACACATGTGAAATAGGCACCTACCTCAAGAGTCCCCCTTTACCAAGGTGTCAAAAATGCATCATTATTCCAAAATATCTTTTTTTTAGTAATATCTCATAATTTTTAACTAATAAACCTTGTACTCAGTCAACTCTTCATCTTATGCGAGCATTTACTCATTTTTGGGTATTTTCTTTTATTCTTTTGGAGTTATCTTATCCCAACACTTGGATTAATCCAATTGGTCCATTGGAACCTTAATTGGACCATAATCCAAAAATTTGTGAAAATGTAGACCCTTAGGCTAAGGTCCCTTATAAAGTCAATATTAGATAAAATGGGAAAAATCCCTCAAAATGGGAATGTATTTAAAAAAATTATTTTGGCCATAACTTGAACATGCAAACTCCAAATTTGTCGGACAAAGTAGATCTAGATTCTACTTTTCAAGCTCTTTCCAATGATATGTCACATGAATATGTTTTGACAAACTTTTGGATGAGTTTACCATACCCCCACTTTTTTCATGGGAATGGGAATTTTCCCACTTTATCTAATATTGACTGTATACCATTTTCAATTAACTCTTAATGCACATTGGAAAGTTCATTTTGAACTTCTGTTTGAGAGAAATCCATTTTAGACACTAGGAGGATTTTTATATCCAAAGATATCTTAATTTTGGATTATCTCTGTTACATTCCCCTAACGCCGCTACGGGCATTACCACAAGAGGGGACGGCCTCTGGCTCACCACCCAGCCATAGAGGAAGAATGAGGATTGCCCCTCATCCCCCAGGCTATATAGTGTGTGGCCTGCCGTCCACACTAGCCTGGCCGCCCATGACTCCGCATGGGCGTCCTCTCCCACTGAACTCCGGACATGGCCATCCGGTCTGCCGTCGGTCACAGGCGTTACAGCCTACGTGACATTACCCCCCCCTTAAGAAGAGTTTTCGTCCTCGAAAACAAACTGGGGAAACCTTTTGGAAATTGCACTACGGCGTTCCTAGGTAGCTACCTCCTCATCCCTATCTGTCCATTTAACAAGTACCTCCTGGTACACTTTATGTCGGGTTTGTCTGTCTCATGATACTCTAGAATCTTTTCAGGTTCATGTGGTATCTTTGGTGGCTCTATCAAGTCCATTAAAATCTCTGGAGAAACTGCGTTCTCTAACCCGTGAACTGATTTCTTCAGTTTACTGACATGGAAGACAGGATGAACTTGAGAACTCTCCGGTAACTCAAGTTTGTAGGCTACGTCTCCAATCTTCTTAAGGACCTTGAAAGGACCGCAATATCTAGGAGAAAGTTTATCACACTTTCCCGTTTACATGGTTGCTGACTGCGCAGGAACCTTTAAAAATACAAAGTCACCTTCTGCAAAGGTCACTTGTCTGCGTCCTTTATCGGCATAAGTTTTAGCGCGATCCTGAGCGCTACGAATGCTCTCTCGTGTGGCTCTGAGCATATCATTCATATCTTCAAGGAAATCCTTGACAGATTGAATCTTCTCCTTTTCTAGGCCTACAGCCATCGGAGATCTCGGCTGGAGTCCATACATTAACATGAATGGTGTAAATCCAGTCGTCTCGCTGAATGCTTGGAGCTGTTATAAGCAAACTCCAATATGGGCAAATATTCTTCCCAATTTGATTGCTTCTTACTTACACAAGAACGCAACATATCCTCGAGTATTTGGTTAACCCTTTCTGTTTGACCATCAGACTCCGGATGATCTACCGTACTCATACTCATAGTATCCAACTTTTTGAAGACTTCCCTCCAAAAATGACTGTTGAACTTTCTATCTCTATCCGACACTATATCTGCGGGCAGGCCATATAGCTTGTAGAGATGTTCAATAAAGAGTTTTGCCAACTCTGGCGTTTTTACAGTTTTCTTCGTGGCAATAAACTTTGCCATTTTAGTTAACCTGTCCACTACCACCCACACCGAGTCATTCTCTCGACTCGTCTTGGGTAAACCGGTAATGAAATCCATGGAAATGCTTTTCCCTTTCCCTTGAGGAATCTCCAGCGGATGGAGTAGTCCTCCAACCTTAAGACGTTCATGTTTATTGACATGGCACTTACTGCATTTCAGCACATAAGTCTGGACGTCTTTAAACAAACTAGACCAATAAAACTGTCTTTTTACTAGTGCATAGGTCTTCTGAATCATCCCAGGATGACCCGCACTTGGACTATCATGACTTTTTTTTAAGAATTTGGGCCTGAAAGTCACCAATAGTTGGTACACATACTCTACCCTTGTAAAGTAAGTACCCGTCGTCAATGGAGTAATTAGCATATTTCTCCCACCGACGAAGTTTAGCATCATCCTTTGAAACCGTGTCAGAAAACAAAGGTGATGAAGGGCCTACGTCCGAGCTCTCCGGCTCAAATATTACCCCGAAGACTCGGCTAGCCTCTCCGGACTAACTCTCGCCTCGCTACCTGCCGCACCTACGGCCAGTCTCTCCGGACTAGCATTACGTGCTGGCGAGGAAGGTGGGCGCGGCTGTGACAAAGTGCGTACGCGTACAGCGCGCCAGACCTCTGTAAAGACAGGATCATGCTCACACAAGCCATGATTTGGTATTTCAACCAAAACCCCAAGGCAAATTTCATGCCTTGATTTTGCATCATGTCATTAGCACAGAAGCTAATGTACTTAGTAGCGCAAGTTCTTAGACTATGCTACTAGATACTCTACCATGTTGCATCACCAACTTGTTAAAACTTCTCCTTGGAAAGCTCTACGGCCATAGGAGAAATAAACTAGAGCCAATCTAATCATGCATCACAAGGATTAGTTCCAAAGCTAAGAGATACTTCTCTCTTAGAGTAACATCTTTGCACAAGCATATGCTCTAGAATCTTGTTGAGTTTCTAACTACCATCAATCTACGGATGGTTAAACTCCACTCTAACTCAGAGTAAATGTAAGTTTTGAAAATTTCCTTTCAAAAATAACAATCAAACTTCCTATCTCTTATGCCATACTATATATGCAGGCAGACCATATAGTATGTGGAGATGTTTGATAAAGATTCTTGCACCACTACTACGGGTGTCTGGAGTTACATCTAATCACTTACAATTCTTTGTTGCTATTACCAGACACAACCCTTCAAGTATTGTCTGGACTCACACAACTATTCGAGTTTATGTGATATTTGAGGATATCCCTCCTTTCCCTCAAGAAAGGTTTTATGTCCTCAAAAAACTCTACTCTCAAGCGGACTACGCGCTAGTGTCATAGGTCCAAGAACAAATCTAGACCGTGTTTAATATCATATGTTATATTCTTGAGTCCTTCCAAGAAACTTTTAAACATCTTGCAACGAAGATGTGATATAGTGTCTACGCACATATTGTGATATAGTGTCTACGCACATATTGTGGTACTATTGATAAACTGCTTTGCAACAGATGAGTGGTTTCACACTTGTAACAAAGTGCTTCATTGTTGCATATTATTACCCTTCATAAGCGGTTACACAGTTATGAATTATTTGGGTGGGTTGTACCATCTATCAAGAAAAATTCCAAACTACAAATAACCACATTATCAATCCACAGATAATGACTGAGCTTGCTGCGAAGCCATAGGTTGCTAGATAATTGATGGTAATTACACAAGCCCAATGTCTCACTACATCATACATTCAATATAAATGCAAACATCACAGTACTTCGTGATGATGAATTTAGGAATTTCATCCTATCCCTGTTCGGTGTTGGTATGAAGTATAACTATAAGAACATTATTTGCTGCCTCCTCATTATAGCGGCAAAGCTACCTACCCATCACAGGTGGCAATCTCTACCAAGCTATAACCAATGACAAGCAAATAAACGAATACTCTTGTAAGAACTTCATAACCATATGTCACACCAAACTCATAATCACTACGGATTAAATGCCAGGGCTTGCAAAATTGAATGTTGTCTGATAGGTAGAGGGGATCATCAAACTACGGATGACCTCGACAACTCACTAGGACTAGTGATGTGTAACTTTTAAGTTACTCCACTCTCCTTGCTTTTCCATACCATCGAACAAATCGGTCCCTCGGTTTGAGCAACGTCAACATATTTATGAGTACCTCGATACTCATGGATTGTGGTTCGGTAATTTAAAATGTTGATCTAGAGTATCTTTCACTCGAGGATCTTAATTTTATTAGTAGCTATGTATTAGTAGTGAGTAACTACGTACCCACTATCATCACACTAGTAGCTCCATATACTAGTCTGTGAGTAACTCCGTACCCATGGCGTACCTCCCCCGAGTGGGAGTACCATATACAACCATCTATAACAAGATGCTGAAGTCACTTGCTGCTAAGAAGTGACTACACAAATTGACCCCTCCATTGCACATTACAGTACAATCTCTGATACCAGTGTTACATTCCCGTAACGCCGCTACGGGCATTACCACAAGAGGGGACGGCCTCTGGCTCACCACCCAGCCATAGAGGAAGAATGAGGATTGCCCCTCATCCCCCAGGCTATATAGTGTGTGGCCTGCCGTCCACACTAGCCTGGCCACCCATGACTCCGCATGGGCGTCCTCTCCCACTGAACCCCGGACATGGCCATCCGGTCTGCCGTCGATCACAGGCGTTACAGCCTACGTGACAATCTCTCTCTAGGCCAAAACATGGTAAAATAAGATCTTTCTTCTATTTCAGAGAGGGGAATAATTACAAGAACAAAAGGGGAGGTTCTTACACCTTTACACCTTAAAAGGTGGAGGGAGGAATCTTACAAGGAGGGAGCTATGGAGAGATCAACCTGCACCTCATGCAACAAGAATGCAAAGGGACTTGTTGGTAGATAGCAAAGAGAGAGTAGAGAAGAAGAGAAATGAGAGCATTACCATCCCTACTTATATACACCGACAATCAAGCATGCAAGCAAGCAAAACACAAGTTAACATACATCCACAAGCTCAAATGAGAGAGAGAGAGAGAGAGAAGAGGCAAGCTCAAATGAGACTAATGGGATTCTACCTTTTCATATTTCATAAAATGACGTATATACAAGAGCTCATAGTTACAATGGTCGGCCGCCCATTTACAATTAGGGGCCCAAAACTAGTCTTCCTAGTCGTTCTATCTCTATGTACAACTATTCCTCATGACCGGCAATTACCCAAGCCGTAAGCTCAGTCATCCCATGTCTCTTATACGATAAGCACATTGCGCGGTTACAAAAGATAGATTAAAAAGAGTGTAACCATGCTAAAGATAATGTTAACTAGAGTGGTTAACATACCCCCCTCCGTAATGCAGGTCCGTCCTCAGAGATGGCCAGATCTATCTACTATAGTAGAATGAGTTGGTTCAAATGGAGTCATGATGTGAGGTTGGAGTAGGGGAGGGGCTCGATGGAAGACCTTGTAGCTTGTCCAGATCATCTCCATCATGTCTTCAAGGTCTGCAGCTGTCAGGTGGTCATCCGCGTGATTCGCTCATAGATAGCCAAAAATATGCTTGAGGGTTGGGCCTTTGTTGATGTCGAAGGCCAAACCCTAGGTGCCTTTGTTGATGTCGAAGGTCAAACCCTATACGCCTTCATGGTAGTGGTCCCAATATGGGAGGAATGACTCCATCATCAGCGTGCTGAGTTCAAGTGGAAAAATCGGATTGTTGTGATCATAGGCTGGGTTTAGCACTTGGTCGTAGCGGCAAATGAATTTGTTGAAGCACCGGATCATTGTGTCTTCCCTGCAAGCTACTACACCATTGAAGGAGTGAACTAAGGAAAGCAGCTTGGTTTTGCTTCTGCTCCTCGTGGAAAACATTTCACGTCCACCACTGTCTTCATATAGGGAGGTAGTTTGGGCTGATGCGAAGTGCGTGGGGCACGTTGTAATAATTTTTCCAGATGAAGGGTTTGAAGAGGAAAGGGTGCATGCTGCAGGCCAGCTACTCACCCATGAGTTCAAACGTGATGGGGCGAGCAGTGGTGGCCGGTGGCTGGTGGTATCCTTTGCACTCACTTGGTAGGTGTTTGTGCCACCATTGACGATGCTTGGCTTCAAGGTAAGCGCGTATGACATGGATGTCCATGTCGTCTATTATGTGGGTGATGGGTTCTGTATGGAGTTGTGGACTGATCAGGATGGCATTTGCCTGCTCGAGCTCTGTGTGCGGTCAAGGGGATCTCATGAGTTAAGAGGGTTGAGTGCGGAGGGTCAACCTCATCATGCTCTAGTGGTGGGGGTAGTGGAATCTCACCCTCTTAGAGGTTTTTTGGGGAGGGTTGTCATGTCGGTGGGGGTGGAGGGGTGGTTGAGGTGGAGGCTCCCATGGGCGAGGCTTGTGTCAAAGAGGGGTGGGAGCTTTGTGGAGTTGGATAGAATGTCACGAAATGCGGTGTGCATTTCTAGCTGCAATGATAAAAAGGGTGGTGACAGTGGGGTGGGTGAGGGAGGTGGTGTGGGAAAATGAATGGGGGAAGAATAAGGTTGGGAATGGAAGAGTGGGAGGGTGGATGTGCCAGAGGGGGGTGGGGATGGTGGGGGTTAGGTTTGGGTTTGGGTGCTTCACTCATAGGCCGCTTCCTTGGTCCCTCATCCACCGTGCCGGAAGCTCACCATTTAAATCAAACCGAGGCTGGTCAAGACCTCGGCCGACCATGCTACGCAAGACGTCCTCCGTTGACTCTCCATCAGATGTTGCAACTTTATCAGTTAGGTCTCCACGACCTTAATCACAAGACGGTCAAAATGCTTCCCGACGAGCATTCTTGACATAAAACAGTCATGTACAAACAGGTCACAAATACAGTTTCTATAATGAACTCTCGTCTTTCCACATTACCCCTCATCAGTCCACATTACTTATTCCACATTCCATTCATATGTGTACTCGTTCTCATCCAATCACATCATTTTCCATCTCATCACATCAGATTCATTCACATCACATATCATTTATTCACATCCCAATTCACATGTCATCACATCTCATCCATTCACTCATATCGACGTCTCATCATTTCACATACACATTCGCATTCATTATTCCACTTACACTCGACATTCGTACATCCACATCCAATTCCACATCCGTATTCATACATACACACCCATATCCACATCCATACATCCACATCCACATTCATACATCCATATCCACATCCACATCCACATCTATATTCATACATCCATACATCCATTTCCACATCAATCTACATCATTCACACATCAAACCACATCATCCATTCATCCATTTACATCAATCCATATCATTCACACATCAAACCACATCATCTATACATCCATCCACATTAATCTACATCATTTACATCCACCCACATTAATCTACATCATTCACACATCAAACCACATCATCCATTCATCCATTTACATCAATCCACATCATTCACACATCAAACCACATCATCCATACATCCATCTATATTGATCTACATCATTCACACATCAAACCACATCATCCATACATCTATCTATATTGATCTATATCATTCACACATCAAACCACATCATCTATACATCCATCCACATTAATCTACATCATTTACACATCAAACCACATCATGCATTCATCCATTTACATCAATCCACATCATTCACACATCAAACCACATCATCCATACATCCATCTATATTGATCTACATCATTCACACATCAAACCACATCATCCATTCATCCATCTACATTTATCTGATTCATATAACTTCCATCCATTCATTTACATCTATCTAATTCCTATCACATCTCATCACATTTATTTATAGAATGTAAGAGAATTCTAATTTTTTGATATAAAGATTCTTTACGCATCTAATTAGGCATAAAGACAACTTTAGTAGGAATAACACTTTTATAAAAATCCTTTTATGTATCTATTTATGCATAAATTTAATTTTAAGAAAAATAACACTTTCGAATTAAAAATAAACCTTTTATGCATTTTACTATGCATAAATTCTATTTTAATGAGAATAACACTTTCAAAAGAAAAATAAATCTTTTATGCATCTATCTATGCATTAATTCAATTTCAACGCAAATAATACTTTCGAAATAAAAATAAATCTATTATGCATCCTTCTATACATAAAATCAAAATTGATAAGAATAACTCTTTTGGATTAAAAGTAAAATTCTTTATGCATCTATTTATGCATAAAATCAAAATTGATGAAAATAACTCTTTTGAATTAAAAATAAAATTCTTTATGCATCTTTCTATGCATAAACTCAACATTGATAAGAATAACTCTTTTGGAATAAAAATAAAATTCTTTATGCATCTATTTATGCATAAAAATCATTTATGATGAAAATCACACTTTTAATATAAAAAAAATCTTTTATGCATATGTTTATGCGTACAAATCATTTATGATGAAAATCACACTTTTAATATAAAAAATATCTTTTATGCATACAAATAATTTATGATGAAAATCACTCTAAAGAATTTTTTTTATGCATCCATTTATGCATAAAAATCGTTTATGATGAAAATCACACTTTTAATATAAAAAAATCTTTTATGCCTATGTTTATGCATACAAATCATTTATGATGAAAATCACTCTTTTAATATAAAAGAGTTTCTTTTATGCATCCATTTATGCATAAAAATTGTTTATGATAAAAATCACACTTTTAATATAAAAAAATATCTTTTATGCATACAAATTATTTATGATGAAAATCACTCTTTTAATATAAACAATATCTTTTATGCATATATTTATGCATACAAATCATTTATGATGAAAATCACTCTTTTAATATAAAAAAATTCTTTTATGCATCCATTTATGCATAAAAATTATTTACGATGAAAATCACACTTTTAATATAAAAAATATCTTTTATGCATACAAATCATTTATGATAAAAACCACTCTTTTAATATAAAGAAAACATCTTTTATGCATACAAATAATTTATGATGAAAATCACTCTTTTAATAAAAAAAAAAAATCTTTTATGCATATATTTATGCATACAAATCATTTATGATGAAAATCACTCTTTTATGATCAAAATAAAAATTTCAATATGCTTCCTTCTATGCATAGAATTTAATTCTAAAGAAAGTAACACTTTTTTAATAAAATATTTTTAGTAAGCATTTTTCTATACCTAGGATGAAAAATAACACTTTAAGAATACTCTTTTGAAATAAAAAAAAGTAAAACTTATTTTTCATAATTTTAGAAAATTTTTCCATAACCTCCTTTGTATGGCTGACCATTTTTCAAATTTTAACTGTCTAAAATTAATTAGAAATTCACCAAGAGTATTTAAATCATTCTAATGTAAACATTTTCTACTTATCAAAGAGAAAAATTATGAACATTAATCATTCATCTAGGATAAAGAATGGTTGGATTTACTAAAGAAGAGAGGGGAATGCCTTTTTTCAATAAGGCATAACATCATATTCATTTTAGAGAAGACAAAAATCATAAAGAACCATAAAATGAATAGAAAAGAGAAGAATCTCCAACTTACAAGGAAAATTTGAGAGCTTTCCTTTGGCTTGATGGTTTGAAGGATCTACTCTTGTTTGAAACAAGAGTGGCCACCAATCTTTAGAAGAGGGAAGGTCAAAAACTAATGAATTATGAGTAAATTCACAGTTTTTGGCTCTTAGGAGAAGTAGGGTAACAGTGCAAAAACACTATTAAGCTTCAACAAAGGGGAAGGCTTCTATTTATAGGAAAAAGTGAGCCTCTAGCCAAGCAAACTGATTCTAGAATTTTCCAGATTAGTTTGGTCAATTTTTAACCATTTTTAGGTCAGTTTAGCTCACTTTTTGGATCTAGTTGAAACAGGAGAGAGAAGAGATAAAAATATCTCATTATTTGGGAGTTTAAAACTCTCCCACATATGTGAAATAGGTGCCTCCTTCATGAGGGGAATTCCCCCATACTAAGGTGTCAAAAATGCATCATTTCTTCTAAATATCTCTCTTTTTTAACTATTAACCTTGTCCTTAGTCAACTCTTTATCTTATGTGAGTATTTATTCATTTTTGAGAGATTTTCCTTTAATTCTTCCATTTATCTCCTCCCTACATTAGGATGAATCTTACTGGTCCATAGGAACCTTAATTTAAAATTTCAAAAAAATCTGGACCCCTAGGATAAGGCCTCTTGAACAGATTATATTTTATTTCGAATTCACCTTCTGAAAATCTTTTTGAACTTCTGTTTCGGGGGAACTTATTTAAATACAAAGAGATATTTTTCCATCCAAAAATATCCAAAATCTAAATAACCTCTCTCTAGAATATTTTCTCTCTCTAGGCCAAAATAGGTAGAAACAAGATCTTTTATATTTCTGAAGAGGGATTTGACTACAGGGGAAGATACTGGACATCCTGAGAGGCTAGGGAGGAATCTTACAATCTCTCTGGCCATATGTGAAAATCTAAAAATAAAATTTGGCACGTCGCTATATGGGCTCCATGAACACTTTCAGCGCGTAGGCTTGGCTGGAGTGAAAACTTCTTGATCGTGCCCAGTTGTATGCACTGTGTTCTGTTGAACTACATTGGAGGAGGAGGGTCCATCTTTTGAGAATGGAGAAAAATTTGTAAAATGTTTCGGAGGGGGAGTCTCATATAAGTTTTGCTAGGTGAAATCTTGTTTTTGTTTTTCCTCCTTCGCCCGCCTCTCTGCGTGCTTCCTGAGCAACCAAATCATGTCGGTGGTGAGGGTATCTCTTCTATGCCCGCGGGCTCCTAGCGGTGTATCTTGGCTGGTGGGGAGTGGGCAGAGGTCTGTGGCAGGGGAAGAGACTTTATCACCGCATTAGGGCCACTTAGCTATATGGCATGGGGAAACCCTCCCACCCGGTCGCATGATATAGCACCCGCTCGCATGATATAGCACCTTCATAAGTAGTGTGGCTATTGCCAGCTTCCCCTATGGGTTCAAACATACCCCATGAAGCTCTTTGAAGAGGTACTCTTTGTTGAAATGTAGAGAGAAAGAGACGAGACAAGAGACACATCATGTATGCTCCCACCCGGTCGCATGATATAGCACCCGCTCGCATGATATAGCACCTTCATAAGTAGTGTGGCTATTGCCAGCTTCCCCTATGGGTTCAAACATACCCCATGAAGCTCTTTGAAGAGGTACTCTTTGTTGAAATGTAGAGAGAAAGAGACGAGACAAGAGACACATCATGTACGCTCCCAAAGACTGATTCATATTGAGGACAAGATACATATATATAGGTGAGACCAAGTTAGGTAGAGTGAGCGATATATAGAGCTCCAACACCCCCACTCAAACAAGGGTCTCTAGCTATGGATGAAAAAACCCTTGGGGAGTACAAGGGAAAAACCCAAGCCCCTATACAAATGTGAAAATATGAACCAGAAGTAATGATGTGAAAGTGCATTGTGCATCTATGTACAAATATACAAAAGGACCAAGAGGTCATAGTGTGCAATTGTGAAATGTGCAAAGTGCATGGTGTCTAGAAGATTATAACGATATATGTACAAAGCTACCATAAGAGTAAAGAGCCTAATCTAGAAAGAGTGAGCCCGAGGCAACTCCAAGCTCTGCGCAAGAGAATGAAGCGTGACTCATTGAGACCTTTGGTAAGATTATCTGCAATCATCTGGTCACTTGGACAATGTTCAATCATGATAGTGCCTTTGCGTACTTTGTATCGAACATAATGGTAATGCACAGCAATATGTTTTGACTTGTTATGTTGGACATAGTCTTTTGCAAGACTAATAGCACTCTGATTATCACACCGCAAGGGTGTACTAGAAAGAGAAGAATGGCCAATATCTGTCAACACTTGTCGAAGCCAAATGAGTTCACGAGCTGCAAGTGATGCCGCAACATATTCAGATTCGGTTGTAGAAACTGCAACACAACGTTGTTTCTTGCTGGTCCAAGAAATAAGACAACCATTAATTGCCACTAGTAGATCGCATAGATAAATGTGAGCTGGCCCAATCTGCATCTGTGTAACCCAAAAGAGAAAGAGATGGAATGGAGTCGGATGTGAATCGTCGTTGATAAACCAAACCATAATCTGCAGTGCCTTTCAAGTATTTCAACACGCGCTTTGCTAAAGACCAATGCTTAAGAGAAGGACATGCAAGGTGTTGCCCAAGATAGTTAGCAATAAACAAAATGTCAGGACAAGTGTTCAAACCAACAACTTGAAGACATCCCACCAAATTAGCATATGGTTGATTTGTAACAAGTTGGCCACCACCATCAGAAGTGTTTTTCATGGAACTCGCAAGACAAGGAGTAGTTGCTGAATGTGCAGATTCCAAACCAAACTTCTTAATAGTATCTTCAATAAACTTTGACTGTCGAAGTAATAAAATACCTTTGCTGCGATCCCTTTGAATCTGAATGCCAAGACACGAGTGAAGCTCTCCAAGATCAACCATATCAAATGCCGAAGATAACAACTGCTTACTTTGGTGTAGAAATCCCAAATCATTGGAAACAAGGATTGTATCATCCACATAAAGGGCAAGGATTACAAAACTACCATTTTGGTGTTTGGTAAATAAGTTGGGATCAGAAGAGCAAGAGAGAAAGCCATGGGAGGTAAGAAAAAGATCAAACTTGATGTACCAGGCCCGTGAAGCTTGTTTAAGACCATATAAAGCCCTATGAAGACGAGCAACAAGATCTTCCTTACCTGCAATAACAAATCCTTCTGGCTGTTCCATGTAAATTCTGGCTGTTCCATGTAAATTTCTTCATTCAAATCTCCATTCAAGAAAGCTGTGCGCACGTCCATTTGATAAATTTCTAAGTCAAATTGAACAGCAAATGCCAATAAAACCCGAATACTAGTAATGCGAACAATTGGTGAAAAGGTTTCATGATAATCAACGCCAGCAACTTGAGAATAACCTTTGGCAACTAAACATGCCTTGAATTTGTCAAAGGATCCATCTGCTTTAAATTTTGTCTTATATACCCACTTACACTTAATGGCAGTACGGCCAGCAGGAGGCAGCTCAGTGAGTATCCATGTACCTTTAGAGATAAGAGAATCGTACTCTGCTTCCATAGCCTCTTGCCATTGATCCTTTTGTGGAGAACATATAGCATCACTGTACGTGGCCGGATCTTTAGAAGTAGAGAAAACATTAGCCTCAAAATCTTCATCATAAACATGACAAGAACCATGCTCAAAATCAATAGGCAGATCAATAAAAATATCAACATCATCAATGACAGCATTCGGAATCAATGACAGCATTTGGAATCAATGGTTGTGAAGAGGAAAGTTGCTCTTTAGATGGTTGTGAAGAGGAAAGTTACTCTATAGAAGAAGATTCATCACCACACAAGAATGGAAAAGCTTGAAGCAAAGATTTAGTATCATCAGAATCATCCATGGACCATGTACCGCCCATAAGCTGTTCATTGAAAATAGCATCACGATTCATAAGCACTTTCTTGGAGGACGGGTCATAGAATTTGTAGCCTTTGGAAGTGTCAGAATACCCAATAAAAATAACTTTAAGCTCAGGAGCATCAAGCTTTTCTCGTGTTTCTTAAGGAACATGAATATAAGCAATACATCCAAAGGTTCGAAAATGAGATACAGAAGGAATTTCACCTGTCCATGCTGTGATACCATGTTGAAATGTAGAGAGAAAGAGACGAGACAAGAGACACATCATGTACGCTCCCAAAGTCTGATTCATATTGAGGACAAGATACATATATATAGGTGAGACCAAGTTAGGTAGAGTGAGCCATATATAGAGCTCCAACACTCTTTCTAATTCACCATTTGGCGTTGGTGCACACGGGCCAATGTGGTCATGTTTCACCTGCTAAACTTGCTTGTCTGCAAAAACTACAGGGACTAGGCTCGCAAGATCAAATCTTCTTGGGTGATGTTTGCCCATTCCACCCCATATTATTTTAAATGAAAATGACACTTTTGAATTAAAATTCAATCTTTAATGCTTCTTCTTATGTATAAAATCAAAAATTGATGAAAATAACTCTTTTGAACTAAAAAAAGATTTCTTTATGCATCTTTCTATGCATAAAATCAAAATTGATGAGAATAACACTTTTGGATTAAAATAAATTCTTTATGTATCTTTCCATGCATAAATCTAATTTAGTAGGAATTACACTTTTAGAATAAAAGAATTTTTCTTATGCATCCTATTTATGCATAAAATCATTTATGATGAAAATCACACTTTTAATATAAAAAAATATCTTTTATGCATATGTTTATGCATACAATTTATTTATGATGAAAATCACACTTTTAATATATAAAAAAATATCTTTTATACACCCATTTATGCATAAAAATCATCTATGATAAAAGTAACACTTTTATATAAAAAATAATAATCTTTTGTGCATACTTTTATGCATGAAAATCAAATATGATAAAAGTAACACTTTTATAATAAAAAAATAAACTTTTATGCATGAAAATCAAATATGATAAAAGTAACACTTTTATAATAAAAAAATAATCTTTTATGCATACTTTTATGCATGAAAATCAAATATGATAAATGTAACACTTTTACAATAAAATAAAAATCTTTTATGCATACCTCTATGCATGAAAATAAAATATGATAAAAGTAACACTTTTACAATAAAATAATAATCTTTTACGCATACCTCTATGCATGAAAATTAAATGTGATAAAAGTAACACTTTTATAATTAAAAAAAATCTTTTATGCATACTTCTATGCATGAAAATCAAATATGATAAAAGTAACACTTTTATAATAAAAATAATATTTTATGCATACTTCTATGCATGAAAATGAAATATGATAAAAGTAACACTTTTATAATAAAAATAATAATCTTTTTTGCATACTTCTATGCATGAAAATCAAATATAATAAAAGTAACACTTTTATAATAAAACTAAATTTCTTTTATACAAGTAATCAAAATGCATCTTTTATGCATGAAAATGACACTTTAGAATATAGAAATCATAAGGATTACTCTTTTAGAATAATGAAAGATAATACTTATTTCAAAAAAATTTACCATAATCTCCTTTGTATGGCTGACCATTTTTTAATTTTAAGTCTCTAAAATTAATTAGAAATGCATCAAGAGTATTTAAATCATTCTAAAGCAATATTTTTCTACTTATTTAAGAGAAACATTATGAAAAACTTGAGTTTATTCATTAATCCTTCAGATTGGTTGGATTTACTATAGAAGAGAGGGGAATGCCTTTTGCAATGAGGCATAACATCATTTAGAGAAGACAAAAATCATAAAAAACCAAAAAAAAAACCATTAAAAAATGGAAAAGAGAAGAATCTCCAACTTACATTGATAATTTAAGAGCTTTCCTTTGGCTTGATGGTTTGAGGGTTCTACTCTTGTTTGGAAACAAGAGTGGCCACCAATCTTTTGGAAGAGGGAAGGTCAAAAACTAATGAATTATGAGTAAAATTCATTGTTTTTGGCACTTGGGAGAGGCAGGGTAACAGTGCAAAAACACTATTAAGTTTCAACAAAGGGGAGGGCTTCTATTTATAGGAAAAAGTTAGCCTCTAACCAAGCAAACTGATTCTAGAATTTTCTAGATCAGTTTGGTCAATTTTGACCATTTTTAGGTCAGTTTTGCTCACTTTTTGGATCTAGTTGAAACAAGAGAGAGGAGAGATAAAAAAATCTCATTATTTGGGAGTTTAAAACTCATTAAAGCATGTGAAATAGGCACCCTCTTCATGAGGGAAATTCCCCCATGCAGAGGTGTCAAAAATGCATCATTACTGCTAAATATCTCCCTTTTTTAACTATTAACCTTGTCCTTAGTCAACTCTTCATCTTATGTGAGTATTTACTCATTTTTGGGAAATTTTTCTTTTATTTCTTCATTTATCTCCTCCCTACATTTGGATGAATCTTATTGGTGCATAGGAACCTTAATTTAAAATTTCAAAAAACTCTTCACCCCCAGGATAATGCCTCTTGAACAGATTATACTTAATTTCTAATGCATCTTCTGAAAATCTTTTTGAACTTTTGTTTCAGGGGAACTTATTTTAATAAGATGAGGTATTTTTCTAGCCAAAAATATTTAAAATATGAATAACTACTCTCTAGAAGATTTTCTCTCTCTAGGCCAAAACTGATAGAAACAAGATCTTTTATATTTTTGAAGAAAAAATTTAGTACAGGGGAAGATACTGGACATCATGAGGGGCTGGGGGAGGAATCTTACATTCTACCCCACTTAAAAAACGCGAGATGTCCTCATCTCGCACGTGGAGTATGATCTTTTTCATCTTCTTCTTCTTCTTCAATCACTTCTAGCGTTACTGCCTTGGAAGTGGATGACCGATTTGGGAACAACTCTCTTTGACTTCCCCTATTCTGAGTTGGAGGTCTTGCATTACTTTGGGTTGAAACTGCAGGTTGGATAGAGGGTCTACCTCTGGGATTTTCCTTATTTTGGCGGATAGAACCGTGATTACTCTCGAAGGAAGGGGCTGGAGTCTGGAATCTTGATCCATGATTTCCCTGCATTGAAAACCTTGATCCAAAAGGAGTTGGGCAATCCATGCTGCGATGTCCAAATCCTTGACAATTATAGCATTTCACTCTCTTGTTCAAGGCTAGAACTTTTGAAGTTGAAATACGGGAAAAGGACATTTCTTCCATTCTGGAACTTCCCATATCCTGGGTTTGACCTTGATATCTCTTAGGCAGAGGAAGGTTGGAATCACCTTCTGGGAATAAAAAACTTTTGAAAGGTGATGGTGCTGGCTTTGGCGGGACTTTGACATCAAAGGCTTTGGCGAAATCCTTCGCCATTCTTACTGCTTCAGCCATTGAGATAGGTTTTGCATTCTTGACTAAAGTATCCAATGGCTCGTTCATTCCCCGAATGAACCTGGCCATCAGCTGCTCTTATCATCCAATTGAGGGGAATATTTAAGGAGAAGGGCAAGAGCCTGATGGTACTCTTCAATTGTCCGGTTTTCCTGCTTTAGTTCTAAGAACTCATTCATCTTAGTTTCAAGAAAGCCTGGGGGACAAAACCTCTTTCTGAGGCAAGCCTTTAGATCCGTCCAGGTTTGGGTATTTCGATCGAGACGGTTTGTCTTGCAGTGATTCCTCCACGTAACCCTGGCCGTTTCCACAATCTTTAACCTGGCGAGAGCCATCTTGCTTCTCTCATTGTAGCTAGTTAAATCAAAATATTCCTCCATGGCTTCAATCCACTTTTCTACAACTTGACCTAACTATTCCCCTTCACCCTTGAAGGGACCACGCTGTGAACTATGAAGAGTTTTACGAACATCCAGGTTGAGCTCTTCTTCATCGAGTTGGGGATTAACATTTCTACCATGACGCCCTCGATCCATGTTCCTATCAATACGAAAATTCTTGTTAAGTTTCTTTATTTATGATTCAATCCAATTTTTGATTCAACCGATTCTGGGTTTCTTTAAATAGGTCGGCTCCCCATAGAATCAAGGGATAAAGATACTCATATAGAATGCATTATCAAATAACAATTCATTTAGAATATCTCATTCATATCTTTAACACAATAATGGTCCATTAGATTGATTTTTTTTTTCATCTGAACAGTCCTCCATGGGGATTTCAAATTTTTAGATTTTTAATTTATTATTCCTTAACTTGATCCACTGGACAAAAGTTAATAATAGCAATCTGCCACAACACAATCCACTAATCTCATAGTGATTGGCTGAAGTCATTAACATCATTCCAGTTAAGAACATCATTCCAGTTAAGAACATCATCACAGGGACTCGTCCCATTCATCCTCATTGCGGTTTCGCTCAGCTTATTATATTTCAACCAAATTTCAGGGATCATCATTTTTCAATCAGAATCCAAATCAACTCATCAGTTCTCAACCAGAATTTAAAAATCATATCAACCACATTCAAATTCATCATCTGGATAGTATTAATGCTTATAATTTCAAGTCTTAGATTTACTCGTATATATATTGCCAGTAAAGAGCTGCAGTTATACCCTCGGTATATACGGGTAGTCATAGTTCTTGGAACTATAAGGTAAATACCATCATGTCTAGGCCTCAAGCAAAATCAGGGATTCCATACAATTGCGGTACTTCCATCTGAAGTCCCAATTACCAATTTACGAATTTCAACTTGAATATCACTTTGTATGAATTTTATCACACAACTACAACCTTTTAGTGCTTCTTGATAAATTTTTGACATATTTGGCTTATCGGTTGATCCTCATTAGCCAAATAGCTCTGATACCAGCTGTGAGATCCCTATCCCCACCGCGCAACAGATTTGGGGTGCTAGCAGTGGAACTAGCACATCTTGCGCGGGGCGAGGTCCCACACTCGGGGTCTCGACCACGGATATCCGGACAGGTGACTAATTCCTCGATTCTGCCAAACCGAACTCGGAAAAACTTCTCTTGTCCGGAAAGCACAGGCGATTCCACCAGGATAACTTTTCCCTAACGTAGTCAAAAGCCTTAACTAATTGAACTGATCTGACCAAACTCGTAAGTTCTATAGTCAGATCAAGGGACAGATTGCACTTGGATCATAGAGACCAATGCTTTTTCCCTCATCGAGAGGCACAGCCGTTGATTCTTTTTTCATAGAAAAATTTTTGTCTGGGATTTGCTTCATCTATCGAACTAGACAGAAATTGAGTTTCGATTTACGGATCCATCAGTCCAACCCATCCAGTCCCATGGGTTAGCCAACCGCCCAACCACTATAGTGATGGGATCCAATTTAGATTTTGGTTAGGTTTTGTCCCAGGTAGTACCAGGGAAAAGAGTTCCCAGGCCCCCTAGCCGGATGTTCATGCAAACATAAACTAGTCACACCACTTTCACACCCAATATGAAATTGCCTTTTTCTCAGGACTAGCAAGGTCAATCAACCAGATCCATGCCCGGTTTCAGAAAACAACTCTTACTCCTTCTTCCAATATCTTCCACGACGCACGTGTGGGTATCTTCGGCAACCCAGAGCTCGAGCACCGTATGGTCAGCACCCTCTAGCATCCTTCGCAGGTCACCTCTAGCGGTTCACTCATAGGCCGCTTCCTTGGTCCCTCATCCACCGTACCGGAAGCTCACCATTTAAATCAAACCGAGGCTGGTCAAGACCTTAGCCGACCTTGCTACACGAGACGTCCTCCGTTGACTCTCCGTCAGCTATTGCAACTTTATCAGGTAGGTCTCCACGACCACATACTCAAGACAGTCAAAATGCTTTCCCAGCATCTTTGACATAAAGTAGTCATTTGCAAACAGTTCCAGAAATACAGTTTCAATAATGAACTCATATCTTTCCAGATTGTTCCACATCAATCCATATTACTTAATCCAAATCCAAATCATATGTGTATCCATTCTTGACCAGATACATCATTTTCCATCCCATCACATCAGATTCATTCACTTCGCATAACATCCATTCCTATCTTTATTAATTTACATTACGTCTCATCACTTTCATTTCTCATTACATCTCATTCGTTCAGATCTTATATTATTCATTCACATTCTGATTCACATGACATCTCATCTTATCCATACGCTCATATCGACTTCATATCCATTCACATTCATACTTGCATTCATTATTCCACATACACATCCACATTCGTATATCTACATTCACATCTACATCCACATCCACATTCATACATCCACATCCACATTCATACATCCACATCCACATCTACATTCATACATCCACATTCACATTCACATCCATACATCCATATCCACATTCCACATTCATACATCCACATCCACAATCACATTCATACATCCATTCACATTCACATCCATACATCCATATCCACATTCCACATTCATACATCCATATCCACATTCCACATCCACAATCACATTTATACATCCATTCACATTCACATCCATACATCCATATCCACATTCCACATTCATACATCTACATCCACATTCACATACATCCACATTTCTACATCCATATCCACTTTTACACATCCACATTCACATTCACATACATCCACATCCACATTCCATATCTATATCCATATCCAGTTTTACACATTCACATTCACATACATCCATATCCACATCCATATCCACTTTTACACATCCACATTCACATTCACATACATCCACATCCACATTCCATATCTACATCCATATCCACATTCACACATCCACATTCACATTCACATACATCCATATCCACATCCATATCCACATCCATATCCACATTCACATTCACATACATCCACATACATATTCCATATCTAGATCCATACATCCATTTTCACATACATCTTTCCTTTCACATACATCCTTCACATACATACATCTACATCATTTCTTTCACATACATATAACTACGTCCATTCCTTCACATACATATAACTACGTCCATTCTTTCACATACATATATCTCCATCTATTCCTCGTCCATTTCTTTCACATACATATATCTACGTCCATTCTTTCACATACATATATCTCCATCTATTTTCATCTATCTGATTCGTTTCACATCCTCGTATCTATTTATAGGATACAAGAGAATTCTTATTTTTGATATAATATTTCTTTATGCATCTATTTATGCATAAATTCCATTTTAAGGAGAATAACACTTTCGAAATAAAAATCAATCTTTTATGCATCTTCCTATGCCAAAAATAATCTTTTATGCATACTTCTATGCATGAAAATCAAATATAATAAAAGTAAAACTTTTATAATAAAAATAATAATCTTTTATGCATACTTCTATGCATGAAAATCAAATATGATAAAAGTAACACTTTTATAATAAAACTAAATTTCTTTTATACAACAAGTAATCAAAATGCATCTTTTATGCATGAAAATGACACTTTAGAATATAGAAATCATAAGGATTACTCTTTTAGAATAATGAAAGATAATACTTATTTCAAAAAATTTTGCCATAATCTCCTTTGTATGGCTGACCATTTTTCAATTTTAAGTCTCTAAAATTAATAAGAAATGCATCAAGAGTATTTAAATCATTCTAAAGCAATATTTTTCTACTTATTTAGGAGAAACATTATGAAAAACTTGAGTTTATTCATTAATCCCTCAGAATTGTTGGATTTACTATAGAAGAGAGGGGAATGCCTTTTGCCACGAGGCATAACATCATTTAGAGAAGACAAAAATCATAAAAAACCAAATAAAACCATTAAAAAATGAAAAAGAGAAGAATCTCCAACTTACATTGATAATTTAAGAGCTTTCCTTTGGCTTGATGGTTTGAGGGTTCTACTCTTGTTTGGAAACAAGAGTGGCCACCAATCTTTTGGAAGAGGGAAGGTCAAAAACTAATGAATTATGAGTAAAATTCATTGTTTTTGGCAATTGGGAGAGGCAGGGTAACAGTGCAAAAACACTATTAAGTTTCAACAAATGGGAGGGCTTCTATTTATAGGAAAAAGTGAGCCTCTAACCAAGCAACTGATTCTAGAATTTTCCAGATCAGTTTGGTCAATTTTTGACCATTTTTAGGTCTGTTTTGCTCACTTTTTGGATCTAGTTGAAACAGGAGAGAGGAGAGATAAAAAAATCTCATTATTTGGGAGTTTAAAACTCATTCAAGCATGTGAAATAGGCACCCTCTTCATGAGGGGAATTCCCCCATGTAGAGGTGTCAAAAATGTATCATTACTGCTAAATATCTCCCTTTTTTAACTATTAACCTTGTCCTTAGTCAACTCTTCATCTTATGTGAGTATTTATTCATTTTTGGAGGATTTTTCTTTTATTTCTTCATTTATCTCCTCCCTACATTTGGATGAATCTTATTGGTGCATAGGAACCTTAATTTAAAATTTTGAAAAAATCTTCACCCCCCAGGATAATGCCTCTTGAACAGATTATACTTAATTTCTAATGCACCTTCTGAAAATCTTTTTGAACTTCTGTTTTAGAAGAACTTATTTTAATAAGATGAGGTATTTTTCTATCCAAAAATATTTAAAATGTGAATAACCACTCTCTAGAAGATTTTCTCTCTCTAGGTCAATACTGATAGAAACAAGATCTTTTATATTTCCGAAGAGGAAATTGATTACAGGGGAAGATACTGGACATCATGAGGGGCTGGGGGAGGAATCTTACATTCTACCCCACTTAAAAAATGCGAGATGTCCTCATCTCGCAGGTGGAGTATGATCTTTTTCATCTTCTTCTTCTTCTTAAATCACTTCCAGCGTTACTGCCTTGGAAGTGGATGACCGATTTGGGAACAACTCTCTTTGACTTCCCCTATTCTGAGTTGAAGGTCTTGCATTACTTTGGGTTGAAACTGCAGGTTGGATAGAGGGTCTACCTCTGGGATTTCCCTTATTTTGGCGAATAGAACCGTGATTACTCTCGAAGGAAGGGGCTGAAATATGGAATCTTGATCCCTGATTTCCTTGCACTAAAAACCTTGATCCAAAAGGAGTTGGGCAATCCATGCTGCGATGTCCAAATCCTTGATAATTATAGCATTTCACTCTCTTGTTCAAGGGTGGAACTTTTGAAGGTAAAATCTGGGAAAAGGACATTTCTTCCATTCTGGAGCTTCCCATATCTTGGGTTTTGACCTTGATATCTCTTAGGCAGAGGAAGGTTGGAATCACCCTCTGGGAATAAAAACCTTTTAAAAGGTGATGGTGCTAGCTTTCGCGGGACTTTGACATCAAAGGCTTTGGCGAAATCCTTCGCCATTCTTACTGCTTCGGCCATTGAGCTTGACTAAAGTATCCAATGGCCCGTTCATTCCTCGAATGAACCTGGTCTCATCAGCTGCTCTTCATCCAATTGAGGGGAATATTTAAGGAGAAGGGCAAGAGCCTGATAGTACTCTTCAATTGTCCGGTTTTCCTGCTTTAGTTCCAAGAACTCATTCATCTTAGTTCCAAGAACTCATTCATCTTAGTTTCAAGAAAGCCTGGGGGAAAAAACCTCTTTCTGAGGTAAGCCTTTAGATCCGTCGTCCAGGTTTGGGTATTTCGGTCGAGATGGTTTGTCTCGCAGTGATTCCTCCACGTAACCTTGGCCGTTTCCACAATCTTTAACCTGGCGAGAGCCATCTTGCTTCTCTCATTGTAGCCAGTTATATCAAAATATTCCTCCATGGCTTCAATCCACTTTTCTACAACTTGACCTAACTGTTCCCCTTCACCCTTGAAGGGACCAGGCTATGAATTATGAAGAGTTTTACGAACATCCAGGCCGAGCTCTTCTTCATCGAGTTGGGGGTTAACATTTCTACCACGACGCCCTCGATCCATGTTCCTATCATTACGAAAATTCTTGTTAAGTTTCTTTATTTATGATTCAATCCGATTTTGATTCAACTAATTCTGGGGTTCTTTAAATAGGTCGGCTCCCCACAGAATCAAGGGAAAAAGATACTCATATAGAACGTATTATCAAATAACAATTCATTTAGAATATCTCATTCATATCTTTAACACAATAATGGTCCATTAGACTAATTTTTTTTTTCATCTGAACATTCCTCCATGGGGATATCAAATTTTCAGATTTCTAATTTATTATTCCTTAACTTGATCCACTGGACAAAAGCTAACAATAGCAATCTGGCATAGCACAATCCACTAATCTCATAGTGATTGGCTAACATCATTCCAGTTAAGAACATCATCGCAGGGACTCGTCCCATTCATCCTCATTACGGTTTCGCTCAGCTTATTATATTTCAACCAAATTTCAGGGATCATCATTTTTCAATCAAAATCCAAATCAACTCATCAGTTCTCAACCAGAATTTAAAAATCATATCAACCACATTCGAATTCATCATGTGGATATTAATGCTTATAATTTCAAGTCTTAGATTTACTCATATATACTGCCAGTAAAGAGCTGCAGTTATACCCTCGGTATATACGGGTAGTCATAGTTCTTGGAACTATAAGGTAAATACCATCATGTCTAGGCCTCAAGCAAGTCAAGGATTCCATACAATTGCGGTACTTCCATCTGAAGTCCCAATTACCAATTTTACGAATTTCAGCTTGAATATCAAATTGTATGAATTTTATCACACAATTACAACCTTTTAGTGCTTCTTGATAAAATTTTGACATATTTGGCTTATCGGTTGATCCTCATTAGCCAAATAGCTCTGATACCAACTGTAAGATCCCTATCCCCACCGCGCAACGGATTCGGGGTGCTAGCAGCGGAAGTAGCACATCTTGCGTGGGACAGGGTCCCACACTCGGGGTCTCGCCCACGGATATCCGGACAGGTGACTAATTCCTCGATTCTGCCAAATCAAACTCGGAAAAACTTCTCTTGCCCGAAAAGCACGCGCGATTCCACCAGGATAACTTTTCCCTAACGTAGTCAAAAGCCTTAACTAACTGAACTAATCTGACCGAACTCGTAAGTTCTATAGTCAGATCAAGGGAGAGATTGCACTTGGATCATAGAGACCAATGCTTTTTTCCTCATCGAGAGGCACAGCCGTTGATTCTTTTTCCATAGAACAATTTTTGTCCGGGATTTGCTTCATCTATCGAACTAGATAGAAATTGAGTTTCGATTTACGGATCCATCAATCCAACCTAACCCCATCCAGTCCCATGGGTTAGCCAACCGCCCAACCACTATAGTGATGGGATCCAATTTAGATTTTGGTTAGGTTTTGTCCCGGGTACCTAGGAAAAGAGTTCCTAGGCCCCCTAGTCGGATGTTCATGCAAACATAAACTAGTCACACCACTTACACACCCAATAAGAAATTACCTTTTTCTCAGGACCAGCAAGGTCAATCAACCAGATCCATGCCCGGTTTAAGAAAGCAACTCTTACTCTTTGTTCCAATATCTTTTACGACGCACGTGTGGGTATCTTCGGTGAGCCAAAGCCCGAGCACCGTATGGTCAGCACCCTCTAGGATCCTTCGCAGGTCACCTAGCGCTTCACTCATAGGCCACTTCCTTGGTCCCTCATCCACCGTACCGGAAGCCCACCATTTAAATTGAACTGAGGCTGGTCAAGACCTCGGCCAACCTTGCTATGCGAGACGTCCTCCGTTGACTCTGCGTTAGCTGTTGCAACTCTATCAGGTAGGTCCCACGACCACATACTCAAGACAGTCAAAATGCTTCCCCAGCATCTTTGACATAAAACAATCATTTGCAAACAGTTCAGAAATACAGTTTCAATAATAAACTCACATCTTTCCAGATTGTTCCACATCAATCCATATTACTTAATCCAAATCCAAATCATATGTGTATCCATTCTTGACCAGATACATCATTTTCCATCCCATCACATCAGATTCATTCACTTCGCATAACATCCATTCCTATCTTTCTTAATTTACATTACGTCTCATCACTTCCATTTCTCATTACATCTCATTCGTTCAGATCTTATATTATTCATTCACATTCTGATTCACATGACATCTCATCTCATCCATTCGCTCATATTGACTTCATATCCATTCACATTCATACTTGCATTCATTATTCATTCACATTTTGATTCACATGACATCTCATCTCATCCATTCGCATTCTGATTCACATGACATCTCATCTCATCCATTCGTTCATATTGACTTCATATCCATTCACATTCATACTTGCATTCATTATTCCACATACACATCCACATTCGTATATCTACATTCCATCTACATCCACATCCATATTCACATCCACATTCATACATCCACATCCACATCTACATCCACATCCACATTCATACATCCACATCCACATCTACATTCATACATCCACATTCACATTCACATCCATACATCCATATCCACATTCCACATTCATACATCCACATCCACAATCACATTCATACATCCATTCACATTCACATCCATACATCCATATCCACATTCCACATTCATACATCCATATCCACATTCCACATTCATACATCCACATTCACAATCACATTCATACATCCATACATCCATTCACATTCACATCCATACATCCATATCCACATTCCACATTCATACATCCATATCCACATTCATACATCCATATCCACATTCCACATTCATACATCTACATCCACATTCACATACATCCACATTTCTACATCCATATCCACATCCATATCCACTTTTACACATCTACATTCACATTCACATTCACATACATCCACATCCACATCCACATCCACATCCACATTCCATATCTACATCCATATCCACATCCATATCCACTTTTACACATCCACATTCACATTCACATATATCCACATCCACATTCCATATCTACATACATATCCACATTCACACTCACATACATCCATATCCACATCCATATCCACATTCACACATCCACATCCACATTCACATACATCCACATCCATATTCCATCTACATCCATACATCCATTTCCACATACATCTTTCCTTTCACATACATACATCTACATCATTTCTTTCACATACATATAACTACGTCCATTCTTTCACATACATATATCTCCATCTATTCCTCGTTCATTTTCATCTATCTGATTCGTTTCATATCCTCGTATCTATTTATAGGATACAAGAGAATTCTTATTTTTGATATAAGATTTCTTTATGCATCTATTTATGCATAAATTCCATTTTAAGGAGAATAACACTTTCGAAATAAAAATCAATCTTTTATGCATCTTCCTATGCATAAATTCATATTAAATGAAAATGACACTTTTGAATTAAAATTCAATCTTTTATGCTTCTTCTTATGTATAAAATCAAAAATTGATGAAAATAACTCTTTTGAACTAAAAATAGATTTCTTTATGCATCTTTCTATGCATAAAATCAAAATTGATGAGAATAACACTTTTGGATTAAAATAAATTCTTTATGCATCTTTCCATGCATAAATCTAATTTAGTAGGAATTACACTTTTAGAATAAAAGAATTTTTCTTATGCATCCTATTTATGCATAAAATCATTTATGATGAAAATCACACTTTTAATAAAAAAATATCTTTTATGCATATGTTTATGCATACAATTCATTTATGATGAAAATCACACTTTTAATATATAAAAAAATATCTTTTATGCACCCATTTATGCATAAAAATCATCTATGATAAAAGTAACACTTTTATATAAAAATTAATAATCTTTTGTGCATACTTTTATGCATGAAAATCAAATATGATAAAAGTAACACTTTTATAATAAAAAAATAAACTTTTATGCATACTTTTATGCATGAAAATCAAATATGATAAAAGTAACACTTTTATAATAAAAAAATAATCTTTTATGCATGAAAATCAAATATGTTAAAAGTAACACTTTTATAATAAAAAAATAATCTTTTATGCATACTTTTATGCATGAAAATAAATACTGATAAAAGTAACACTTTTACAATAAAATAATAATCTTTTATGCATACCTCTATGCATGAAAAAAAAATATGATAAAAGTAACACTTTCACAATAAAATAATAATCTTTTATGCATACCTCTATGCATGAAAATAAAATATGATAAAAGTAACACTTTTACAATAAAATAATAATCTTTTATGCATACCTCTATGCATGAAAATCAAATATGATAAAAGTAACACTTTTATAATAAAAAAATAATCTTTTATGCATACTTCTACGCATGAAAATCAAATAGGATAAAAGTAACACTTTTATAATAAAAAATAATCTTTTATGCATACTTCTACGCATGAAAATAAAATATGATAAAAGTAACACTTTTATAATAAAAATAATAATCTTTTATGCATACTTCTATGCATGAAAATCAAATATGATAAAAGTAACACTTTTATAATAAAAAATAATCTTTTATGCATACTTCTACGCATGAAAATAAAATATGATAAAAGTAACACTTTTATAATAAAAATAATAATCTTTTATGCATACTTCTATGCATGAAAATCAAATATGATAAAAGTAACCTTTTTATAATAAAACTAAATTTCTTTTATACAAGTAATCAAAATGCATCTTTTATGCATGAAAATGACACTTTAGAATATAGAAATCATAAGGATTACTCTTTTGGAATAATGAAAGATAATACTTATTTCAAAAAAATTCGCCATAATCTCGTTTGTTTGGCTTACCATTTTTCAATTTTAAGTCTCTAAAATTAATTAGAAATGCATCAAGAGTATTCAAATCATTCTAAAGCAACATTTTTCTACTTATTTAAGAGAAAAATTATGAAAAACTTGAGTTTATTCATTAATCCTTCAGAATGGTTGGATTTACTATAGAAGAGAGGGGAATGCCTTTTGCAATGAGGCATAACATCATTTAGAGAAGACAAAAATCATAAAAAACAAAAAAAAAACCATTAAAAAATAAAAAAAAGAAGAATCTCCAACTTACATTGATCATTTAAGAGCTTTCCTTTGGCTTGATGGTTTGAGGGTTCTACTCTTGTTTGGAAACAAGAGTGGCCACCAATCTTTAGGAAGAGGGAACGTCAAAAACTAATGAATTATGAGTAAAATTCATTGTTTTTGGCACTTGGGAGAGGCAGGGTAACAGTGCAAAAACACTATTAAGTTTCAACAAAGGGGAGGGCTTCTATTTATAGGAAAAAAAGAGCCTCTAACCAAGCAAACTGATTCTAGAATTTTCCAGATCAGTTTGGTCAATTTTTGACCATTTTTAGGTCTGTTTTGCTCACTTTTTGGATCTAGTTGAAACAGGAGAGAGGAGAGATAAAAAAATCTCATTATTTGGGAGTTTAAAACTCATTCAAGCATGTGAAATAGGCGCCCTCTTTATGAGGGGAATTCCCCCATGCAGAGGTGTCAAAAATGCATCATTACTGCTAAATATCTCCTTTTTTTAACTATTAACCTTGTCCCTTAGTCAGCTCTTCATCTTATGTGAGTATTTACTCATTTTTGGGGGATTTTTCTTTTATTTCTTCATTTATCTCCTCCCTACATTTGGATGAATCTTATTGGTGCATAGGAACCTTAATTTAAAATTTTGAAAAAATCTTCACCCCCAGGATACTGCCTCTTGAACAGATTATACTTAATTTCTAATGCACCTTCTCAAAATCTTTTTGAACTTTTGTTTCAGGGGAACTTATTTTAATAAGATGAGGTATTTTTCTATCCAAAAATATTTAAAATCTGAATAACCACTCTCTAGAAGATTTTCTCTCTCTAGGCCAAAACTGATAGAAACAAGATCTTTTATACTTTCGAAGAGGAAATTGATTACAGGGGAAGATATTGGACATCATGAGGGGCTGGGGGAGGAATCTTACATTCTACCCCACTTAAAAAACGCGAGATGTCCTCATCTCGTAGGTGGAGTATGATCTTTTTCATCTTCTTCTTCTTCTTCAATCACTTCCAGCGTTACTGCCTTGGAAGTGGACGACCGATTTGGGAACAACTCTCTTTGACTTCCCCTATTCTAAGTTGGAGGTCTTGCATTACTTTGGGTTGAAACTGCAGGTTGGATAGAGGGTCTACCTCTGGGATTTTCCTTATTTTGGCGGATAGAACCGTGATTACTCTCGAAGGAAGGGGCTGGAGTCTGGAATCTTGATCCCTGATTTCCCTGCACTGAAAACCTTGATCCAAAAGGAGTTGGGCAATCCATGCTGCGATGTCCAAATCCTTGACAATTATAGCATTTCACTCTCTTGTTCAAGGGTGGAACTTTTGAAGTTGAAATCCGAGAAAAGGACATTTCTTCCATTCTAGAACTTCCCATATCCTGGGTTTGACCTTGATATCTCTTAGGCGGAGGAAGGTTGGAATCACCTTTTGGGAGTAAAAACCTTTTGAAAGGTGATGGTGCTGGCTTTGGTGGGACTTTGACATCAAAGGCTTTGGCGAAATCCTTCGCCATTCTTACTGCTTCGGCCATTGAGATAGGTTTTGCATTCTTGACTAAAGTATCCAATGGCTCATTCATTCCCCGAATAAATCTGGCCATCAGCTGCTCTTCATCCAATTGAGGGGAATATTTAAGGAGAAGGGCAAGAGCCTGATGGTACTCTTCAATTGTCCGGTTTTCTTGCTTTAGTTCCAAGAACTCATTCATCTTAGTTTCAAGAAAGCCTGGGGGACAAAACCTCTTTCTGAGGTAAGCCTTTAGATCCGTCCAGGTTTGGGTATTTTGGTCGAGACGGTTTGTCTCGCAGTGATTCCTCCACGTAACCCTGGCCGTTTCCACAAATTTAACTTGGCGAGAGCCATCTTGCTTCTCTCATTGTAGCCAGTTACATCAAAATATTCCTCCATGGCTTCAATCCACTTTTCTACAACTTGACCTAACTGTTCCCCTTCACCCTTGAAGGGACCAGGCTGTGAACTATGAAGAGTTTCACGAACATTCAGGTCGAGCTCTTCTTCATCGAGTTGGGGGCTAACATTTCTACCACGACGCCCTCGATCCATGTTCCTATCAATACAAAAATTCTTGTTAGGTTTCTTTATTTATGATTCAATCCGATTTTTGATTCAACTGATTCTGGGGTTCTTTAAATAGGTTGGCTCTCCACAGAATCAAGGGATAAAGATACTCATATAGAACGCATTATCAAATAACAATTCATTCAGAATATCTCATTCATATCTTTAACACAATAATGGTCCATTAGACTGAATTTTTTTTCCATCTGAACAGTCCTCCATGGGGATTTCAAATTTTCAGATTTTTAATTTATTATTCCTTAACTTGATCCACTAGACAAAAGTTAACAATAGCAATCTAGCACAACATAATCCACTAATCTCATAGTGATTGGCTGAAGTCATTAACATCATTCCAGTTAAGAACATCATCACAGGGACTCGTCCCATTCATCCTCATTGCGGTTTCTCTCAGCTTAATATATTTCAACCAAATTTCAGGGATCATCATTTTTCAATCAGAATCCAAATCAACTCATCAGTTCTCAACTAGAATTTAAAAATCATATCAACCACATTCGAATTCATCATCTGGATAGTATTAATGCTTATAATTTCAAGTCTTAGATTTACTCGTACATACTGCCAGTAAAGAGCTGCAGTTATACCCTCGGTATATACAGGTAGTCATAGTTCTTGGAACTATAAGGTAAATACCACCATGTCTAGGCCTCAAGCAAGTCAGGGATTCCATACAATTGCGGTACTTCCATCTGAAGTCCCAATTACCAATTTTACGAATTTCAGCTTGAATATCAAATTGTATGAATTTTATCACACAATTACAACCTTTTAGTGCTTCTTGATAAAATTTTGACATATTTGGCTTATCGGTTGATCCTCATTAGCCAAATAGCTCTGATACCAACTGTAAGATCCCTATCCCCATCGCGCAACGGATTCGGGGTGCTAGCAGCGGAAGTAGCACATCTTGCGCGGGGCGGGGTCCCACACTCGGGGTCTCGCCCAGGGATATCCGGACAGGTGACTAATTCCTCGATTCTGCCAAATAAAACTCGGAAAAACTTCTCTTGCCCGGAAAGCACGTGCGATTCCACCAGGATAACTTTTCCCTAACGTAGTCAAAAGCCTTAACTAACTGAACTAATCTGACCGAACTCGTAAGTTCTATAATAGTCAGATCAAGGGAGAGATTGCACTTGGATCATAGAGACCAACGCTTTTTTCCTCATCGAGAGGCACAGCCGTTGATTCTTTTTCCATAGAACAATTTTTGTCCAAGATTTGCTTCATCTATCGAACTAGACAGAAATTGAGTTTCGATTTACGGATCCATCAGTCCAACCTAACCCCATCCAGTCCCATGGGTTAGCCAACCGCCCAACCACTATAGTGATGGGATCCAATTTAGATCTTGGTTAGGTTTTGTCCCGGGTACCAGGGAAAAGAGTTCCCAAGCCCCCTAGCCGGATGTTCATGCAAACATAAACTAGTCACACCACTTATACACCCAATATGAAATTGCCTTTTTCTCAGGACCAGCAAGGTCAATCAACCAGATCCATGCCCGGTTTTAGAAAACAACTCTTACTCCTTGTTCCAATATCTTCCATGACGCATGTGTGGGTATCTTCGGCGGCGACCCAGAGCCCGAGCACCATATGGTCAGCACCCTCTAGGATCCTTCTAGCGCTTCGCTCATAGGCCGCTTCCTTGGTCCCTCATCCACCGTATCGGAAGCTCACCATTTAAATCAAACCGAGGCTGGTCAAGACCTCGGCCGACCTTGCTACGCGAGACGTCCTCCGTTGACTCTCCGTCAGCTGTTGCAATTTTATCAGGTAGGTCTCCACGACCATATACTCAAGACAGTCAAAATGCTTCCCCAGCATCTTTGACATAAAACAGTCATCTGCAAATAGTTCAGAAATACAGTTTCAATAATGAACTCACATCTTTCCAGATTGTTCCACATCAATCCATATTACTTAATCCAAATCCAAATCATATGTGTATCCATTCTTGACCAGATACATCATTTTCCATCCCATCACATCCGATTCATTCACTTCGCATAACATCCATTCCTATCTTTCTTAATTTACATTACGTCTCATCACTTCCATTTCTCATTACATCTCATTCGTTCAAATCTTATATTATTCATTCACATGACATCTCTTCTCATCCATTCGCTCATATCGACTTCATATCCATTCACATTCATACTTGCATTCATTATTCCACATACACATCCACATTCGTATATCTACATTCACATCTACATCCACATCCATTTTCACATCCACATTCATACATCCACATCCACATCCACATCCACATTCATACATCCACATCCACATCTACATTCATACATCCACATTCACATTCACATCCATACATCCATATCCACATTCCACATTCATACATCCACATTCACATTCACATCCATATCCACATTCCACATTCATACATCCACATTCACATTCACATCCATACATCCATATCCACATTCCACATTCATACATCCATTCACATTCACATTCATACATCCACATCCACAATCACATTCATACATCCATATCCACATTCCACATTCATACATCCATACATCCACATTCCACATTCATACATCCATATCCACATTCCACATTCATACATCCACATCCACAATCACATTCATGCATTCATACATCCATTCAAATTCACATCCATACATCCATATCCACATTCCACATTCATACATCTATATCCACATTCACATACATCCACATTTCTACATCCATATCCACATCCATATCCACTTTTACACATCCACATTCACATTCACATACATCCACATCCACATCCACATTCCATATCTACATCCATATCCACATCCATATCTACATCCATATCTACATCCATATCCACATCCATATCCACTTTTACACATCCACATTCACATTCACATACATCCACATCCACATTCCATATCTACATCCATATCCACACTCACACATCCACATTCACATTCACATACATCCATATCCACATTCACATTCACATACATCCACATCCATATTCCATATCTACATCCATACATCCATTTCCACACCTAGGGTATAGTTGCAGCTCTTTACCGGCAGTATATACGAGTGTTGGGAAAAGCATAATGAGTGATAATACAAGCTTAATGAGAGCATGGAGTGATGAAAGAGCTATGTTGGTTCAAGATAAGCCATGGTGGTCACGTGAACAAAGATGTAATTAACTAGTACTTAATCCAAGATTAAGAGAACATAATGACAGCACAATAAGGAGCATCACATAGCATTTAAATTCGTCTTTTTCTCATTAGGAGGGCCACCATTTTATAGCCAAAGTGTACATGCTTGAATGACATCATTGCTTACATCTCATCAAGAGCATCCAAGGCCATCTCCCCCCACATGGCTCCCTAGAATATAGCCTCCAGGGAATCTTCTGAAACTCGCCTACTTCAAGTGGGGTTTGACCCTTTCATTCACCTGGATTCTCTTCATATTACATGGTCCTTTTACATATTATTGTGTGCTTTAACCTTAGACCATGACATTGATCATAAATTCCAACATATTCCAACACCCTCCCTTGATCATGGCATGGTATATTGCCCTCCCTTGATCCAAACATTACATGAAAGAAAAAGCTTAATTCATAAGGAGTATAGCTCTACAGTACATAAAAGAAATTAGCATCGCTCATAGGGAGCATAGCTTCTACATTGCGAAAAGAAAATGACATGACATGAAAACATTTCTACATGAAAACATTCCTCTCCCATACCCCATCATCATCATAGCATCATCATCATCATATCCATGGGCATCATCATCATCATTTGTTGGTCATGGAGACCCAACTCCCCATCAATCCCCCCTTGAGGGCTACATGGCCTACTGAGAGATATTGTGGGCATCATAACAACACATAACCTACATCATCGGTGGTTAGAGGTGTCCATACATAAACATTTGGGTAAGAGAGGGCATAAACATTGTTGGCTTTAGAAAGCCCATTCTGCATCTACCGCTTCATCAAAAGAGGTAGTAACATTGTTGCATGCTTGAATTGCTTCTTCGGAATCATTCGAAGTGCTTACCATATTTGCCTGGTTGGTGTAACATTTGTTGGCGAGGTGACCTGGTTTTCCACATTTGGTGCATATTCGCTTTGGCTTGTCTTTGTGGTAGCAATTCTTGGCAAGATGTCCTGTCCTTCCACAATGTGTACACTGGAGTGATTTGCCGGTTTGCTTTTGAACAAGGTATGCCTGGTTTGAGACAAGATCAATGGCTCTACCTTTCAACTTCTTCTTTTCTTCCAAGAGAACACTCTATATTCCCTCCAAAGTGGGATCCTGCATGTACCTTAAGGTCGGCATGAGTGTATCATACTCGGATGGCATTGACTTTAGGAGGATGGCTATGGCATCACTCTCCTTGACTGGTTCATTGATGGCTTCGATCAAGCTCTTCATGGTGTTGATGTGAGATGCAAGTGTCTCATCAATCTTGTACTCTAGACTGTAAAAGTCTACTTTGAGACTGATTTTGCTGTGGAGGCCTTGAGCACCAAAAGATTTATCCAGTGAATTCCAAGCAATTTGTGAAGATGTTCCATTACCAATGTAATGTATATAACTATCTTCAACTCCAAGGGCAATGAGAGCTAATGCTTTCTCATCCTTGGTTTGCCAAGAGATTTCTCCTTCTCGTGTGGCAGGTTTAGGTATAGTACCATTGACTATGCCCCAAACTCCTTCTTTCATTAGTAAAAATCTCATTTTGACTTGCCAAGTGTGGAAGTCATGACCGTTGAATTTCTTGATGAAAGAGGATGATATGTAAGTTGACTCCATGATTGGAACTGAACAATGCAATAGATTAAAAGCTAGAATCCCCCATCACCATATAGATGCATGAAATTACTCAAGAATTCCCCAAACCCATAAGCCTTTGCATAGTGATAATAACTAGGCCTAGACTTGATTTTCATCCTAGGTTTTCTAGTTTTGCTTTTGGGTTTCAATGATTTCTTGATATAATCTTCATTAGATGATTCAGCATCCGAATGCATGACTACAAAGAGATATTCAACTCAATATGCATATTAGAATGTCATCTCAATAGATAATTACTATTAATTATATGATGATTACTGGAGATGATTAATTCAAAGAGGAAAAACTGCTCCCAAAAATAGAGTGAGCTTTGAGCAATTGAATGAAGCTCTTCCCAAATGAGAAACATAAAATGCTTTAAACAAAGTGAAAACCAAGGTATTGGCTCTAAGCTCAGCACTCAAACATGTCAAGATGTTGCTTCTATCTCTGTAAATCTGCTCTGCAACACAGCATGTACTGTCACTGATAAATTAGTTCAAACAGCAGCTACAGTGGACCATTTCTCATGAAAATCAATACGTGGGAGCTTCATAGCATCAATGTTATGCTCACAAGAGGAATTAGCAAACCATTCATTGTACGGCGTCAATTTGATGAATTTCGCAGCGTAGAGGTGGGCTGTTGTGCAGAGTTGATTTCGCCGCGTGTGCTTCGTGGGAGCTCAAATGGAGATAGGTGTAGATTGCGCCGGCTGTTAGCTCTCTTTTGAATCAAAAAGCTTGAGATTTGATGTAGTATAGAGCTCATATGAAGCAAAAGACCAGCAGCAGCGGGTGCAGTGAAGCTTTAATGGAAAGCTTGAAAAACATGAAAAACTAATCAATGTGGTTAATTACTATGCCTAGGGATAATCATGGCTCTGATACCATGTTGGGAAAAGCATAATGAGTGATAATACAAGCTTAATGAGAGCATGGAGTGATGAAAGAGCTATGGTGGTCACATGAACAAAAATGTAATTAACTAGTACTTAATCCAAGATTAAGAGAACATAATGACAGCACAATAAGGAGCATCACATAGCATATAAATTCGTCTTTTTCTCATTAGGAGGGCCACCATTTTATAGCCAAAGTGTACATGCTTAAATGACATCATTGCTTACATCTCATCAAGAGCATCCAAGGCCATCTCCCCCCACATGGCTCCCTAGAATATAGCCTCCAGGGAATCTTCTGAAACTCGCCTACTTCAAGTGGGGTTTGACCCTTTCATTCACCTGGATTCTCTTCATATTACATGGTCCTTTTACATATTATTGTGTGCTTTAACCTTAGACCATGACATTGATCATAAATTCCAACATATTCCAACAACGAGTAAATCTAAGACTTGAAATTATAAGCATTAATGCTATCTAGATGATGATTTCGAATGTGGTTGATATGATTTTTAATTCTGTTTGAACCGATGAGTTGAATTGGATTCTGATTGAAAAATGATGATCCCTGAAAATTGGTTGAAATGTAATAAGCTAAGCGAAACCACAATGAGGATGAATGGGATGAGTCGCTGTGATGATATTCATAACTGGAATGATGATAATGATTTCAGCAAATCACTATGAGATTAGTGGATTGTGCTGTCAAATTGCTACTGTTAATACTTGACACGGTAGATCAAATTAAGGGATGACAAATTGAGAACTTGCTTGACTGAAATTCCCGTGGAGGAATGTTCAGAAAGAAATTTTTCGCTCTAATAGACCATTTATCGTGTTAAAGATATGAATGATATGATTTGAATGAGTTGTTATTTATTGATGAGTTCTATATAAGGATATTTATCCCAGTATTCTGTTGGGTTGACCAGAATATAAGGAACCCCAGAATAAATTGGATCTTAAGAAAAAGAGTTGTCCTCTACTTTGCGAGATGAGGACATCTCTCGCACTTTTTTAAGTGGGGTAGAATGTAAGATTCCTCCCCCAGCCTTTGAGGTATGCAGGAGTAAGGACCTCCCTTTCTGATCTTATAATTATTCCCTCTCTAAAATAAAAGAAAGATTCTGTAAAAAAAAAAAGTCCCTTTCCCGAGAATACTTCTCAGGAGTCCCACATGTTTTAAGGATTCAGAACGATGAGTTCAGAAGTGAGAATCGGTGTTTTGGATACCAAGGTTTTGGTCTTTATTCGATTACGGCCCAAAAGAAGTTCTTTATCTCTTGGGAAGTATAAGAAGTTATCCCCCAGATATTGTGGGCCTTATCTGAATTCAAAGAAAGTAGGTGACTTAGCCTATGAGCTTCTTTTATCTCCTCATCTCAAAGTTCATAATGTATCTCATGTAAGCCTTCTATAGAATTATGTGCCATACCCAAATCATGGAAAGATGGTAAAACTTCAGTGACAAGATACCCCGTTGACTTCTAGGTTACGCTAGATCCTTTTTTTTATATGTCATAACTCTTACTTGTCGCTTGCGGTAATCTTACTTCCATCGATCTCCTTTCTTTCTTAATCTCCTTCATGGCTTGGAAGCAAGACTTGGTTTTATCCATGATGATTTCTCACCTTCAAGACGCAAGCGAGTCTGTGAAGAAGGATTTTATAGAACTGTATGAACGCTCACTTTTCCCTCACTTGGGAAGTTTTGTAGCTCAGACCAAATGGCGGACCTGTCAAGACATAACTAGAGTAACACCGTGGGGTCAGCAGCACTTTCATAACAATGTCGGCTTGGCTATGGTTATTGAAGCTTTGGGTTTGGGTCCCCGATACTACCACGTGATGAGATCAAGGCATGGTGGATTTTCTGAGCGGGTGTTCTTACTAGCGTGCTTTCTTCCTCACTAGAAGATATGCCTTTATCCCGTTTTTGGCTTGCCTCTTAGAGGTCCTTTTAATAATAGGTCACCTCATACCAATGAGATAAGTGCTGCAATAACCAGCCGAATTATTCCCATAGATGAGTTACCTTATACGTGTGCAGCTTGTGAGTGCTGCTTTTGTGACCATATGATGGACGGGCTTATGGAATTGTAAAAAGTTCTTTTATCTTGCTGTATATGTTCCAAGAGTGAATAAAGTTAAAATATTTGTTCTTGTCTTGAGTCTTGCTCTCTTTGAGACTTTTCTTGGTGGTTAATCTTAATTAAATTTTCTCTTAGTCTCATATTCGTGCATCTTGCGAAATTACCCCCAATTTGCGAGATGAGGACATCTCGCGTTTTTCAAGTGGGAGAGAATGTAAGATTCCTCCCCAGCCTCTCAAAATGTCTAGCATCTTCCCCTGTAATCAATTCCCTCTTCAAAAATATAAAAGATCTTATCTCTGCCTGTTTTGGTATAGAGAGAGAAAATATTCTAGAGAGAGAATATTCAAATTTTTAATATTTTTGGTTAGAAAAATATCCCATCTTATTAAAATGAATTCCCTTGAAACAGAAATTCAAAAAGAACTTTCCAATGTGCATTTGGAATTAATTGGAAATGGGTATAAAGGACCTTAGCCTAAGGGTCTAGATTTTCAGAAATTTTTGGATTATGGTCCAATTAAGGTTCCTATGGGCCAATAAGATCAATCCATGTGTGGGAAGGAGATAAATCCAATTTTGTAAAAGAAGATACCCAAAAATGAGTAAATGCTCACGTAAGATGAAGAGTTGAATATGTACAAGGTTTATTAGTAAGAAACTATGAGATATATTAAAAATATGAGATATTTTGGATATAATGATTTCATTTTGACACATATGTAAGGAAGGGGAGTCAAAGAGTTGAATGTGTATATTACAAAGAAACTATGAGTGATATTAAAAATATGAGATATTTTGGGTATAATGATTTCATTTTGACACATATGTAAGGAAGGGGAGTCCCTTCAATGATCACATAAGATGAAGAGTTGAATATGTACAAGGTTTATTAGTAAGAAACTATGAGTAATATCAAAATATGAGATATTTTGAGTATAATGATTCAAATAGATATTGAGATGTGATAAGATGTGATAAGATGCGTATGGGAAGTGATAGGATGTGATAAGAGTTGTATGAGATGTGATAAGATGTGATAAGATGCGTATGGGAAGTGATAGGATGTGATAAGAGGTGTATGAGATGTGATAGGATGTGATAAGAGGTGTATGAGATGTGATAAGATGCGTATGGAAAGTGATAGGATGTGATAAGAGGTGTATGAGATGTGATAAGATGCATATGGAAAGTGAAAGGATGTGATAAGAGGTGTATGAGATGTGATAAATTATGATAAGATGCGTATGAGAAGTGATAGGATGTGATAAGAGGTGTATGAGATGTGATAAGATGTGATAAGATGCGTATGGAAGTGATAGGATGTGATAAGAGGTGTATGAGATGTGATAAGATGTGATAAGATGCGTATGGGAAGTGATAGGATGTGATAAGATGCGTATGGGAAGTGATAGGATGTGATAAGAGGTGTATGAGATGTGATAAGATGTGATAAGATGCGGATGAGAAGTGATAGGATGTGATAAGAGGTGTATGAGATGTGATAAGATGTAAGATGTGTATGAAATGTGATAGGATATGATAAGAGGTGTATGAAATGTGATAGGATATGATAAGAGGTGTATGAGATGTGATAGGATGTGCTAAGATGAGTTAGGATGTGATAAGATGTGTATGGGATGAAGTAAAGAGCGTATCTGATGGGATAAGATGTATATGGGTTGTGATAGGGCGAGAATGGATGTGATGTGGATGTATGAATATAGATATGGATGTGAATGTGAATGTGGATGTGTATGTATGGATGTATAGATATGGATGTGGATGTATGGATGTAGATACGGATGTGAATGTATGTATGTATGTGGATGTGGATATATGAATGAGGATGGAAAAATAGATTAATGCATGTAGATGTGGATGTATGGATGTGAATGTGAATGTGGATGTGGATGTGGATGTATGGATGTAGATACGGATGTGGATGTATGTATGTGAATGTGGATGTATGAATAAGGATGTGAAAATGGATGTATGCATGTAGATGTGGATGTATGGATGTAAATGTGGATGTGGATGTGGATGTATGGATGTGGATATGGATGTGTATGTATGAATGCGGATATGGGATTGGATATATGATGTGGATGTACGAACATGGATATGTATGTAGAATAATGAATGTGAATGTATATGTGAAATAATGTGTCGTCGATATGAGTAAATAGATAAGAATGAGTACACATTGAATGGAATATGGAATAGGTAATGTGGACTGAGGAGGAATAATGTGGAAAGACGAGAAGTTCGATATAGAAACTGTATTTTGTGACTGTTTATAAGTGACTGTTTTATGTCAAGAATGCTCGGGAAGCATTTTGACCGTCTTATGGATTAAGGTCGTGTGGAGACCTAACTGATAAAGTTGCAACGGCTGATGGAGAGTCAATGGAGGACGTCTCGCGTAGCAAGGTCGACTGAGGTCTTGACTAGCCTCGGTTCGATTTAAATGGTGAGCTTTCGGTACGGTGGAGCGGCCTATGAGTGAAGTGCTAGGTCACCTGCGAAGGATCCTAGAGGGTGCTGACCATACGGTGCTCGGGCTCTGGGTCACCGAAGATACCCACACGTGCGTCGTGGAAGATATTGGAACAAGAAGTAAGAGTTGTTTTCTGAAACCGGGCATGGATCTGGTTGATTGACCTTGCTGGTCCTCAAACGGATGAGTCCATGGCTCTCTTATCGATCTCTTGATTGATCTTGCTGATCTTCAATGAGGATTCCGTCTTGATTTTTATATGTGAAAAATTTTGACGGGTATTATGAGCTAGGAACTATTGAAAAGGCCCCTGAGTGAAGAGGTGGTGAGCGTTCTGGTTGCCAATGATGCCATAAGTACACCGATGAATGAATGAATGGAAATATGGATTCAACCAGAGAATTCGAGGATTCTCATCAGTGACATAATGGTTTCATTAAAGGATTGTTTTAAAGTTAGTTGATGCTGAGAAAAAAGCAATTTCATATTGGGTGTGTAAGTGGTGTGACTAGTTTTATGTTTGCATGAACTTCCGGCTAGGGGCCTGGGAACTCTTTTCCTTGGTACCCGGGACAAAACCTAACCAAATTCCTAATTGGATCCCATCACTACAATGGTTGGGAGGTTGGCTAACCCATGGGACTGGATGGGGTTAGGCTGGACTGATGGATCCGTAAATCGAGACTCAATTTCTGTTATTATGATAGATGAAGTAAATCTCGGATAGTAATTGTTCTATGGATAGGAATCAACGGCTGTGCCTCTTGATGGGGAAAAAAGCGTTGATCCCAATGATCCAAGTGCAAGTTTCTTCCTTGATCTGATCGAGTACCTTTATAGGTGCAGTCGGATCAGTTTGATCAGTAATGGTCTTGACTACGTTAGAGTAAAAAGTTATCCTGGTGGAATCGCCCGTGCTTTTCGGATAAAGGAAGTTTTTTCGGGTTCGGTTTTGGAAAAACCAACGGATTAGTCTCTTGTCCGGATATCCGTGGTTGGACGAGGCCCCGAGTGTGGGACTCTGTCCCGCGTAAGAAGTGCTACTTCCGCTGCTAGTACCCCGAATCCGTTGTGCGGTGGGAACATGGATCACACACAATGTCTAGGAAAAATCTCCAGGGTAACAAGGATATGCATCCAGTTCTTAGAGTCTTCTGGCTCTAGAAGAGGTGCATAACTTGTCTCTGGCACTACAACATGAGTGGAGATATCTAACTCTATTGATGTAGTCTCTGATGGTTTCTTCTTCCCTCTCTTTGACATTATGTAGCTACTCCATTGGTATCCATCTGGTGCCTTGGTGAGAATATCCTACCTTGAAGGCCTCTTTCAAGGCTTCAAAGGTGGCCTTGTCCTTAGCTTTCAAGGACCTAAACCATTGGCCTGCTCCATCAAGGGTGAGGCCGAAGGCACTCACCTTGACTTGATCTTCTACATGGACAAAGGCTTTGCAGATTTTATTAAACATCTCCAAATGAGGGATCGGATCTCTAGTCCCATAAAACGTAGTGATAAGTTTTGAGATGTTATCGAGTTTATTCCTCTCTAATCTTGGTGCAGGTGAAGGTCGTACTGGTGCTGGGGGTGTGATGCCCGCAGCCACCCCCTACCTATTTTCATGGCTAATCTAAATATTTCTGGTGTTAGCGTTACCATGGCTAGAGCAGGTGTAGTTTGAGGAAAGCTTGGTGGAGGAGCAAGGCCAGGAGAATAATATACCATTGGACACCCTTGTCTGATAGGTGGGCTAGCATGTACCCCTTTTAGTCCCATGTGGTACCGAGGGTAGACTCCTTGTGGTGGGTACCGCTGATATACCCACCACCACAAGGAGTTTAGTCCCATGTAGTACTGAGACTATTGTGAAGGGCTTGGGTAGACCCTTTCTCTTTGGTGTGACGTTTTTGGTCCTTGAAATCATGGACCTAGCCCTAGGTTTTGTACAAGTCTTAATGCCCTATAAGAATCAGCCACACTTAAGATAAGCATGGCTCTCCAGACTAGTGGTTCAGTGTGGGTCTATTGGCTTTCACTTTTCCCTACTTCCACTCTAGGATCGAAAGATGGACTGAGCTCGCTTTCTTGTGATTGGTCCATACCTCTCACCTTGGGTTATATTTCTTCCGATTGTGTATTTCCTAGGATAAAATTGTGGAGCCTCAAACTAAGGCTTCTCTATGAATGTGTGGGGGAGGTAGGAGATTGCTCTTGGACAGATGGTTGGTCCATGCACTGAAGTTCAGGCTCTCCTATCTTGAGGTCAGGAGTTCCTCGTCCATGCTAGAGTGGTCTTCGCTTTTGCTGGTGTTGTCAAAGACAAGCACCGTTTGACTCCACACAGTATTGACCGATGGGTCCGACCTTATAAAAGCAAGGAAGCTTCATGAGGGTTCACTTTGTCAAAAAGAGGGTTATTTTGTACCAATCTACCCGATCGTAGGAGGATGGAAATGTGGAACTGCTGTGCAAAACCCCCTGTGAAAAGACTGTGTGTTTGTTTTGTGGCAAATGGTACTGTCGTACGCTTTAAAGTGGTATGGGCATATGCTTTAAAAATGAGAAGGGAATGGGCATACACTTCTCAAGGAAATATGGCACGGATGTTTGCTTTCTGAAGGGCACAGGCATGACCTTTTGAAATGAAGAAAGGAATAGGCGTTCCCTCAAGAATGGGAATGAATGGGCATACCAAGCTAGGGTCAAGAATGTAATGGGCATGGCAAAGATGCCATGGGCATTGGCTTCCAAAGGTTGAAGGGAACACATTCGCTCTTTGAAGTAGAAAGGAATGGATGCTCACTTCCAAACAGTCATGGCACTGTCAAATTTAGAAATTTTTATGATTTGTCTGGGGATTTGAGGGAGTTTAAGACTGTAGGTCTAATAGTAGCCACCCAGTATATTCTCTGACAATTCAGTTACACCCACTTGATTAAATGCAATTAAATGCACTTTATGCTCAATTTAATGCAAATATTTCAATTTTAATGCAACTGCCACATTCAGGCTGAAAATCTTACTAGATTTGTTTAGCTAAGGAAGGGAATGGGCATGGCAGATGTGTCACGGCCATGGCCTGTAAAGCGAACGGCCCTTCGCTTCTTATAGCAACCCACAAAGTGCAATTCTCGTTGGCTTTTTCCTCCAATTTGTGTTGATTTAGGTGTTTTTCCCCATTGATTTTTTTGTGTAACTTTTTGATTCAATAGAGAGGTAAAGCTAGTCTCTAGCTATCTATTGGTGCCTACAATGCATATTTAAAACTAACAAATTGAAATTAATTTGCTAATTAAACTAAGATGCAAGATTAAAGAAGAAAGAAGAGAAAATCAAAGTTTTTCATGAATGTTAAGGGCAATGTGAGAGCACTTACTTGCTCCTCCCACGCTCAGTGAAGATTTCAACACTCCAATGCTTCATTAACCTTCAATGCTCCAGGTAATGACCATAAAAAACAAAACAAACACAAAATCATGCAACCAACCAGTGGATATGCACTCCAACTGGGCTAAACAAATACTAGAAAATGAAAAGAATGGAGGACCCTAAGCTGAATGCATTCCTCAGCAACGGTGCCAAAGATGTTAAGAATAACATGCTACCTTGCACATAAGAAGGAAAGAAAAGATAAGAGAGATAAATGCAAGGGTCGAGTTTGCAGAGTTGCACTTAGCCAATTCTAAGAGGGTGAACTGCTCGATGTGAGGCTGCTAGGGGATCACTCCACATCTTCTTGTGTCACCCGCCAGCGAGAGAAGAGATTTAATGAGAAAGAAGGAGGGAGCTTTGGAGATCTCAGCCTTCACATCATGCAACAAGCATGCAAAGGAACTTGGTAGATAGCAAAGAGAGAGTACATAAGAAGAGAAATGAGAGCATTATCATCCCTACTTAAATACACCAACAATCAAGCATGTAAGCAAGCAAAACATAAGATAACATACATCCAACAATCAAGCATGTAAGCAAGCAAAACATAAGATAACATACATCCACAAACTCAAATGAGAGAGAGAGAGAGAGAGAGAGGAGGAAAGCTCAAATGAGACTAATGGGATTGCCCCTTTTCATATTTCATAAAATTACTTATATATAAGAGGTCATAGTTACAATAGTTGGCCACCGATTTACAATTAGGGACCCAAAACTAGTTTTCCTAGTCTTTCTAGCTATATGTACAACTATTCCTCATGATCGACATCACACAAGTCGTAAGCTCAGTCATCCCATGTCTCTTAAAAAATAAGCACATTGCATAGTTACAAAAGATAAATTACAAAAAGTGTGAACACGCTAAAGGTAATGTTAACCAGAGTGGTTAACATAGAGGTCACTTTCAAAGGCTTTTTGTACTGCAATGATTTAATGTAGACTCGGGGTACTGCCATCATTGGCTAAGGCTTCAAAAAACTCTTCAGCCTCATAAAAAATTTACCCTTTGCTCAATGGATCAGCATAATCCATGACAACTTCATGCTTGTGCTGAAGGGTTGGTTGGTATTTCTCCATTATCCGAACCACATCAGCCTCATTTGCATTCTGCTAGAGATATTCCTCTTGTAAGATTCCTCCCTGTGGCTTTTGAGGTGTGCAGGCTTAAAAACCTCCCCTTCTGATCTTATAATTATTCCCCTCTCTGAAATAAAAGAAAGATCTTGTTTTACCGTATTTTGGCCTAGAGAGAGAAAATGTCTAGAGGGAGGTAGTGTCTAAAATGGTTTCCCCTGAAACAGATATTCAAAAAGAAATTTCCAATGTGCAATTGGAATAAATTGAAATCAGGTAAAAAGGACCTTAGCCTAAGGGTCCAGATTTTCTGAAATTTTTGAATTAAGGTTCCTATGGACCAATTAGATTAATCCAAATGTAGGGAGGAGATAAATTGAAGAATAAAAGGAAATCCCCCCAATAAGGAGTAAATACTCACATTAGATGAAGAGTTGACTAAGGACAAGGTTATTAGTTAAAAAAGATAAGATATTTATTAGAAGAAATGATGCATTTTTGACACAGTGTGGGAAAATTCCCCTCATGAAGGAGGCACCTATCTCACATGTGTGGTTGAGTTTTAAACTCACAAAGAATGAGATATTTTCATCTCTCCTCTCTCTTGCTTCAACTAGATCCAAAAAGTAAGCTAAGCTGACCTAAAAATGGTTAAAAATTGACCAAACTGATCTGGAAAATTCTAGAATCAGTTTGCTTGGTTAGAGGCTCACTTTTTCCTATAAATGAAGCCTCCCCCTTTGTAAATCGGAGAGTCAACGGAGGACGTCTCGCGTAGCAAGGTCGACCGAGGTCTTGACCAGCCTCTGTTTGATTTAAATGGTGAGCTTCCGGTACAGTGGATGAGGGACCAAGGAAGCAGCCTATGAGTGAAATGCTAGGTGACCTGCGAAGGATCCTAGAGAGTGCTGACCATACGGTGCTCGGGCTCTGGGTCACCGAAGATACCCACATGTACGTCGGGAAAGAAATTAGAATAAGGAGTAAGAGTTGTTTTCTGAATTCGGGCATGGATCTGGTTGGTTAACCTTGCTGGTCCTCAACGGATGAGTCCATGGCTCTTTTATATGGATCCGTTGGTTGATCTTGCTGATCTTCAACGGAGATTCCATTTTGATATGTGAATATATTTTTGGTTACTATGAGCTAGGAACTATCAAAAAGGCTTGTTAGTGAACAGTAGTGAGCGTTCTGGTTGCCAATGATGCCATAGGTACACCGATAAAGGAATGATTGGAAATAAGGATTCAACCGGAGATTTTGAGGATTGTGATCAGTAACACAATGGTTTCATTAAATAATTGTTTTAAAGATAGCTGATGCTGAGAAAAAGGCAATTTAATATTAGGTGTGTAAGTGGTGTGACTAGTTTTAAGTTTGCATGAATATTCGGCTAGGGGGCCTGAGAACTCTTTTCCCTGGTACCTAGGACAAAACCTAACCAAATTCTTAATTGGTACCTGGAACAAAACCTAACCAAATTCTTAATTGGATCCCATCACTACAGTGGTTGGGCGGTTGGCTAACCCACGGGACTAGATGGGGTTAGGCTGGACTAATGGATCCTTAAAATGAGACTCAATTATGTTATGGTATGATAGATGAAGTAAATCCCGGACAAAAATTATTCTATGGAAAAGAATCAACGGCTGTGCCTCTCAATGAGGAAAAAAGCATTGGTCTCTATGATCCAAGAGCAATCTTTTCCCTGATCTGACTTGGGACTTACGGGTTTGGTCAGATCAGTTCAGTTAGTTAAGGCTTTTGACTACGTTAGAGAAAAGTTATCCTGGAAGAATCGCCCGTGCTTTCTGAGAGCAAGGGAAGTTTTTCCGGGATCGGTTTTGGAAGAACCTATGGATTAGTCTCTTGTCCGAATATCCATGGGCGAGGCCCCAAGTGTGAGACCTTGCCCCGCACAAGACATGCTACTTCCGCTGCTAGAACCCCTGAATTCGTTGTGCGGTGGGGATAGGGACCTCACAGAGCTAGTATTAGAGTGAATTGGCTAATGAGGATCAAGCGAGAAGCCAAAAATGTCAAAAATTTATGAAGAAGCAGTAAAAGGTTGTAATTGTGTGAAAATATTCATACGAATTGATATATTCAAACTGAAATTCGTAAATTGGTAATTGGGTCTTCTGATGGAAGTACTGCAATTGTATGGAATCCCTGACTTGCTTGAGGCCTAAACATGATGTATGGAATCCCTGACTTGCTTGAGGCCTAAACATGACGGTATTTACCTTATAGTTCCAAGGACCGTGACTACCCGTATATACCGAGGGTATAACTGGCAATATATACGAGTAAATCTAAGACTTGAAATTATAAGCATTAATACTATCCAGATGATGAATTCGAATGTGATTGATATGATTTTAAATTTTGGTTGAGAACTGATGAGTTGATTTGGATTCTGATTGAAAAATGAAGATTCTTGAATTTTGGTTGAAATGTAATAAAGTAAGCAAAACAACAATGGGGATGAATGGGACAAGTCCCTGTGAAGATGTTCATAGAGCTGGAAGACGTTAATGACTTCAGCAAATCACTATGAGATTAGTGGATTGTGCTGGTGTGGCAAATTGCTACTGTTAACACTTGACCCAATGGATCAAGTTAAGGGATGTCAAATTAAAAATCTGTATAATTGAAAATTTCCACGAAGGATTGTTCAGATAGAAAATTTGATCTAATGGACCATTATTGTGATAAGGATTTGAATGATATGATCTGAGTGAATTAATATTATCTGATGATGAGTTTTATATAAGGGATCTTTGTCCCAGGATTTTGTTGGGTTCACCAGACTATAAGGAACCCCAGAATCACTTGGATCTTAAGGAAAAGAGTTCTCCTCTAATTTTGCGAGATGAGGACATCTCGCATTTTTTAAGTGGGATAGGATGTAAGATTCCTCCCTCTGACTTTTGAGGTGTGCACGTGTAAAAACCTCCCCTTTTGATCTTATGATTATTCCCCTCTGAAATAAAAGAAAGATCCTGTTTTACCCTGTTTTAGCCTAGAGAGAGAAAATGTCTAGAGGGAGGTAATTCAAAATTGAGATATTTTTGGATATAAAAATCCTAGTGTCTAAAATGGTTTCCCCTGAAATAGATATTCAAAAAGAAATTTCCAATGTGCAATTGGAATAAATTGAAATCGGGTAAAAAGGACCTTAGCCTAAGGGTCCAGATTTTTTGAAATTTTTGAATTAAGGTTCCTATGGACCAATTAGATTAATCCAAATGTAGGGAGGAGATAAATTGAAGAATAAAAGGAAATCCCCCCAAAAATGAGTAAATACTCACATAAGATGAAGAGTTGACTAAGGACAAGGTTATTAGTTAAAAAAGAAGAGATATAGAAGAAATGATGCATTTTTTACACCTCAGTGTGGGGAAATTTTCCTCATGAAAGAGGCACCTATTTCACATGTGTGGTTGAGTTTTAAAATCACAAATAATGAGATATTTTCATCTCTCCTCTCTCCTGCTTCAACTAGATCCAAAAAGTAAGCTAAACTGACCTAAAAATGGTCAAAAATTGACCAAATTGATTTGGAAAATTCTAGAATCAGTTTACTTGGTTAGAGGCTCACTTTTTCGTATAAATGAAGCCTCTCCCTTTGTAAATGGTTAATAGTGTTTTATGCACTGTTACTCTACTCCTCCCTAGAGCCAAAAACAGTGAATTTATTGATAATTCATTAGTTTTTAACCATTTCCTCTTCAAAAGAATTGGTGGCCACTCTTGTTGCAAACAAGAGTAGATCCCTCAAACCATCAAGCCAAAGGAAAGCTCACAAAAATTCATGTAAGCTAGAAATACTACTTTTTCTTTATTCCATTTTGTTTTCTTTAAAATGAAAAATGATGCTATGCTTTGTTGGAAAGGTTTTCCCCCTCTCTTCATTCTTGAATTCAGCCTTTCTTTAAAATGAAAATGATGCTATGCCTTGTTGGAAAGGTTTTCCCCCTCTCTTCATTCTTGAATTCAGCCTTTCTTTATCCTTATGTGTAATCAAATTGTTAGAATTAAACTTTTCATATTGTTTCTCTTTAAAAAAGTGAAATTTGATTAGTTTAGAATGCTTTAAACCATTTGGGATAATTTCTAAGTAACTTGAGAATGAAAAAAATTAAAAAATGGTTAGCCATACAAAGGAGGTTATGGAAAAAATTTCTTAAATTTTGTGAAATAAGTTTTATCTTTTATTATTCAAAAATAGTAATCCCCATCACTTGTGTATTCTAAAAGTGTTATTTTTATTCTATGCATAGAAAAATGCATATTAGAAATATTTTTATAATAAAAGTGTTATTTTCATTAGAATTAATTTCTATGCATAGAAAGATGCATATTGGGAATATTTGATTATAAAGGTGTTACTTTCATCAAAATTGATTTTTATGCATAAATAGATGCATAAAAGAATTTTTTTAATTATAAAATTGTTACTTTCATTAAAATTGAATTTATGTATAAATAGATGCATAAAAGATTTTTTTTAAATAAAAGCGTTACTTTCATCAAATTTTGATTTTATGCATAGAAAGATGCTTTGGCGAGACTTTCACGATGAAGGCTTTGGCAAAGTCCTTCGCCATTCTGACAGCTTCAGCCATGGACACTGGCTTGGCATTCTTGACTAGTGTGTCCAAGGGCTCGTTCATTCCCCACCATGAGTTGATCTTCATCTAGAGGTGGTGAATATTTGAGTAAAAGGGCGAAGGCCTGGTGATATTCCTCGATGGTTTTACTCACCCAATATGAAATTACCATTTATAACAGATTTGACTGGCTTTAAAACAATCCTTCAATAGAAATCATAATATTTTTGATCATCATTTTCCAAAATTTTGAGTCCATTATATTACAATAATATCCTCTAGACTCTCCTCGTTGAAGACCAACTGGCCAACCAACGAGATCCAGTATCAAAATTTGGTTCCCAAAAATCTTTCCTTTTAGTCCATTCAAAATCTTCCTCAACGTACGCATGGGTGTCCTAGAAACCGCGAGCCCGTGCATCGCCTGAACAGAACCCTCTAGGATCCTCCTTAGGTTTCCTAGCACTTCACTCAGGGACCGCTTCGTTGGTCCTTGCCCATCATACAAGAAGTGCACCATTTTAACCGTACCAAGGCTGGTCCAGACCTCGGCAGGCTTTGTCATGAGCGACGTCCCTTGACGATTCCCCGTCCCAGCTGTTCCAATGAACCTCCTCTTAGAAAAACATAAGCCAAATGCTTCCTCCGGTATTCTGGCGTAAAACAGTCCTTTGAATTAAAAAACAAAAGTTTCAATGCAAGTAAAATTCTAATTTAAGAATGGTTCTGAAACCCTTTTTCCATAATTCCCAGTTTCATAATGAGGATCCTTGATCTCTCATTAGGGTAATCTACCCATCATTCAGTTTGATTGTCCAACTTGATTGTCCAACTAGATTCTTGGTGAGTTTGGTGAGTTCGGTCAGGAAAAACTAGTTTAGTTCCGGTAGTCTGTTCTTTGTGATTAGAAACTGGAATTGGTCATAAAGTTTTTACTTGATTCAAGTCGAGAGATGGACAAGTAGGTTTACTGTCCGTCCCTCTCGTAGTCTAACCAAATTCATTCTTCTTAAAAAATACATAAAAATATCCATTAATTCCATTAGGCTAAAAATTCCACTTTTCTCATTTAAATATTTGAATTCCAATATGGTGGGAATTCCTCTTACATCATTTAAACTTATCTATGAAAAAAGATAAATTTAACTAAATTTTCTCTAAAATTTAAATAAAAATCTCCATTAATTCCTTTACACTAGGAATTACACTTTTCTCATTTTAATATTTGAATTCCAATATGGTGGAAATTCCTATTTCATCATTTATATTTATCTATGCAAAAAGATAAATTTAACTAAATTTTCTCTTAAAATTTAAATAATTTTTTTATTAATTCCTTTACACTAGGAATTACACTTTCCTCATTTAAATATTTGAATTCCAATATGGTGGGAATTCCTCTTTCATCATTTAAATTTATCTATGCAAAAAGATAAATTTAACTAAAATCTTTCTTTAATTTCTAAATAAAGTATACATTATTTTAGCATCCCAATTTTTCTCTTACTTCATTGGAATACATAGATTTCCATTGTCATGGGGATTACTCTTTTAACATAAAAATGAATTACTAGAAATTTCTATTTTTTCTAATTAACTATTTATGCATAAACATAAAAATCAAATTTTCCATGATTATAATGAGAATCATTCAATTAATCTAGGATGATTAATCCTAGAATATGGTAGGAAGTCCTCTTTTCATATTATGAATGAAAATGATTTGTGTTAAATTTTTAAAAATTTTACCATAGCTTCGCTACTATTATTGATAATTCTCAATAATTTTGAAAACATACAGTTTAGTAATATCATATGATAGAATAACCATTAATTGGATCAATATCCAATTATGGACCTGTTTCTTAATTTTTCCATGAATTAAATAGCATAAAAGTATTAAAAAGCCACTTATTTGGCCTCGCATAGAAATTACTTTTAGATTAGAGAATTGCTTCATGAGAAGCTTCATTTGGATATAGAATAGGTCATAGGAATGACCATTCTTTGGGGGAGAGAGAGAAATGCTTAAAAAAAACATTATAATTTAAGCATAAATAAAAATTTGTGTGTTTTATCAGTACAATTCATTAAAGAAGTTCAGTTGAATTAAAAGGCCATTCAATTGAATGCTTCTCAGGCTTGAGAGAGGTTGAGAAGAGAGAACAATTTGGAGATTTAAAGAAAAGACCATAAACCACACTTTACCTCCTAGATTGCTTGATTCTTTAATCAAAGTAGAGGCCCCCAACCAATCAATTTGTTTGGTATGTTGATGAAGACTCCAAGGAAGATTGAGGAGAGAGAGAAGCTCCAATCTCTTCAATTTGTAGAGGATTTTTTAGAGGATAATAGAAAATAAGCTTATCTTAGAGTAATACCGACATGAATGTAGATGTGGATGTGGATGTATGAATGTGAATGGGGATGTGGATGTATGAATGTGGATGTGGATGTGGATGTATGAATGTGGGTGTGGATGTATGAATGTGAATGGGGATGTGGATGTATGAATGTGAATGTGGATGTGGAAATGGATGTATGGATGTGGATGTGGATGTGGATGTGGAAATGGATGTATGGATGTGGATGTATGAATGTGGAAGTGGATGTATGGATGTGGATATGGATATGTATGTATGAATGCGGATGTGGAAGTGGATGTATGGATGTGGAAGTACGAATGTGGATGTGTATGTGGAATAATGAATGCGAATGTGTATGTGAAATGATGTGACGTCGATATGAGTGAATGGATGAGATGATGTGATGGCATGTGAATTGGGACTCTGAATAAATGATATGTGATGTGATGAGATGGAAAATGATGTGATTGGATAAGAATGAGTACACATATGAATGGAATGTGAAAAAAGTAAAGTGGATTGATGAGGGATAATGTAGAAAGATGAGAGTTCATTGTAGAAATTGTATTTGTAACCTGTTTGTAAATGACTGTTTTTTGTCAAGAATGTTAGGGAAGCATTTTGACCGTCTTGTGATTAAGGTCGTGGAGACCTAATGTGGAGACCTAACTGATAAAGTTGCAACTGCTGAGATAGAGAGTCAATGGAGGACATCTCATGTAGCAAGTTCAGCGGACCAGCCTCGGTTCGATTTAAATGGTGAGCTTCCGGTACGGTGGTTGAGGGACCAAGGAAGCGGCCTATGAGTGAAGCGTTAGGTGACCTGCGAAGGATCCTAGAGGGTGCTGACCATACGGTGCTCGAGCTACGGTGCTCGAGCTCTGGGTCGCTCAAGATACCCACACGTGCGTCGTGGAAGATATTGGAATGAGGAGTAAGAGTTGTTTTCTAAAACGGTGTATGGATCTGGCTGATTGACCTTGCTGGTCCTCAGCTGATTGGAAATTAAGATGCAACTAGATACTTGGAAGTTTATGATCAGTAATATTATGATTTCATTAAATGACTGATTTAAATACATTCAATCTGAGAAAAAGGCAATTTCATATTGGGTGTAGTGGTGTGACTGGTGTTAAATTTGCTTGAAAATCCGGCTAGGGGGCCTGGAAACTCTTTTCCCTGGTACTCGGGACAAAACCTAACCAAATTTTAAATTGGATCCCATCACTACAGTGGTTGGGTGGTTGTCTAACCCATGGGACTGGATGGGGTTAGGCTGGACTGATGGATCTGTAAAACGAGACTCAATTTCTATTGTAGTACGCTAGATGAAGTAAATCCCGGATAGAAATTGTTCTATGGAAAAAGGAATCAACGGTTGTGCCTCTCCATGGGAAAAAAAGCGTTAATCTCTATGATCCAAGTGCAAGTTTCTTCCTTGATTTGACCAAGTGACTTTAGGTTCGGTTGGATCAGTTTGGTCAGTATAATCACCTTGACTACGTTATAGTAAAATTTTATCCTGGAGGAATCGCCTGTGCTTTCCGGGCAATGGAAGTTTTTCTAAGTTTGGTTTTGGAAGAACCGAAGAATTAGTCACCTGTCCCAGATATCCGTGGGCGAGGCCCCGAGTGTAGGACCTTGCCTCGTGCAAGATGTGCTACTTCCACTGCTAGCACCTAGAATCCATTGCACGGGGACGGGGATCGTTGGTATCAGAGCTGATTGGCTAATGAGGATAAACCAAGAAGCCAAATATGTCAAAAATTTATCAAGAAGCACAAAAAGGTTGTAATTGTGTGATAAAATTCATATAATTTGATATTCAAACTGAAATTCGTAAATTAGTAATTGGGTCTTCAAATGGAAGTACCGCAATTGTATGGAATCCCTGACTTTCTTGAGGCCTAGACATGATGGTATTTACCTTATAGTTCTAAGAACCATGACTACCTGTATATATCGAGGATATAACTGCAGCTCTTTACTGGCAATATATACGAGTAAATCTAAGACTTGGAATTATAAGCATTAATGCTATCCAAATGATGAATTCGAATGTGGTTCGTATGATTTTTAAATTCTGGTTGAGTACTGATGAGTTGATTTGGATTCTGATTGAAAAATGATGATTCTTGAAATTTGGTTGAAATGTAATAAGCTGAGTGAAACTACAATGAGGATGAATGGACCGAGTCCCTGTGATGATGTTCATAACTAGAATGACGTTAATAACTTCAGTAAATCACTATGAGATTAGTGGATTGTGCTGGCAGCTGTTAACTTTTGATCACTGGATCAAGTTAAGGGTTGATAAATTAAAAATCTAAAAAATTGAAATCTCCATGGAGGATTGTTGAGATAGAAAAATTCAGTCTGATAGACCATTATTGTGTTAAAGATATGAATGAGATATTCTAAATAAATTGTCAAACTGATAATGCGTTCGATATGAGTATCTTTATCCCTTGATTCTGTGGGGAGCCGACCTATGTAGAGAACCCCGGAATCAGTTGAATCAAAATTCGGATTGAATCATAAATAAAGAGACTTAACAAGAATTTTCGTATTGATAGGAACATGGACCGAGGTCGTCGTGGTAGAACTGTTAACCCCTAACTCGATGAAGAAGAGCTTGACCTGGATGTTCGTAAAACTCTTCATAGCTCGCAGCCTGGACCTTTCAGGGTGAAAACTTGGGCGAGGCTGTGGAGAAGTGGATCAAATCAATGGAATAATACTTCGATGTCACCAGGTACAATGAGAAGAGCAAATGGCTCTTGAAAGGCTGAAGATAGTGGAGACAGCTAGAGTGGCATAGAGCAACCACTACGAGACAAACTGTCTCGACCAAAATACCCAAACCTGGACCGATCTCAAGGCTTACCTCAGAAAGAGATTTTGTCCTCCAGGCTTTCTTGAAACTAAGATGAATGAATTCTTGGAACTAAAGCAGGAAAGCCGGAAAATTGAAGAGTACCATCAGGCTTTTGCCCTTCTCCTTAAATATTCCCCTCAATTGGATGAAGAGCAGTTGATGGCCAGGTTCATTCGGGGAATGAACGAGCCATTGGATACTTTAGTCAAGAATGCCAAACCTATTTCCATGGCCGAAGCAGTTCGGATGGCAAAGGATTTCGCCAAAGCCTTTGATGTCAAAGTCCCACCAAAGCCAGCACCATCACCTTTCAAAAGGTTTTTATTCCTAGAAGATGATTCCAACTTTCCTTTGCCTAAGAGATATCAGGGTCAAACCCAGGATATGGGAAGTTCCAGAATGGAAGAAAGTTCCTTTTCCTGAAACTCAATCCCCTGGACTTCAACTTCAAAAGTTCCACCCTTGAACAAGAGAATGAAATGCTATAACTGCCAAGGATTTGGACATTGCAGTATGGATTGCCCAACTGCTTTTGGATCGAGGTTTTCAGGGTAGGAAAATTAGGGATCAAGATTCCACACTCCCGCCCCTTCCGTCGAGAGTAATCAGGGTTCTATCTGCCAAAATCAGGGAAATCCCACAGGTAGACTCTCTATCCAACCTACAATTTCAATCCAAAGTAATGCAAGACCTCACCTCAGAATAGGGGAAGTCAAAGAGAGTTGTTTCCAAATCGGCCGTCCACTTCCAAGGCAGTAATGCTGGAAGTGACTGAAGAAGAAGAAGAAGAAGAAGAAAAAGATGAAAGAGATCATACTCCACCTGCGAGATGAGGACATCTCGCGTTTTTAAAGTGGGGTAGAATGTAAGATTCCTCCCCAGCCTCTTAGGATGTCCAGTATCTTCCCTTGTAGTCAAATCCCTCTTTAGAAATATAAAAGATCTTGTTTCTACCAGTTTTTTTGGTCTAGAGAGAGAAAATCTTCTAGAGAGTGGTAATTCAGTTTTTAAATATTTTTGGATGGAAAAATATCTCTTCTTATTATAATAAGTTCCCCTGAAACAAAAGTTCAAAAAGATTTTTAGAAGGTGCATTAGAAATCAAGTATAATCTGTTCAAGAGGCCTTATCCTGAGGGTCAAGATTTTTTCGAAATTTTAAATTGAGGTTCCTATGGGCCAATAAGATCAATCCATGTGTGAGGAGGAGATAAATCCAATTTGTAAAAGAAAAAAACCCTGAGTAAATACTCACATAAGATGAAGAGTTGACTATGTACAAGGGTTATTAGTAAAAAAACTATGAGTATTACTAAAAAAAATGATATATTTTGGGTATAATGATTCCATTTTGACACATGTGTAAGGAAGGGGAGTCCCTTCAAGGAGACGCCTACTTCACATGCTTGAATGAGTTTTAAACTCAAAAATAATGTGATATTTTTATCTCTCCTCTCTCTTGGATCAAACCGAATCAAAATCGAATAAAAAAGGAACCAAACTAGGTCCAAATCTAGTCCAAATTCAACCAAACTGAATCTGGAAAATTCTAGAAATTAGTTGGTCTTGGTTAGAGCCTCCCTCTCCTATAAATAGAGCCTGAGTCCTTTGTAAAAAAAATAAGAGAATTATACTACGCTAGAATTATGTTGAAATAATGATAATTATGTTGAAATAATGATAATTTTTACTATTCTCTAAAATTCTCCAATAGAACCTAAGTCCTTTGTAAAAAAAATCGGAGAATTATGTTGAAATAATGATAATTTTTACTATTCTCTAAAATTCTCTCCAAATTGAAGAAATTGGAGCTTCCCTCCTTCTTCAATCTCCATTGGTGGCTCCATCAACATACCAAACCGATTGATTGGTTGGGGGCCTGTACCGTGATCAAAGAATCAAGCAATTTGTAAGATAAAGTGTGAATTTTGATCATTTTCCATAATTTCTCAATGTTTCTCTCTTCTCAACCCCTCTCAAGCTTGAGAGGCTTAATTGGAATGGCTTTTTAATACTATTGAAGTTAATTGATGAATGGTAGTAAGGAAATACAAAAATTTCCATTTATACTTAATTTTAATGGTTTTTATGATTTTGGTCTTCTCTAAAATGATTATGATGTTATGCCTCATTAAAAAAAGGCATTCCCCTCTCTTCTTAAATCCAACCATTCTTTATCCTAGATGAATGATTAATGGATAGAATCAAGTTTTTCATAATGTTTTTCTTAAATAAGTAGAAATTATTTACATTGGAATGATTTAAATACTCTTGGTGAAATTCTAGTTGATTTTAGAGAGTTAAAAATTGAAAAATGGTCAGCCATACAAAGGAGGTTATGGAAAATTTTTCTAAAATTGTGTAAAATAAGTTTTATTTTTTTAATTCAGAAAGAGTAATTCCCATCATATATGTATTCTTAAAGTGTTAATTTTCATCCTAAGTATAAGAAAATACATACTAAAAATATTTTATTAAAAAAGTGTTACTTTCTTTAGAATTAAGTTCTATGCATAGAAGGAAGTATATTGAAATTGTTATTCTGATTATAAAAGTGTGATTTTCATCATAAATGATTTTATGCATAAATTAGATGCATAAAATAAATTCTTTTATATTAAAAGAGTGATTTTTATCATAAATGATTTGTATGCATAAAAGATATTTTTTTATATTAAAAGTGTGATTTTCATCATAAATGATTTTATGCATAAATTAGATGCATAAAAGAAATTCTTTTATATTAAAAGAGTGATTTACATCATAAATGATTTGTATGCATAAACATATGCATAAAAGATATTTTTTTATATTAAAAGTGTGATTTTCATCATAAATGATTTTATGCATAAATTAGATACATAAAAGAAATTCTTTTATATTAAAAGAGTGATTTACATCATAAATGATTTGTATGCATAAACATATGCATAAAAGATATTTTTATATATTAAAAGTGTGATTTTCATCATAAATGATTTTATGCATAAATTAGATGTATAAAAGAGATTCTTTTATATTAAAAGAGTGATTTTTATCATAAATGATTTGTATGCATAAACATATGTATAAAAGATATTTTTTAAAATATTAAAAGTGTGATTTTCATCATAAATGATTTTATGCATAAATTAGATGCATAAAAGAAATTCTTTTATAATAAAAGAGTGATTTTCATCATAATGGATTTGTATGCTTAAACATATGCATAAAAGATATTTTTTTATATTAAAAGTGTGATTTTCATCATAAATGGATTTTATGCATAAATTAGATGCATAAAAGAAATTCTTTTATATTAAAAGAGTGATTTTCATCATAAATGATTTGTATGCATAAACATATGCATAAACATATGTTTATGCATAAACATATGCATATGCATATGCATACAAGATTTTTTTATATTAAAAGTGAGATTTTCATCATAAATGGACTTTATGCATAAATTAGATGCATAAGAGAAATTCTTTTATTCTAAAAGTGTAATTCCTACTAAATTGGATTTATGCATGGAAAGATGCATAAAGAATTTATTTTAACCCAAAAGTGTTATTCTCATCAATTTTGATTTTATGCATAGAAAGATGCATAAAGAAATCTATTTTTAGTTCAAAAGAGTTATTTTCATCAATTTTGATTTAATGCATGAGAAGATGCATAAAAGATTGAAATATAATTCAAAAGTGTCATTCTCATTTAAAATGAATTTATGCATAGGAAGATGCATAAAAGATTGATTTTTATTTCGAAAGTGTTATTCTCCTTAAAATGGAATTTATGCATAAATAGATGCATCAAAAATAAGAATTCTCTTGTATTCTATAAATAGATATGAGGATGTGAAATGAATCAGATAGATGAAAATGAATGAAGAATGGATGGAGATGTATGTATGTGAAAGAATGGATGTAGATATATGAATGTGAATGTGGATGTGTGGATGTATGAATGTAGATATGGATGTGGATGTATGAATGTGAATGTGGATGTGGATGTATGAATGTGGATGTGGATGTGGATGTGGATGTGGATGTGAAAATGGATGTATGAATGTTAATGTGGATGTGGATGTATGAATGTGAATGGGGATGTGGATGTATGAATGTGGATGTGGATGTGGATGTATGAATGTGAATGGGGATGTGGATGTATGAATGTGGATGTGGATGTGGATGTGGATGTATGAATGTGGATGTGAAAATGGATGTATGAATGTGAATGTGGATGTGGATGTATGAATGTGCATGTGGATGTGTGGATGTGGAAATGGAAGTGTGGATGTATGAATTTAGATGTGGATGTGGATGTATGAATGTAAATGTGGATGTGTGGATGTATGAATGTAGATGTGGATGTATGAATGTAGATGTGGATGTGGATGTGGATGTGGATGTGGATGTGGATGTATGAATGTGAATGTGGATGTGTGGATGTATGAATATAGATGTGGATGTGGATGTATGAATGTGAATGTGGATGTGGATGTATGAATGTGAATGGAGATGTGGATGTATGAATGTGGATGTGGATGTATGAATGTGGATGTGGATGTGGATGTGGATGTGGAAATGGATGTATGGATGTGGATGTGGATGTGGATGTGGAAATGGATGTATGGATGTGGATGTGGATGTGGATGTATGAATGTGGAAGTGGATGTGGATGTGGAAATGGATGTATGGATGTGGATGTGGATGTGGATGTGGATGTATGGATGTGGATGTGGAAATGGATGTATGGATGTGGATGTATGGATGTGGATGTGGATGTGGATGTATGAATGTGGAAGTGGATGTATGGATGTGGATATGGGTATGTATGTATGAATGCAGATGTGGAAGTGGATGTATGGATGTGGAAGTACGAATGTAGATGTGTATATGGAGTAATGAATGCGAATGTGTATGTGAAATGATGTGACATCGATATGAGTGAATGGATGAGATGTGATGGCATGTGAAATGGGATGTGAATAAATCATATGTGATGTGAATGAATTTGATGTGATGAGGTAGAAAATGATGTGATTGGATAAGAATGAGTACAAATATGAATGGAATGTGATGAGGTGGAAAATGATGTGATTGGATAAGAATGAGTACACATATGAATGGAATGTGGAATAAGTGATGTGGATTGATGAGGGATAATGTGGAAAGACGAGAGTTCATTATAGAAACTATATTTGTAACCTATTTGTAAATGACTGTTTTATGTCAAGAATGCTGGGGAAGCATTTTGACCGTCTTGTGATTAAGGTTGTGGAGACCTAACTGATAAAGTTGCAACTGCTACGGAGAGTCAATGGAGGATGTCTCGCGTAGCAAGGTCGGCGGAGGTCTTGACCAGCCTCAGTTCGATTTAAATGGTGAGCTTCCGATACGGTGGATGAGGGACCAAGGAAGCGGCCTATGAGTGAAGCGTTAGGTGACGTGTGAAGGATCCTAGAGGGTGCAGACCATACAGTGCTCGGGCTCTGGGTCGCTGAAGATACCCACATGTGTGTCGTGGAAGATATTGGAACAAGGAGTAAGAGTTGTTTTCTGAAACCGAGTATGGATCTTGTTGATTGACCTTGCTGGTCCTCAACTGATAAGTCCATAGCTCTCTTATATGGATCTATTGATTGATCTTGCTGATCTTCAACAAGGATTCCATCTTGACTTTTATAAGTGAATATTTGCCGAGTACTATGAGCTAGGAACTATCGAAAAGGCCCCTGAGTGAGCAGGTGGTGAGCGTTGTGGTTGCCAATGATGCCATAGATACTCCGATAAAGGAATGATTGGAAATTAAGATTCAACTGGATACTTGGAAGTTTATGATCAGTAACACTATGATTTCATTAAATGACTGATTTAAATACATTGAATCTAGGAAAAAGAAAATTTCATATTGGGTGTGTAAGTGGTGTGACTGGAGTTAAATTTGCTTGAAAAACTGGCTAGGGGGCTTGGGAACTCTTTTCGTTGGTACCCGCGACAAAACCTAACCGTTCTATGGAAAAAGGAATCAACGGCTGTGCCTCTTGATAGGGAAAAAAGCGTTGATCTCTATGATCCAAGTGCAAGTTTTCTCTTTGATTTAACCAAGTGACTTTAGGCTCGGTTGGATCAGTTTAGTCAGTATAATGACCCTGACTACGTTAGAGTAAAATTTTATCCTGGAGGAATCGCGTGTGCTTTCTGGGCAAGGAAAAATTTTCTAAGTTCGGTTTTGGAAGAATCGAGGAATTAGTCACCTGTCCGGATATCCGTGGGCGAGGCCCCGAGTGTAGGACCCTGCCCTGCGCAAGATGTGCTACTTCCGTTGCTAGCACCTAGAATCCGTTGCACGGTAGGAACGGGGATCTTACAGAATGTAACTGACTACCAATTGTTTCAGAGTCTTATCTTTGGGAGTTTTTGACGGAATCCTTAGAATGGATTGGCTCCACAAAAGTCAACCTAACATTCACTGCCACAATGGAACCATTTCCTTCCGTGACCTTCACGGGAACAAAGTTCAAGGAACTAGAATTTTTGGATCCCGAGATCTGCAATTAGTAAAAGCTTCTAGGTTCTGCTGAAAGGACTTAGAAAGAAGCAGCTCATTTATGTTGTCAAAATGAATCGGATAGACACAAAGTTAAAGGCTTAAGAACCAGAATGGTTAAGTGAGTATGGTGATTTATTCCCAGCAGAGCTAACTAAGATGCCTCCGATTCAGGAAGTAGATCATGAGATACAATTGACCCCCCCAGAGCTCAGCCATAGTAGCCCAGCGCACACGTACAAAATACCAGTCCCAAAAGCCATTGAACCTAAGGAACAGCTTAGGCAGCTGTTATAATAAGGGTTTGTAAGACCCAGTGTTTCACCTTGGGGAGCGCCAGTTCTCTTTCAAAAAAAGAACGATGGAACGTTAAGACTTTGTGCGGATTACAGAGGTCTCAATCAGCACTAACAGTTAAGAATAAGTATCCTATCCCCGGAATTGATGAGCTTCTGGACAGGCTAAATGGAGCCCAGATCTTCACAAAGATAGATCTCAAATCAGGGTATTACCAGATCAGGATTAATGATCACGATATCCTGAAGACAGCCACCAATACTCGCTATGGGCACTATGAATTTACTGTCATGCCATTTGGATTGACAAATGCCCCAGCTATATTCAATTGCCTAATGCACGACATTCTCAGAGAATACTTGGATGATTTTGTTCTTGTTTTCTTTGATGATATTCTAATTTACTCAAAGAATGCAGCTGACCATGAAGCTCACGTCCGTAAAGTTCTTGAGATTCTAAGGAAGCACCAACTTTTTGCAAAAAAAGAGCAAATGCACTTTCTCTTTCAGCCATGTTGAATACTTGGGCTTTCTGGTATCCAAAGACGGAATTTCTCTCTAGATTTCGCAAAAGTCCAAGCAATCATAGATTGGCCTAAACCAAAGACAGTAAAAGAAGTCAGGGGATTCTTGGGATTAACTGGTTGGTATAGAATTTTTATATCTAAGTATGATCTCATAGCTTCCCCCCTGACTAATCTTCTCAAAAAGAATACCCTGTTTCAATGGCTGCCAGGTGTCAGAGCCCTTTTGATAAGCTGAAGACCGCCTTGGTAACCAATTCCATTCTGAAGTTGCCAAATTTTTGTCTACCCTTCGAGGTAGTAACTGATTCAGTGGTTTTTCCCTGGGAGGTGCGCTCATGCAAGAAGGTCATGCAGTGGCCTATGAATCGCGAAAACTCAAAACGCATGAGAGAAATTATGTTTTTTACAACCTAGAGCTACTTTCAGTAGTCTATGCCCTGAAGTTGTGGAGACATTACCTACTGGGTCAAAGATTCACTTTGATTGACAGATCATCAAAGCTTAAAGCTGATCTTCACTCAGAAGGATCTCAACATGCGCCAAAGAAGGTGGATGTAGACCCTGCATGAATTTGATTTTGAAATCAAGTACCGCCCAGGCAAAGAAAATGTGGTAGCAAATGCCCTCAGCAGAAAAGCCTCCTTGCTTGCAATCATAGTGGTGCCAAATCCATTGATTAATGAAGAAAAGAGAGAAGATCATGCAAGATAGATTCTTTGGCCGTATTGCTACCCTACTTATGCAGGAAAGCAAAACTCCTCAGGAGTTGAACCGAGTTCAAGGGTACAACCTCGATGAAGGAATTATGTATTATAATAGCAGGCTATGCATTCCCAAATGATGAGGGAACTAAGGGTCAAATTCTGAATGAAGCCCATGATAGCCTTACAACAGGACATCCAGGTTTCATCAAGACCTTGTAAAGAAAAGCTTCTTTTCACCTGGACTAAAAAAGGATGTACTTAATCACATACATCAATGCCTAATATGTCAGAAAGTCAAAGCCGAGAGAGTAAAAATGCCTGGGAAGTTACATCCATTAGACATCCCCCAGATGAAGTGGGAATGTATCAGTATGGATTTTATTACTGGACTACCTTCAGTGCAATCAGGTTACAACTCCATCTTCATGGTAGTTGACAAACTAACCAAAGTTGTCCATCTGATTCCAGTAAAAGAACCTACACTGCAGTGGATGTGGCTAGAGTGTTCCTCAAGGAAATATTCAGATTGCATGGCCTACCCACCCAGCAGAATAGTAAGTGATCGAGATCCCAAATTCATGTAAGTCAATATTAGGTAATTTGGAAAAAATCTCACATTTTGGGAATCAATTACTCCATATAGTTACTAATTCCAAATTTATCGGAGATCATAGATTTAGATTCTACTCTTCAAGATCTTTCCGATGATATGTCACATGAGGGGGTTTGGACAAGTTCACCATGCTCCCATTTTTCAAATGGGAATGGGATTTTTCCCAAATTATCTAATATGGTGTTATGTCAAGATTCTGGACTGCATTCCTCAAAGCAGTAGAAACTTTCTTGGATCTCAACACAGCTTACCACCCCGAGACCCATGGTCAAATAGAAAGGGTGAACCAAGTAATCGAAGATATACTTCGGTCATGCTGTGGCAGGGAACCCAAGAAGTGGCTAAGCTATCTTCACCTTATCCAATTCGCCTACAATGCTTCTTATCACCGAAGTATCGAAATGAGCCTTTTCAAAGCTCTGTATGGACAAGACTGCCTAACACTATTAACTTGGTCCGACCCATTGATTAGGGTTGAGATGTCCAGACAGATGCTTGACAACATGGAGCAGCAGATGCAGTCAATCCGCAAGGATATAAAAGCTGCCCAGGATAGATAGAAGCAGTATGCAGATAAGAAGAGGTCAGGCCAAAAATTCCAAGAAGAAAATATGGTCTTCATTCGAGTACGCCCCAAAAGAAGTTCTATATCTCTTGGGAAGTACAAGAAGTTATCCCCCAGATACTATGGGCCATATCTGATTACAAAGAAAGTAGGTGACTTAGCCTATGAACTTCTTATGCTTCCTCATCTCAAAGTACATAATGTATTTCATGTCAGCCTACTTAAGAAGTATGTACCGAGCCGGAATCATGTGCTTAATGATGAACTCTTTACTTCTTTAACCCAAGGGTAGATGGAACTCCAACCTGAAGAAATCCTTGATGTTCGAGAGAAGGTTCTCAGGAACAGAATTCTGAGAGAATCATTAGTCAAATGGAATTTCTATCCTTTTAAAGACGCCACTTGGGAGAAAGAAGACGAACTGATGCTGGATTACTCCCAGTTTGCAAGATGAGGACATCTCGCGTTTTTCAAGTGGGAGAGTATGTAAGATTCCTCCCCATCCCCTCAAGATGTTCAGTTTCTTCCCCTGTAATCAATCCCCTTTTCATAATAATAAAAGATCTTGTTTCTACCTGTTTTGGCCTAGAGAGAGAAAATATTCTAGAGAGAGATAATTCAATTTTTAGATATCTTTGGATGGAAAATTTTCCTTTCTTATTAAAAAAATTTCTCTTGAAACAGAAGTTTAAAAAGAAATTCCTAAGGTGCATTAGAAATAAATTATAATGTGCACAAAAGACCTTAGCCTAAGGGTCAAGATTTTTTGAAAATTTTGGATTATGGTCCAATTAAGGTTCCTATGAACCAATATGATTAATCCAATTGTAGGGAGGAGATAAATTGAAGAATAAAAGAAAAACCTCCCAAAAATGAGTAAATACTCACATAAGATGAAGAGTGGACTAAGGACCAAAGAAAAGAATTAAAAAAACTAAATTTTGACACCTAAGAGTGGGGATTTTCCCTCATGAAGTAGGCACCTTTTTCTCATCATTATCCCCAATTTTTAATCAATAAAACGAGATATTTTCATCTCTCCTCTCTCCTGTTTCAAAACTAAATCCAAAAAGTAAGCTGAACTGACCCAAAAATGGTCAAAAATTGACCGAACTGATATCAGTTTGCTTGGTTAGAGGCTCACTTTTTCCTATAAATAGAAGCCTCCCCCTTTGTAAAAGCTTAATGGTGTTTATGCACTGTTACTCCACTCCTGCTGCCCTCAGCCATCTACATTGAATTTTTTAATAGTTCAATTGTTTTTAGCCTAAACCTCTCCAAAGTGAATTGGTGACCACTCTTGTTTCAAACAAGAGTAGAACCCTCAATCCCTCAAGCCAAAGGAGAGCTTACAAGCTCCATGTAAGCTAATTTTCTTACTTGTTTACAAATTTTTATGAAAAAACTATGGTTTTCTTGATTTTTATGTTTTGAAATTGATTGAATTAAATTTAAATGCTATTCCTTTGATGAAAAGGCCACCCCCTTCTCTTCTTTACATTCTAGTCTTTCTTAATCCTAGAAAGATTAACTAAGGGATTAATTAAACTCTTCTTATTGTTTACTCTCTTGAATTTAGAAATTTGTGTAGATTAGAGTTCTATAATTCTAAATGGGGTTAATTAAGTTAAGTGTATATAAATAGAAATGAGAAATGGTCAGCCATACAAAGGAGGTTATGGCAAAATTTTCAAGAATTTTGTGAAAAAGAAAGTTTGTTTTTATGTTATTCCAAAAGAGTAATTCCCACCATTTTTACATCTAAAAGAAATATTCTAATTACTCCATGTAAATATTCACCTATGAATATGCATGGATATCACTGATATTAATTATTAAATTTGAATTCTATGTAAAGAAAGATGCATAATGGAATTTTTTTAATTATAAAAGTGTTATTATTATTACAAATGCATAGAAAGATGCATAATGGAATTTTTTTATTATAAAAATGTTATTCTTATCAAAATTTAATTCTATGCAAAGAAAGATGCATAAAGAAATTTTTATTACAAAAGTGTTATTCTTATTGAATTTGATTTTTATGCATAGAAAGATGCATAAAGAAATTTTTTAAATTACAAAAGTGTTATTCTTTATTAAATTTGATTTTTATGCATAGAAAGATACATAAAGAAAATTTTTTATTACAAAAGTGTTACTTTTATTAAAATTGATTTTTATGCATATAAAGATGCATAAAGGAAATTTTTTATTTTTTATTACAAAAGTGTTACTCTTATTAAAATTGATTTTTATGCATAGAAATATGCATAAAGGAAATTTTTTATTACAAAAGTGTTATTCTTATTAAAATTGATTTTATGCATAGAAAGATGCATAAAGGAATTTGTTTTATTACAAAAGTGTTATTCTTATTAAAATTGATTTTTATGCATAGAAATATGCATAAAGAAATTTTTATTATTATAAAAAAACGTTATTCTTATAAAAATTAGTTTTTATGCATAAATAGATGCATAAAGAAATTCTTTTTATTTTAAAAGTGTGATTCCTATTAAATTTGATTTTATGCATAAATAGATGCATAAAAGGATTTTTTTATAAAAGTGTTATTCCCATTGAAGTTGATTTTTATGCATAAATAGATGCATAAAGAATTTTTATATAAAAATTAGAATTCTCTTACATTGTATGTTTAAATTCTATGAGTATTTGATAAATGAATAATTAAATACTCTAAGAGAGAAATTTCTATCATTTTATATTTATACGAATTGTAAAAAGAAAATTTAGGAAATCTATCCAAATTGAAATATTCAGATAAGTGATTAATTTATTCCTCATTGGAATTCGTAACTAATTTTAGAAATCAGTTAAGTGAATATTCAAAGAAAGAAATTCAGTAAAATTGTAACTGAATTATCAAACCTTTTCGAGAAAGATAGTTCAAGAAAAATCTTATTCGACTCGAACCTTGAATCAGACTATGACCAAGACCAAACTCTTTCGTCAGTTTCAAGGAAAGAAGGTGTGACCAGTTTAGAAAAATATACTCAAAACTCGTGCCAAATCTGAAACTAAGTTTGAGACCCTTCGAATTGATATGTGGATCAAGGTTATAGAATTCGAGGAATTCTCGTATGAAATTCAAAATTCCGATGATGAAGTTTTGGGAATACTGATTCAAGAAATACTCCTTGTATTCAAAAGAAAATCAAACTGAAAACTTGCATAGAAGCACTATTTTCTTAAAGTACTGTCTTATGCCACAATGCTGAGGGAGCTTTTGGTATATGTTTTTCTAAGGAAAGTTTCGATTGCAACAGCTGGCGGGGAGTGTTTAAAGGACAGCTCACGTGGCAAAGCCTGCTCAGGTCTTGACTAGCCTCAGTATGGTTGAAAAATGGTGCGCTTCCAGTACGATGGGCGAGGGCCGACGAAGCGGTCCCTCATTGAAGTGCCAGGACACCTAAGGAGGATCCTGGAGGGTTCTGACCAGGCGATGCATGGGCTCGCGCTACCTAGGACACCCATGCTTATGTCGTGGAAGATATGTACGATAGACTAAATGATTATTGTAATCTGTTACTGGATCTCGTTTTGCTGATCAGCTGGTCTCAACGGAGAGTTCAGAGTGATACTGTTTTTTGAGAAACAAGGGACTCGATGGAATTTTTGAGTTATGACATCTATAACAATAACTATTTGTCAATGGATTATTTTATAAGTTAAAGTTTTAAAGAGGAGTGTGTGCGTATCTCTATTCAAAAGAAAAAGTTAAGAAAGACATTCAATTATGGGTGGGTGAGTAATTGTCTGGTTCTACTAATTCCAGTGGTTGTTGTGGCTAACCCATGGGCCGGATACGCTGGAATCGGTGGAGTTTTAAAAATTAAAATTGAAATAATAGGAATACGCTTAGAAATCAAGTAGTTAAATAAAAACCTGAAGAATTTCTCAAATGAGTAGATCAATGGCTGTGCCTAACTTTGGCTAGGAAAAAAGTGTTGATTTCCTCAAATGATTAGATCAACGCCTGTGTCTGATTTCACTTAGGAAAAAAGCATTGATTTCTTCAAACTAAGTCAGTGATAGTTTTCCTTCTATCTGGTTTAATCAGGTGAAGGATAGAGTCTCTTGACCTCGTTAGAAAATTCATTAAGAAAATCAGAAAGGTGGAATCGTCCCCGTTTTTCGGGCAAGGGAAATTTTCCCGGTTTCGGTTTTGGAATCACCACCAGATTAGTCTCATGTCCGAACATTCGAGGGCAAGGCGCCGAGTGGGAAACCCTTCCTCGCGCAAGAGGAAGCTACTTCCGCTCTGCTAGAGCAACCAAGAATCCGGTGCGCGGAGGGGGCAGAGGGGTCTCACAGAGCGGACAAATATGTATGCTATGTATTGCTCAGAGGTCTGTGTGGAAATTCTTAGGTTCAAATTCTAGATCTTGCACTCTATCCTCGAGCACTTGGTTATCCTCATGAACTTTACTACGCTCCACATACGTGCTTAATGATCTTGGTTTCCTCCAATGCATCAAGAGTGTTACTATTAAACTTGTCACCATGTTCATGCATGTCAAAACTACTAGAGCTTTTCAAAGCTACTTCATGTGCACATAAAGTTATCATAACACCCAAGGCTTCTTCCAAAACATCATCACAATCATAAACATAAACATAAACATGATCATACTCTACTATAAACTTTTCATTCATATTTGCAAGATCAAGTACATGAACCACATCCATAAAAGAACATTCCATAACCAACATTATTGCGAACAAAATAGGTAATATTTTCTGAAAACGGGAAATAGTTGACATCTTTTGAAGATTCCATAAAAAATTGTTCACTTTTTTACCTCTTTTTGAAAAGTGATCTATGCATTCATACAACGGGGATTATAAATTTGTGAGCTTCTAATTTAGAGCTTTTTGCATTTGGGGCTCAAATTTACATTTCTTACCCATACGATGCGTTTATCCCCCACATAAACAAGCATTACATTTGAGTAAATGGACATTATTGAGAGATTACTTACTTACCATGCCTTTTGGATGCCTTTTGGAAGCTACATCCAAGGTACATTTTTAAATGGCAGAATATACAACTATCCAATGGCACATGTTAGTAGATCATGCTAGTAGTTAGCATTATCTAGCCATTAGACCATTTTGGTTTTCATATGTCATGCTAGATAGGAGACTTTGTAGTGCTATTTATCAAAAGAAGCTTTAATTATGAGATGAAGGACTAACTAGAAAAAGGGGCTATTAGTTCTAAAAGTATATAGATATCTCAAAATGATCAATATCTTACTCCACAAAACTAGGAGCCCAAAATACATGTCTCTAGGAGATCCTTTTGAGAGATAACTTACTTACCATGCCTTTTGAAGCTACATCCAAGGCAAATGTTTTAATGGCAGAATAAACAATCATCCAATGGCACATGTTAGTAGGCCATACTAGTAGTTATCATCATCTAGCCATTAGACCATGATGGAAACCAATGATATCTCAAAACGATAGATATCTCAAAAGGATCAATATAAAAAAAACATTTACTTAAAAAACCATAGATATCTCAAAACGATCAATATCTTACTCCACAAAACAAGGATCCCAAAAATACATGTCCATGGTTGCAATAGTGTATTTCAAAAACAACATATAGAAACACGAAGATAAAGATAAGAGTTGTGCGTAATCAAAATGCTCGCACGAGTACTCATCATCATCATTAGCAGATGGCCCAGCAGATGGCCCACAAACTGTCTTGAGAGCCAGAATTGTTGAGATATCGAGCTCATCTAGTGAGGTGGTGGACACTGATGACCCGCCTGGGGGATGGGCCCCACACTTACACCACTGGCATGGTTAGTGAGATCATGGGTGATATGCGGCCAGTGGGATGAGAGGCTATGTGACAGCCATTCTAGAGTATAGTTATAGCGCCAGCTCATTTAGTTGGGTTCACACTATAGAGAACCCTAGTATGTATTTGGTTGAATACCTTTTCATATAGTGAGTACTCTTATCTTTGTATAAGGTGTGTTGAGTACTGTTGAGTGAAGAAGAAGAAGATTTTCAGCTTTTTACCTTGTGTGTTCTCTTATCTTTGTATAAGGTGTGTTGAGTGTTGAGTGAAGAAGAAGAAGATTTTTAGCCTCTCACCTTGTGTGTTCTCTTTTTTAGGGTTTTGTTAGTGTGTGTGTGCTTTCAAGAGATCAAATTCTCTTCTCCCCTGCATCTTTTCATGGTATCAGAGCAGCCTGGTTCATGCTAAGGGCTGAGCTGCAAGCAAGAGAAGCACAGGAAGTGGTACGAAGGTAAGAGTTTCAACTACTCTTCCCTATTTGTGTTGGCGGACTACAACCTTGTCGGGAGCTCTACGAGAGGCACCGGAAAACGATCTCTGATTAAGGAGCTTTCTTTGCAGGAGTAAAGCTATAGGGCAACTCTACTTTCCTATCGGACCAAATTTTTTGGGCCGAAAACGCGTTTCGGGCACGTTACGACCTCCGTTTTTCAGAAAGCAGGTGATTTTGAGCACTGCGGGTAAGTCATCGATTCTCTGCAGAACTCTGTTTTAAGAACTGCAAAAAGATAGATTGGTTGTGCAGACATTGTGTGTGCTCCAAGGAGTCAACAGTTGCCATTGGGTGTATGTATGCACATTGAGGTCACTGGTTGTGACATTTGAGTGTAGTATAGTACCGTTGCAGAAAATACAACAGTTCATGCAGGACAAACCAGAGTGCTATTTCTAGTAAATTTGTGTGTCTGGCAAGATGTCAAATGATGGCATAAGCCAGATTGTTGCTGAGAAGCTTGATAAGAACAACTTCCATGCTTGGAGGTTCAGGCTGACGAATTTCCTGATGGGAAAGGATTATTGGGACTACATAGAAGGTAAGCATGAAGAGGCACTGCCGACTGCTGCAGATGTGAAAGAGTTCAAGGATTGGAACCAAGGAGCTAGAAAAGTTTTGTATTGGCTCTCTATCAGTATACAGGACACCATGATTGGGCACATACAGGATGCCAAGTCCCCCAAGAAGGAGGCATGGGAAACCTTGGTAAAACTCTATGAAACGAATACCAAGGCACGAAAGATACAATTGAAGAATGAACTTCATACTGTGGAGAAAAAGAGTATGTCTGTGAATGACTATGCATTGAAGATCAAGGGTATTGTGGAATCCCTTGCATCTATTGGCGTTTCAGTAGATGATGATGACAAGATGGAAGTCTATCTACGTGGTCTCGGGCCACAATACAAGGTGTTCAAGACTTCTATTCAAACTCGGGAAAACATTCCAAATTTCATAAATTTGGTGTCTATGTTGATTATAGAAAAGAAGAGCTAGGGTGAAGACCAACAGTCTTCACAAAACAAAAATAGTTCAGAGCAACAAGCCTTCTACACAAGTTCAGGAAGAGGACGAGGTAGAGGAGGCCATGGACGCAGCCAAGGAGGTGGCCGAACAGGTAATCAGAATTTTGGCCAGCAGCAGCAACAACAACCAGAATTCACAACAACAACACGCAGGTGCAAGAGGCCAATTCAGAGGTAGGGGGAGCCAAAGAGGTCGTGGAAATTGGCAAAGGTAGTATAATGATACACATGGATGCTTTATTTGTGGTAAACCTGGACATATGTAGGGCAGATTGTTATAAGAAGCAAGCTGACATGCAAAATGGAAAATTGCAGCAAAACAACTATGCATCCTCCAGCAGAAACAATGAGGATAATGAAAGGTTGTTTGTTATGCAGCATGTTGTTAATGCCATGTTTGAAAATGTTGAAGTAGCACATAAAGATGATGTATGGTATGTTGATTCAGGTGCTTCGAACCACATGACAAGTCATGGGGAGTGGTTCAAGGAGATGAAAAATCTTGAAAGACCAAGTTTTGTGGAGGATTACCAAAAACCGAGCATGGAAAAACTGAGCGAGGACCCAAACCGAGCGGCAAGAGACCGAGCAAGCTCTTTTGACAATGTCATTTAGAACTCGTAGTCATATCTTAAAGTTTTAGATTCTCAAAGAAAGTGCATACACAAGCCTAGTAATGGAACCTCACAAGAACAACACAGCAACAACTTACAACACAGCAACAACTTATTGACATTAGCAAAAGAAACTTATATTATCTCAATCAGGAAAGCGCAAACATAATTCAAAATGCGACTCTATTTTAATGAACCAAAAAAGGAATGACAATATATAACCATCTATAAGACACTAGAAGAAGAAATTACAGATGTCCCAAAAGTTACTGACTTATCTATGGCGCAAACCTAATTTCTTGCTTTACATAATTTCTTGCTTCCTTGCAATTTCTGCATTTCCACAATGGATCAAAAAATCCAACCAAATGCCAAACATTCCTTATACATAACACTAGTAGAAGGAATATTGCGGTGTCCCGAGAGTGCTTGACTAAGCTCTAACTTTTTGTAATTGCAGCTTGGTGCATAAATTTATGTATTGCAGGTTGCAAACCAAACACCCTAATGAACACAAAATATATATGCTCACATGGCACGTACGACTCTTTTTTTCAGATCCCTCAAAGCAAACTCTGGACAAGAGCACCTTGGAAATTCACATACATTAACTGCAAAGGAGATTCCAGATTTCTTTGAATCAATTGTTGAAATCCAAAAAATGTGTGACTTTGCTTGACTTACAACTGTCTCATGCACTACCTCTCCTTCCATTATAAGTGCTCTGTTGATGCAATCTTGGCTTGCCTTGCTTATCTTCTCCTTCCATCTTACAATGCAGCCATCACCTCTGCTCGTTGGGCGAACATTGCATGGTGTTGTCTAAATAGTGGAAACACTGTGTTTTACACCCTCCAAAATAAAACCCACGTTGATGAGTTTGGTTGTCTCTTCCGCAGACAAACATGTGCCTCTAGCAACCTTCCAAATAAGAGGAGCTAGCCCACAAGACTTCTGAATCTACCCATCCACTCTAGCTAAATGAATTACACTCGATGGACAAAAGTAGAACATCTGCCAACTCTCCTTATCCTTATACTGTCGACGTCCTTTGAAGCAAGGTGCAGGAATACCCTTCAGTGGCCCTTCCTTCTTGTCAAGAACGAAAGCTCCACAGCGTTTGGCTCTCCCTTCCAAAATACCCCAGCATGTAGATTGACATTTGGGTGGTGTTCTTCGGATAGCCCATTCTTTCACATCAACCTCACTCTCTTTTGGGGTCCCATGAATGCATGAAGCACCCCCTTTTGGTCTTGGAACATGAATAGTAACATTCTCATATTCTAGCCGATGCCTATCTGTATCAAGTATAATTTTTGCATCCATTTTTCTTCTCTTGCGCATCACACTTTTCAGGACTGTCCTCTGAACATCTGGAGCAACAATATCTTGTTCCTCCAACACTATTGATGCAAGGTCCACAAGATTTTTTTTTGCTCTAACCCCTTCGTCTCCGGACATAAATCTTTTCTTAATTTGATTTAAACCTGGCCCAGACCCCTCATGTCTTCCTGTCAAGTAGGCCTTATAATGGGTACTTTGCAAGGCTGACATGGCAAGGTCTGCAGCGCTGAAGCAGAGAACAAGCTAACTTGTTGAGCGTATCCCAAAGCTGCTCGCATGGATGCATGCTTAGACTCTGAGAGATTAACCATAGGCACAAATGGACCTCCACCCCCTTGTGTCAATACCCATTTTGCCCAGTGAAATCCCCGCACCTCCCACCAAGATAACCATGTCTCTAATGAATGTAGCTCTGTCTCATGCGCATGTCCCAAACTCCAAAATGTAACAAGTTTGTCCTTTGCTGATGCGGCTGACACTTCACTTGGTGCATCTCTCCACCGTCCACACAAATCCTTATGCTCTTCTTGAAATTGTGGCTTGATACAAATTCCTGTATATTCCAGCATACTCTTTTCCCAGTGAAAAGAACACGAGCGTTCCTTGAATATCATCACATTCCTTTTACCTTTATTGAAAACAGTACGCACTGCAAGCCAATTTGCTTGTGCCTCATCAGCCATGAAACCTACAAACTCTTCACTCTCAAATCCACATTGCTGCAACCTTTCATTCATCAAAGTCCAAAATAAAACGTGTGCATTTGTATTCTCCACCTTGAACTCACCTACTGCAATTGTAAGCAATTGTAAGCAATTCTCTGACAAAAGGGTGATAAACATGTGCACTCATTGTGGTCCAGCCACTTGTCCTGTGCACATGATCAAAGTGGACAAATTGTTTCTCTAATGGTCCACCTGGCCTCATTTGATTAACCAAGTCAATCCCACTTCCAGGACCCATAGAGGACATCTTAAATACATGAGGCTCCACATTGCTTGCCAGTTGGTTTGGAAATAAGAGGCTATGAAAGAAAGGGTATCGCCTATTTGTTTTCTCCTTAAGATCCAGTAATGCTTCGAGCCCAAGAACCGATCCCTTCACATTTTGATGGGAAATATCCATGGATCTCTAAATCCTAATCAAATACCAAAAGTCAACCATTGCAACATGTGAGTTTCAAAAAAATGTAAACAAAGTTTAGACCTAACCTTTTTCTTTGTACAAGTGGTGTAACTCTTTCTAGAAGCTGCTCGATCCCCAAATCTCCCATATCAGGAGTGATATCAGTGTCATCAAAGAGCATGTCCATAATTATATCTTGAGCTACAACTGTCTCAACCTTTTTACACTTTGCATAAAGGTCATGGGAAGCTCTATCTTGCACCAAAGTATGCACAAAAGTCTCATTTGTTTTCGACACCCCAACTGTCACTGGATGCCTGTGACTACCTTGATGTATGACACATCTTGTTGTAGTAGTTTTATCTGTAGGGTAGCAATAATAAATAGAAGACTCACACACAGCCAAGCATTCCGGTAAAGTAGAGCAATGTCGACAAACTAAAGTGCCGGTTTCAGAACTTAAAAACCTAATTCTGGGCACCTGTTTAAGTTTTCCCTTCCATTGAGATTGATTGATTCCCTTCCTCCGCTCATAAATAAGGGCACTCCACATTACAACATCTTAGATGCCCCCCACAAGAACTATGCCTAACAACACCATCAAAACATTCCTTTGTACATGTGTTATACTCCACCCACACATGACCATCATATCTTTGCTCCATCCCAGCCATTGGCTTACCTTGTGGTGCAATAGGGAGCTCAAAAACAATATCCCCATCGTACTGTGATGAAAGTTCATCAACTTTCCTAACTTCAGATGCATTCATTAAAGCATTGAGAAGAGTGTCGTTAACAGGCAATCATCTAATCAGAGACAAGATACTGAGAACTTTATTTCCTATGGGTGTCCCTAAACTAGATAGACAAGGTTCAAGGATTGATGGAGTTCCCAAACAAGAAAAAGAGGGTTTTTGTACTGATGAGAATATATGCCCACCGTCATCTCTACCATGTACAACATCCTTGGAATGTAGAGATAAAGTAGACACAGTGCATTCCCTTGGCATTGTTGCAGTAAGTTTAAATGCATAAACACCATCAGCTAGCTTGATCCTAGGCACTACACTGCTTTGATTCTCCATGGATAAGTTATTAGTACCTAAGGAGAAGTACTCTTGAAGCTCTCTCCCTGTCAAAATAACATCTTCTGAATCAAAACGGACGGATAAAATTTTCAAAGAGCCAAAGCAAAGAATATCAATGACATGCACCATTTTGCTTGCAAGATGCAGCTATTGACAAATGTCTGAAAATATATCAAGAAGGCCAACATCATTCTCCCTTTTCGAGATATGAGTACTGATATTTTCCAGATATGATTGCATTTAAAACCGAATATTCACACCACTAGTATATGTCTTTTTCAAATAACTGAAGAATGATTACGATGCATTTATATCTCCACTATACGCTTGTACAATCAATTCATAGAATTTCAATGCATAATATATACATAAAAATAAATACATTTATAAATAATACGTAATATATAAATAATACATAATATAGACCAATCTCTATTTATATATTATGTATTATTAGCCCATACGCCAGCGTACGGGCTTTCTTGCCCTTGGTGGGAAGGAGCTAAGGCCCTGTGCGCTACCATTGCATGCATCACCGAGCTCCATAAAGTCACCCAAGCCCATCATGGAGCGACCAAAAGAGCAGGTCATGAGTGCTTGCCCACACACTGGTGAAAAACACCAAGGAAAAATAGTAGCATACCTGCAGCACAACGCCATGGGTTTTGCTTGCCCACACACTGGTGAAAAACACAAGGGAAAAATAGAAGCATACCTGCACACACGGTAGTACACAGCAAAAAATAGTAGCATACCTGCACATGGTAGTACACAACCTTGTGTGTGCTTGTATTTACACACACATACACACACATGGCCATCACTTCTCCCGCACACACACAGACATGTCCTTGCCTTGCAGCTCTCTTTCTCTCAAACCAGAAGCGCAGAGTTGATGGTTACATGTTTGCTTTTTATTTCTTCAAACCAGAAGCGTAGAGTTGATGGTTACATGTTTGCTTTTTATTTCTTCAAACCAGAAGCGCAGAGTTGATGGTTACATGTTTGCCACCGCTAGCCATCCCCCTCACCAGCAAGGGGTTGCACCCTTTAGTGCGAGAGACCTGCCTAATAGTTGCCAGGGACAACAGCCCCGCCATCGTGTTGCTCCCCGGGAGAAACATGTACGTCAGCAAGACTCTCTTGAGAGGCCTAGATATGGCCCTCCCAGTTGATGGAGGACACCCCATGGTGGAGTCGGCACCCGCTGCTGCCAGTGACAAAGCAGTGGCAGCAGCTTGTACGTGTTTGCTTTTTATTTCTTCAAACCAGTAGTGCAGAGTGCCTTCGTATGGAGACGAGAGTCACACAAACCTCTCCGATAGACTTTGACTTGTAGAGATACATATATATAGGTGAGACCAAGTTGGGTAGAGTGAGCTATATATAGAGCTCCAACATGTTGAACTGTAGAGAGAAAGAGACGAGATGTTTAGTGCTAAACTATCTCGGGCAACATCTTGCATGTCCTTCTCTTAAGCATTGGTCTTCAGCAAAGCGCGTGTTGAAATACTTGAAAGGCACTGCAGATTGTGGTTTGGTTTATCAACGACAATTCACATCCGACTCCATTCCATCTCTTTCTCTTTTGGGTTACACAGATGCAGATTGGGCCAGCTCACATTTATCTATGCGATCTACTAGTAGCAATTGTTTCTTCATTAATGGTTGTCTTATTTCTTGGACCAGCAAGAAACAACGTTGTGTTGCAGTTTCTACAACAGAATTTGAATATGTTGCGGCATCACTTGCAGCAGCTCGTGAACTCATTTGGCTTCGACAAGTGTTGACAGATATTGGCCATTCTCCTCTTTCTAGTACACCCTTGCGGTGTGATAATCAGAGTGCTATTAGTCTTGCAAAAGACTATGTCCAACATAACAAATCAAAACATATTGCTGTGCATTACCATTATGTTCGATACGAAGTACGCAAAGGAACTATCATGATTGAACATTATTCAAGTGACCAGATGATTGCAGATATTCTTACCAAAGATCTCAATGAGTCACGCTTCATTCTCTTGCGCTCAGAGCTTGGAGTTGCCTCGGGCTCACTCTTTCTAGATTAGGCTCTTTACTCTTATGGTAGCTTTGTACATATATCGTTGTAATCTTCTAGACACCATGCACTTTACACATTGCACAATTGCACACTATGACCTCTTGGTCCTTTTGTATATTTGTACATAGATGCACAATGCACTTTCACATCATTACTTCTGGTTCATATTTTCACATTTGTATAGGGGCTTGGGTTTTTCCCTTGTACTCCCCAAGGGTTTTTTCATCCATAGCTAAGAGACCCTTGTTTGAGTGGGGGTGTTGGAGCTCTATATATAGCTCACTCTACCTAACTTGGTTTCACCTATATATATGTATCTTGTCCTCAATATGAATCATTCTTTTGGGAGTGTACATGATATGTCTCTTTGTCTTGTCTCTTTCTCTCTACAGTTCAACATGTTGGAGCTTTATAAATAGCTCACTCTACCCAACTTGGTCTCACCTATATATATGTATCTTGTCCTCAATATAAATCAGTCTTTTGGGAGCGTACATGATATGTCTCTTTGTCTCGTCTCTTTCTCTCTACAGTTCAACAATGAGTTCATTATCATCAAAGGCCTGCATCAAGATGCATCGAAGGCTGTAGAGGATGCTCTTCTCCGCACATAGTTAGACTTTCAAAAAGGATCAGGCACTCACCGAGGCTACCATCCCCACATTGCAAGAGCAACTCAGAGATGTTGAGGCATGTGCAGCCTAGCCTCCATCCACTCCCTCGGCTCCCTCCTCCAGCACATTAGAGTAGAAGGTGGATGCCTTAATGGACACAGCATCTCTCTCTTGTTGATGTAAGTGAAGAGTTTGATGTTCATACTCATTGTGGGTTGCCTCATCTATTTACTAGCAACAAAAACCATGCGGATATTCAATGTCTAGTTTCAATTTTACTTGCAAATTTATGCATTGGCCAAGCACAAAATAGAAGCACAAAATACTAAGGGCATGGTTTCCTTATTGCCACCAAGGGCAAGAAAGCCCTTGGTGGCAAGTTGCTAAGGCCACAGACAATGAAACCTTAGCCCCTTGCCACTAATCTTATGATAGGTAAATTTATTGGGAGTGAGTAGAGGAGTTTAGGATGCTCGCCACAATGACCATGATCTTGATTACCTCATGGCCATTTTGTGGCCATGATCTTAATTTTCTAAAATGTTAGGGAATAATCATGCCTCCATGAAAGAGAGAGCAAGCAAAAAAACATAGGGACTTCGGGTCTCTTACAGTAAGATTTTACATTCAATTGTTGCAGCTTTGATTTCTTAATATTTTCGTGTGAACTAATGATTTAGAATTCAGCCAACGAGCAAGGAGAAAGGAGTGTGTGCATCTAGTCCTACAGCAGATGAGAGTGGCGGCGATGATTTCTCTCCTATCCAGGTTCTTGTTTGTATGCTTTTTCTAGGGAATATTTTATGTTGCTTATATTGAGTTTGCCAGTTTCTAAGTTCTATGTTTCAAATGTTGTTTATTTTGTGTTTGATTAATGTCTTCCTAGGTTTCTAAAAGAAGACATAAAGAACAAGTATTGTCTCAACCCGCTAGCAGCACTATGCAGTCCATGTGTAGTGAGAAAGAAGAGCAAGGGGAAAATGAGGTGGTGGAAATTATGAAAGGTGGAGATGTATTGGCTAAATGCAGGGTTTTAGATGTTTCAAGGTGCCCACCCATTCCCCTTTGTAGGATGTTTCCATACCCTAGGGTTTGAGGTTTGAAAGCGACATTTCGCTACTCAAAATAGCCTTAGAGGGTGAAACTTACTGTCCAGAGAAGGGTATTTTCATTGTCTCTGTTGTCTCCCCTTGTGGTGTTGCAATTCCGGTGACAAGTGAGATGAGGGCTTCATGGGATGCCCAGTGGCAGGCTATAGATAAAGAGTTTGAGAATGAGTTGAGAACCAAGAAGGGGTTGTCTTTTCTTTCCAATAAAATGTTCTATGTGTGGGAGTGGAACCATCACACAGTGGCTTGGATGGAGCTCATTACAGAGAAATATAAAGATGATAAAGAATGGCATTTGAGGGTCTTTAGCACTGTTGTTGATCCAACTAGACTCAGTGAAGTCTCCTTGCTTGCTGGCTTTCTTCGCATGAATGAGTAAGTTCCTCTCAAAACACAATGCGCATGTGATCCTTCTCATTAAATGCATCTGTATTAAATTTTTGTTTTTTTGGAAGCTTGAATGAGCATGCAGTCATAGTCACAAATTTGAAGGATACATTGGTCAATGCTGCAAATATTTGTGAGTGTGACATTAAATCCTATTTGCGAGAGCAACCTGCTAATGTGGCTAAAACCTTGGAAGCCAAAAATAAGCTTGAATCAAAGACTTCACCCCCATGGTATCCGCTGGCTAGAGAGGATTTGGCCCAGCTGGTTTACCAGGTAGATATATATTTGGGCTCTTTCTTGTTATGAGAGGATTAGAAAGTATGGTATGCAATGATTTTCCCAAAATTTTGTAGATTGAGTTTCAAAAGGAAGTAAGGACCAAAGTAGTTGAAGTGACAAAAGGTCTAAATGCAGAGGAGAGGGCTTAAAAAAAAGGAGATCTCCACTGAGTTGCGACGAAAGTACACTGATCGTATGCAAAAAATATTGCAATGTTTGATTTGTTTAAAATTATTATTGTTGTGTTTGTCTCCTACTAATATGAAATGGTTTTGGTATATTTATTAGGTTTTGAGTATTATTAATCCATCCCTTGGCAACGAATGGAGAGAAACTTTGTTTTCTCTTCAATTTGATGGAACGGACACCATTGTGGGTATTGAAAAGTTGAATTTGATAACAATCTCTTTCGTCAGTGCAGAGAAAAAGATAACTTGGTTGAGATTGCTTGAGAGTTCAAGATCTGTTTGCAATACCCATGGTATGCCATCAACAAACACAGAGTTCAGAGCGTAAGAGTTTTTCACTTTTCTTGCTTTATCTCTATGCTTCATAGAAAAAAAATATCTTTGCTTTGCATGTTTTTGTGCCTTTCATTATTTCTATCATTGTAGGTGGTTGTCGAGGGAACTATTGCTGGACATGATAGAAAAGAATGCACTTCGTTCTTTGGAGCAAGAGATAAGAATAGCAGCTACCACAGAGCATCCAATTAATTTGCCTGATGAGCCATCTCTTCATGTTTACTTTGCATCCATACGATATGAGGGTAGAAAATATATTTTTGGCAACATTAAGAAAACTGGTGCTTAAGAAAAGTCCAAAAAAAAGAGGGTCAACCTATTCAGTCCCATCTTGATGCAGCCGCTTGTCGGTTGCTCTATCGGTTGGTCCCAGAACCCCCCAGCTGTTTCACCCCACGATCACCTCACGTCTGTCTGCTCCCGCCAGCTTGTGTAGACAACTGCAGTGTCTCCCCCCACCAAGTTGCGCTCCTTCCATGGCTATATCCCGCAGCATACGAGCTCTGCCTTTTTCTCTGTGGCCCCCCTCCTCTCTCCAGCCGACCTCTCCATCCTTCTTGGCGCCGTCCCTTCTCGAAGAACCCCACCACCTAGGTGTTGCGCTGGCGAGGGAGATGGCTGCAATACTTAAAGGGCTCCCTGCTCGCAACTCTCTACATCCCCCACGCCAACTGCAATCCATGTTTATTCTTCTGGAAGAATCCGCCATTCTGACCCAATTTGGTATTTTCTCCATTGATGCTCATGCCCCACCTTTTTCTACCATGCCATGCACACGTCCCTCATCACCTTCCATTTTATGCTCCTTTAAGATTAGCTTATACACACATTTTATTTGGCATCCCAACCATCAATTGCCCACATGCTTTCATACTTCTTTCAAATGCAACCTGCTAGTGCCCGAACACGCACACCATATGTACACAGGCACAGGGACTTCTGCTAACCCTCGGAATGCGTAAAGGCATATACACATCATGTACACTGTGGCACTTAATCCCATGCATCTGGATTTACATTTAATGGCCTCACATGCATGGTTTCACACCATAGACGTGCCGTGGCACGACATCCACCCCCTCTAAACCTGCACATCCTCTGGTATGTGCCACACAGGTCCTGGAATTCAGTGTCCATTCATTATTTGCACACCAACATTGATATATGTACAAGCATCCCAACTAGGCATCTTAAACCCTGTCAAACCTGACCCAGTTGGTATCACCCTAGTAAACATGAAACAGTAGAAGAATATACATAGTGCCACTCACAAGGGGTTATCCTTTGTTGAAACATAGCATGACATCTTAGCCTACCCCCTAGCCTGCAAGATATTTATATCTTAGCAATCACATCTAAATGGTTCTGCTTTCCCACCTGGATCAAATACCAATCGCTTTTGGCATATGTGCCATATCCTTTGTTCATATGAAGCCCTATCCTCACTTAGATTCCCTGCATATGCATAATTACCCTCATCATTCAAAGTGGGATGCTCTTCAAAATGATTTGCTTCAAAATTTTCCTCGGGCCATGTTTGAAGCCTTTGCACCACATATTGTATGGCCACACCAAATAACAACTGCATTAACAGCATGGAACACACACTTGATAACATCCCATCCAAATCTACCTTGCCTGGATCCAGCTCACCCACTGACAAACATTCATTCTTCTCATCCAAAGACGGAAAAGCATCAACACATACAAAGTCCAACAAGGCATCATCGAGAATAGCCTCCAGATCTGAATCAATCTCATCACAATCATTTGGCTTACATAACACCTGCACATCCTCACTTGCAACCGACAGTTGACTAGCATCAAGCATAGAAGAGCCCAAAGCTGATGGGGATCTATTATATACCATGAAATCATCCAATGCATCATCTAGGATAGCATCCAATTCAAGATCAATCGCATTGAAGCCATTATCATCTTGCAATCCCACATGTTGATTATCATGAACATTCATACCCCCATAGCTATATCCATTTGGTTGCTCATATGCAGCCTCTTGAGGCTCTGTGACCACACTTTGCATATCCTGCATGTTATCTCCCAATATTTCTTGATACCTGTCTGCAGATGGGCTTAGAATTATGGGTCCCTCACCCGTGTACCCTTGAATCTGTATATCATTGAACCCTGTATGATCCAAAAAGACAGATTCAATTTCCCTCTCCAAATCATCATCATAAACAGGCTTCCAAGCTCGAGATTGTTGCTCACAAATGTGGTTGCAAGGTAACCCTGACACTGATGACATAGCATCACCCTGTTTACTGTTGGAACACCCAGTTAGCATTCCAGGATAACCCAAATCCAAAGAACCTTGGCAACCAGCTTCAGAAGCAACATCACTGTTGGAATCACCCATATCACTCACCCCCTCTAAATCAATCACACATACTTGTGGCCCGTCTGCATATTCATGTACATCATCCTGCTTATAAGCATCATAACCAGATAAGAATGCAGTAATGATAGCATCTTCTTCTTGTCTTAGATCTTCAAACTCTGCAATCATGCTTTCAGCAAGAAGCATTGGTTTTTGCTGTTCTTCACACATATGATACGACACCTGAGGAATACCCTTCAAATGAACACTTTCGTCATGAGAATCCTCAAGTTTACACAGCTTACATGCTTCACAGCCCAAGAGGAAACTATTAGCAATGTCCTCTTCCTCGTGTACTGGGTCTTGAGCACCTGTCCTGAAGCTCTCTGAATCAAGTGTCTCCTCAAGCATAGGCATACACACATCATTTGGTATGATCATAGGACCCTGTATGTCTGCACCCTCAAACAAGGAAGACAGATTATACTTGCAGAGTTCACCCATTGCATCTTTATGAGGCTGTAGCAAAGCATCCCTTTTGGCACTGTGAAGGCCTTGTTTCTCACTAATGGCTTTTTGCAGTCCCAATTTAGCATAAACAGCCTCCACAATCTCTGTATCAGCCTTGAATAGCAATTGATTGTCCTCCATAAGACATGCATCAACAACCGCTTCTAAATTGGCTCTGATTGTTGCTGGAACACTATCACAGCTCACATTATACTTGGAACTCGCATAAATAAGTGCATCTGCAAAATCACTCCATCGTTTGGAGTGATACTCTGCTAGTTCCAGCACTTCATCTTTTAAATCAGGACTTATAAGGTATGCAAAAGATGCAATCATCATGTTTTCTGGAACCCCTTGATTCTTCATCTCTGTCTCGTAACACCTTAGATAGCTTTCTGGATCGTAACCATCAAATATATTGACCCTGTCATATACCAATTGCACCGCAATTTCCACCGCTTCCTGAATTCGCCTTTCTTCTTCAATCTTCCTGAACCGCTCTTCAAGCTCTTTCATCTCTGCATATAAATGCTCCATTTTGCTAGCCATCTCTACGTACTCTCACCCCAGCGGTTTCACGTCGGGTTCACCAAAGCTGTCGTGACGTGGGCGGTGTCGCTGGGAAAGCGCGGGGCTTCTGGCTGTGAGAGTAACAGGTCACCAAAGACAGCATTCACATTGTCATTTCACATAACCTCTTGCTTGATTACATGACAACACAAAACCTACATGAGATACAACTCAAAGGTGCTGATTTTTTTACATAAAGAGAAGGTATTCACACCAAAACATTAACTGCCTTCACAAAATTTACTTCACTTTGGTGTCTCTGGAATTTCATTCTCCATTTCTTGGCACTGTACACATGCAAAATCAACATAAAATACTCATGGAAATCAGGTCCACCACCAAACATGCAACATGGCCCTCCTTGATTATGAGAAGAAATGCCTCCCCAAGCTATCAGCAGCATGCAGCAAAGGTGTTCACCAACGCTCCATCAGGAAGCTCCAAACAACAAAAATGACAAAAAAGGAACAGCCCAACCAGTTCAGCATGTAGGTGATCACTTCATCTGAAAGTATGTCCTTGTTCTTGTCTTCTATGCCCTCAGTCTGCACACACATTGCCTCATAGCATGCTTTAAATTGTCCGCTTCAGAGAAAGCAGAAAACGCTCCTACAGCATTCCCAGTACTACAGTTGTCAGCGTTTCCTGAGTAGCTGCGCTCCACGCCTCTGTCTGCTCATTGCCCCCGTCCTGAGTCAGCTGCCAGTTGCTGCTTTATCTTCCTTCCCACCAGAGCTATATGGCGACTGGCTTTTCTCCTCCACGGCGTTGTGAAGGGAGGCAGAGAGACACAGAACACCTCTATAGCAATGCCTTTCCACAGTTCGGAGTACACACCAACATCAAGAAAAAGGGGCACCAGTCAACTTCTCAATGAGCTGACACAACATTTAACCTCTTAAGCATGAGACTTTGTCTCTACCCTCATGCAATTTTTCAAGCAACGGGGGGAAGCCTACATACATTTGATCCAGACATGCAAGGGGAGATGGGCACATCAACATCTGCCACCCTTTACTCAATTGATACATATGCATATAGGGGTGCACCCTTGTTATGAAATAGGCTCACAGCCATAAGCCAAATGATCACCACAGAAAAAATGGTGAGAGAACCACTTGACATAAACAAGGTTACATTCCATCAAGTATGAGCTTTATGCAAACTTCAGTTCCCCAGAAAAGACAACATCAGTAAGGAACTTCAATTTTCCCAACCTGGCAAGCAGTGTGTGATTAGGAGGCACAATCACAAGACAATATCTTATCAACACCACACATCCATAATCATTTCAAAGAGCATCATCCCAAACAGACTCTCACATCACACATGCACAATGAGATAACCTCGCCCGAGATCAAACAAAGATGATCTTCAATGTTTTGATAGGCGAATCAAGATAGCCCAACCATAAGAACCACCAGCACATATACTTCTACCTTGAGCTTGATTTTCTCTTGAACCTTCTTTAAGCCCCACCACCTTATATAGCCAAGTGTGAATAGCCTCCAAAGCATGTGAATAGCCCAAGCCTCACAAACCTCCAAAGAATAATGTCTTCATGTGCAATGCAATCACAGCTCTGTGGGCGACTGCACTACCAGCCACCAGCGCGGCAAAACAACAAGAAAAAAACATGACTCTGAAAACTACCAAGGCTTCATTCCCTCCTCTCTACACACATGGGCTACGCAGATGTATTGCGCAGCTCTCTGGTTATCTTAGAGCTGAGCCCTTTCCACCCTTTCCATAGACACTACAGCAACTCTTCTCTTTGAGAGATACAGAACCACAGTTCACCCGCACATGGGCTGCGAGCTCTACTAGAACATTGTAATGGCAAGCTCTCACTGTTCCCCCACTGGAAATTCTGAGAGTCCTCCTACATACCAATGGAGAGTGCAGCGCAGCTCCTTGAGAACATTAGAGCTACACTCTACAACCACAATCGCTACAGAACACACAGTTTTAACGCATATGGGCTGCGCTCTTTTGCATTAGAGCTGCGAGTGCTACCTCTCTACTTCTTTTTGAGCTTGCTCCCCTCCTCTCTTTATACACCAGCGTGCGCTGCCCATTCAACCCAAGAGTATTATATTATTCATAATACTCCAACGTATGTCAGAGAGCTCACCCCACTTTCACGCGGCGCCCTTTTGAATTTTGAGGCTAGTTGAGGAATTTTTGAAACCATCCAAGGCCACCTTCTATTTTTAGCAAGCCTTGTATTTAATTCCATGGTGACTCTTGCATTCAAGGAAGACCTTGCACCTTTTAAATAATATCTTGTGGACCACAAATACCTTGTTTCTCATGAAATGCCAAGGACCTGTACTGTAGCTGACCTCCTCTAATGGGTCCCTATCCATTTTTTTAAAGAAATGGAGCTTTGCATGCTCACATTATTTGTCAACATCCTTGTCCACATATGATAGTGCTAAAACCTGCCTTGATTCTCATCTCACACTCCTTCCATTTCTTATTTATCAAGGTAAACCAATAACTAACTGTACACATTGTATATTTTTGTTAGACCCGTTCACATGTGGCCTTATACCCCCTTTGGCCCTTGGAGATGGACACCCTTTATTTGTAATTGCCATGCATGAGTGTGTACATATGCCAAGAAAATATTACCAAAAAAAAACCTAACATAGTTTGCCCATCCCCTAGCCTGCTAGATCATTCATGGTCAGCAGAAAACAGTGTCGTGAGACTCAATGTATCTGATATTGCCATGTTCTCAAAGACACTGTTTTTTACTTCTTCAACTCTTTCATCCTTGTCTACCATCATCAGTCGTGCATGATATAACTTGAGACGCAAACCATTCACCCTTGATACATGTGGGGTCCCATCAAGGTCAGCCAATTGATATGTGCCATTAGCAAAGCAATTCATTACTCTGAAGGGCCCCTCCCATTTCACTTGGAACTTCTTTTGAAAGGTTTTATCCAGCTTACTATTATAGCGTAGCACCAAATCACCTTCCTCAATACCCTTCTTCTTAATCTTCTCATTTATCTTTGTCAATGCCCTATTTTGCATCTTCTCATAATGTTCCAAGGCACTCATCCTGTCCAGCTGAACCTCTTGTAACTGTAAGAGTCTCTCTTTAAATGTGTTGCTAGATGGCCCTAGCAGTTTTTCTAACATTTTAACTGCAGGCAACTCAACTTCCACAGGTAATAAAGCTTCTTTGCCATACACTAAGTGAAAAGGTGTAAAACCTGTGCTTGTCTTCACCGATGTACGATAAGCCCATAAAGCACTGAACAGCTCCAGATCCTAATTCTTGCCCTGATGTTCTGTCACCTTTGCAAGAATGTGTACAAGTTCACCATTGAATCTTTCATTCAAACCGTTGCACTGCGGGTAATAAGGAGTAGTAAAATTATGCTTAATCCGCATTTTGGCACACAAGTATTTTAGCAAGTCAGCTCTAAAACCAGGCCCTTGATCAGAAAGAAGCTCCAAGGGCACCCCGAATTTACAGCAGATGTCTTCATAAACAAACTTTGCAACATCTCTTGCCGTAATTTGCTTCACTGCTCTAGCTTCTGCCCACCTTGAAAGATAATCCACAGCTGTCAAAATATAACTCTTCTCCCTGCTGGTAATGGGTAAGGGTCCTACTGCATCAATTCCCCACTTCTCAAAAATGTCAAAGGCCAAGATTGTCTTGCGCAACTCTGGTTTTAAAACTCGTTTTCCAAATGCCTAGCACCTTTTGCATGAGCTACACCAGTGATGCACATCTTTTTGTATACTTGGCCATATGTAACCCTCCTGTAAGATTTTGTGCAATGTGATTTTAAATGCAAAGTGGCCACCGCATGCTCCTTCATGATTCTCCTCAAGCACTCTGTACAGCTCTTCCTTCCATGGTACACGCCTTAACACCAAGTCAGCCCCTTGCATGTATAAGGTGTCACCAATGAGCTTGTATTTGCAAGCTCTGCGTACAAACCCATATTTCTTTGCCTTCTCAATGTCCTGGGGAATGACTCCTGTCAACAAAAACTCTTCTTCCAATGTCAGGCTTTCACGACCCCGATAAAGTGGCAGATCTGCTTTTAACACATATAGCTCGCCAATCATTCCTTGTGCTGCTTCATGTGCTTCTGTATTAAGAGAACGCTCCACATGCCGAATGCCCCATGCTTCAAACTCCTTCAACAAGCTCTTGATCTTGAAACACTTATTCCTCAATGCAGGGTTTTTGCTCTTCCATACTCCTAGTATTTGCTTTACCACCAGTAGAGAATCACCTCTTATGCATAGTCTCTTTACACCATGCTTAATGCAAATGTTTAGCCCTGCTTCCAATGTAGAATACTCTGCTTCATTGTTAGTATGAGCATCAACTTTGAATCCCTTTTTACAAATCAGCTTACCTTGCTGGTCATAAAGAGCTATACCACCAGAAGCTGCATCATGGCTCTTCCTGTATGAACCATCAAAGAACAAAACATGAGCATTGCTTACTTCTGCCACATTTTCTACCTTTCTAATACTTTCTTCTTTGACAAGCAGAGGGTTTTCCTTATAAGTTAACAAGTCTGCCAAAGTAGCTTTGTTACTTTCTTCCACCAAGAAAGAGAACTCAAACTCCTGCAATTCAATCACCCACTTTTTCACTGCCTTAGACATGTTTACACCATTGATTAGCTGAGGCAAGAATGTGTAGCTAGTTAGGAAAACAAATGGCTTTGTCAAAAGATATTGGCGAAACCGTCGGCAAGCAAACACCACACTTACCATTACCAACTCTATTTCTGACAGTCCCCTCTCTGCTACTGACTTTACCCTACTAGCACAATAGACAGGGTGCATATATTGGCTCCCCTTCCCTTTTTGCAGTAACATAGCACCAATAGCATCCTCTCCTACTGAAGGATTCACATAAAAAACCTGTTCCCAATTTGGAGCCTGCACTGCGGTCATCTCCCCTAAGACTTCTTTGACTCTCCGAAACTCCTCTTCACACTTGTCATCCCATTGCAAAGGATCGTGCTTTGCCACCTGTTGTAATGGATATAAAAGCTGTGAGGACAATGAAATGAATCTTGACATGTACTTTACCTTCTGAATGAATGTTGCCAACTGTTTTGTAGACTCTGGAGAAGGAAGAAGCATGATTGCCTTGACCTTGTCTGGATCAGCCTCAATGCCATTTTCTGACACCATATGACCCAACAATTTTACCCTTGGTTTTGCAAAGAAACACTTCTTGGGATTGAGTTGGCCACCACAATCATTATATCGTTCCAGCACCATCTCCAGCTTCTCACAGTGATCCATGCGTGTGCTGTAGACACAAAAATCATCAATGAAATCCTGTACGCATTTTCCAATGAATGGCAGAAGCGCCCAATTTGCTCTCTTTTGATAGTGAGCTGGACCATTTGTTAGCCCAAATGGTAGTACTGTATAGCAAAAGCAGCCCCATGGCGTGATGAAAGTAGTTTTCTTCTGATCCTCTGGAGCAATCTTCAACTGGAAATAGCCTGAAAACCCATCACACACACTGTATCTTTCATGACCCGCCACTGAATCCAGGATTTGATCAATGAAAGGTAGTGGGTATGGATCCTTCTTTGTAGCTGCATTCAAAGGTTTGAAATCCACACAAACCCTCCATTTTTCGTCTTTTTTTGGAGTGACCACGACTGGGCTCACCCACTCTGTTGTCTCCATAGGGCATATAAAACCAGCCTTTAGTAGTTTGTCCACCTCTTCTCGCAAAGCCTTCATCTGTTCTGGACCCATTCTCCTTAATCTTTGACGTACTGGCTTGGCTCATTCCTTTAGCTCTATGTGCAAATCTTCCCCTTTGAAGCCCCGAACTTCTTCATACGATGTGATGAATAAATCTGGATATGTTGACAACATTTTTAAATACTTCTCCTTCTCCACGACTGAGAGATCTGTGCTAATCATCCTGGCCATCAATTCGTGTTTCTCGTGTGGCTTCACCTGGGGTTGCATTAGCTCTTCAATCACCTCATATGGGCCCTTAGACTCATCTTCAATTCCCTTCATGGATGCGACCATGCTGGTCTATTCAAAGATCCTGTCCACCATCAGAAATGCCACATTTACCTCTCCCTCACTACTAGTGGTGGTGCTACTGTCTTCATCTGACACAGTGGAAGACTCCTCACTACTTGGACTCTCCCCTTCTTCATAATCTTCATCTAGTGGCTTCCTGCTACTCATGTCAAATAATCTTTTGCCCCCTGTCTCCCCATATAAGCTGATTGTACCGTGTCTCCAATCTCGGGGGGGTCACTATATGTAAATCCTCTATATCACGTGCATTCAAGGCCTATTTAAAAAGTCCCTTATCTGTGAATTTTTTAGTGAATATAATGTATCCTTTCCTATTCAAATCAAGAATTTTTTTTAAAAATATGATAAATAAATCCCCTCTGTAAATATATTTCTGTAAGTTTTAAATATTTAAAATGTCCTTCTGTTGAACCCACGTGATACTTACATATTTATACAAGTGACCCCCCCGAGTCTCCAATCTTGAACGGCCTGCACTGCGCGTAGCCATGGTCTTCCAAGGATGATAGGATAAGCCCCTAATCCTGCTGGCATTACATGAAAATCCACTACCGTTTTGACTGCATAGGCTTCGATTTCCAAGCTCTTCACTACCCCTAAACACTTGATCTTTTGATGGTTTGCCAGTCGTATGCGGAATCCTGAGACTCCTTCTACTGTCAGACCCATCTTTTCTACACATGTTTGAGTGATTACACAGATTTGTGCACCACCATCCACGTATCCCTGCCCAAGATTCTTCCTCTTGTGCCAAACATCTACTATGGGACAAATGTCCGAAGACTCATCAATGGCCAACACTCTCACTGACCCTTTGTTGGGTTCCTTCCCCAGCGGGCTGACTAGTTTCTTCCATTGGCGCTTCAACTTCGGTATCATTTCCACTAGTTGTCCAAAGGTCACGTCTGCCTTCCTATTGCTCAGGTCCTGTTTCAAGTCATAGCTATCCTGCCCTTCCCCTAGTGGAAAATCTGAGACGTGAAATTTTCGGCGGGCTCTCCTTTTCCTTTTAGCTTTCACATCTTCACCCTCATGACTCTTCCCTTTCTTCCTACTGGGACCTGCTTCATTTCTTCCTTCTTTATCCTCTGTGGTTCTCTTCCCAATAGGCATTACTAATGTATCTCCCAACATTGCTGCTTTCTCCAAGGTGACCACACTTAACACTTTTGTCTTTCCCTTGTCCTCCTTGGTCAATCCACTAGGTCCTGCCTCACCCTTAATCTCTATGCCATAATCATTTGACCGGTTCGGCAACTGTGCAGGCAATGGATACATATCTCCACCCATTCTTGGTGGTTTATCACATTGTGGGCTGATGTGGCCAAGTTCTCCACAGTTATAGCATGTGGGCAACTGCCTCCAACCCCTGCCGTTATTCTGTCCACCCAAACCATTCTTTGGTTGTCCTTCACCTCCTGGCTGATTTGCAAGCCTCATACGACCTCGATTATTTCCCACATTGCTTAACATATTTAGGCTAAGATTCTTCATCAAATCAACCACTTGCCTCAAGTCCTGCCTCAGCTCATCATCTTGTGCTGCAGTAGTGACCATTGCTGGCACAACTTGAGTAGTTACTGAAACCGCATCTGCCGGATGCACCTCCTCTGGAACCCGACTTTGCATGGAATCCATTTGCTTCATCTCTGACACCATAGGCAGTGAGCTTACTCCCAATTGAGTTAGTCTATTCAACTTCCACTCTTTGTTCCTTGCCACCTCCAATGCATCCTCGTATGTTCTTGGCTTCTTCAGTTCTACCCTCCAATGCAGGTTTTCCTTGAGGCCAACCAAGAACCGATCCTTCTTCATCATATCTGGTGGGGGCACTTGGGGCTACAAGGTTTGACACAAGCTCTCCCATAATATGGAAAACTTCTTGATGTAATCATCAATGGGCTCCGCTTTTCTCTGTCTCAATTCCTGTATTTCATGCCAAACTTTGTCTGGATCTTTCATCTTCACAAACTGTGCTGTTAAAGCTTGTCGGACATTATCCCATGTCAATGTCATAGGTGGATCAGCCCTCTGCAACTCCTCCTCATAACCCTTACACCAGCTCCGTGCATCACCCTTCAAACAGATTTGCAAAAGGCGTAACATTTGAGCGGGTATCTGGATATGGTTGCTTATGCACGCAACTTCCATGTTTTCTAAGAACTCTTCCACACTCTCATCATTTTTTCCATGAAACTCTGGATAAGGGAAAGCCATTGTTACCCAAAAAAAACTCTTTTGACACAGATGCAAAAACAAATCCTTTTACTAACTCGATCCTCAGAAGAAGACTTCAAAACACTTCAGGTTTAGAAGAGGATGAACACATGCACATCAAACGAATTTGCATAGTTAATCATGGGAATTACCACCGGCAAAGGAGACTCCAATATTTCCCTCAGTCTTTCTGGCCCAAACATATATGCCATACGCTGTTGAAAGAAAATTTTTCTGTCCACATGAACATTTATCTGAATTCTTTGGGTAAAGTGGAAGGGAGTAAATTGAGGTCCATTGTGATTATCCATTGAGAGTGGCCATCCAACTCCCAAGAGGCACGACTGGCTAATTACCCAATTCTACCAGAACTTTTAGGCAACAAATCAACTGTGAAACGGCACCAATACCAAGAATTTTAGCCTGCAAACCATACTTCAGTTGACTGTCAAATCAAGGTAATATAGCACAATTTTAGAAGGCATCTGTCACACAACTGTCCTGGCGTAGCAGTCATTCACTGAGATTAATCACATGCACATGTTGTCAGTCTTGTAAACTGAAGGTTCCTGGAATGCTCCTCAGTGGGGGCACCAAAAACTGTGAAGGGAGGCAGAGAGACACAGAACACCTCTATAGCAATGCCTTTCCACAGTTCGGAGTACACACCAACATCAAGAAAAAGGGGCACCAGTCAACTTCTCAATGAGCTGACACAACATTTAACCTCTTAAGCATGAGACTTTGTCTCTACCCTCATGCAATTTTTCAAGCAACGGGGGGAAGCCTACATACATTTGATCCAGACATGCAAGGGGAGATGGGCACATCAACATCTGCCACCCTTTACTCAATTGATACATATGCATATAGGGGTGCACCCTTGTTATGAAATAGGCTCACAGCCATAAGCCAAATGATCACCACAGAAAAAATGGTGAGAGAACCACTTGACATAAACAAGGTTACATTCCATCAAGTATGAGCTTTATGCAAACTTCAGTTCCCCAGAAAAGACAACATCAGTAAGGAATTTCAATTTTCCCAACCTGGCAAGCAGTGTGTGATTAGGAGGCACAATCACAAGACAATATCTTATCAACACCACACATCCATAATCATTTCAAAGAGCATCATCCCAAACAGACTCTCACATCACACATGCACAATGAGATAACCTCGCCCGAGATCAAACAAAGATGATCTTCAATGTTTTGATAGGCGAATCAAGATAGCCCAACCATAAGAACCACCAGCACATATACTTCTACCTTGAGCTTGATTTTCTCTTGAACCTTCTTTAAGCCCCACCACCTTATATAGCCAAGTGTGAATAGCCTCCAAAGCATGTGAATAGCCCAAGCCTCACAAACCTCCAAAGAATAATGTCTTCATGTGAAAAGCCCCCAGCAGCAAACACCAATAAGGATATAAGGGAAGCAAGCTGGTTGCGCTGAACCTCCTCTGTTCTTGTCAGCTCGGTTTCCCCTTAAATGAGCTTGGGTAATTGGAGCAATAGCATATCCCCACTAAACCTAGCAGTCAAGCCCAACAAGGCAACACACGAAACAAATACAAGTTCTGCTCTCCAGCGGCAACAATGCAATCACAGCTTTGTGGGCGACTGCACTACCAGCCACCAGCGCGGCAAAACAACAAGAAAAAAACACGACTCTGAAAACTACCAAGGCTTCATTCCCTCCTCTCTACACACATGGGCTACGCAGATGTATTGCGCAGCTCTCTGGTTATCTTAGAGCTGAGCCCTTTCCACCCTTTCCATAGACACTACAGCAACTCTTCTCTTTGAGAGATACAGAACCACAGTTCACCCGCACATGGGCTGCGAGCTCTACTAGAACATTGTAATGGCAAGCTCTCACTGTTCCCCCACTGGAAATTCTGAGAGTCCTCCTACATACCAATGGAGAGTGCAGCGCAGCTCCTTGAGAACATTAGAGCTACACTCTACAACCACAATCGCTACAGAACACACAGTTTTAACGCATATGGGCTGCGCTCTTTTGCATTAGAGCTGCGAGTGCTACCTCTCTACTTCTTTTTGAGCTTGCTCCCCTCCTCTCTTTATACACCAGCGTGCGCTGCCCATTCAACCCAAGAGTATTATATTATTCATAATACTCCAACGTATGTCAGAGAGCTCACCCCACTTTCACGCGGCGCCCTTTTGAATTTTGAGGCTAGTTGAGGAATTTTTGAAACCATCCAAGGCCACCTTCTATTTTTAGCAAGCCTTGTATTTAATTCCATGGTGACTCTTGCATTCAAGGAAGACCTTGCACCTTTTAAATAATATCTTGTGGACCACAAATACCTTGTTTCTCATGAAATGCCAAGGACCTGTACAGTAGCTGACCTCCTCTAACGGGTCCCTATCCATTTTTTTAAAGAAATGGAGCTTTGCATGCTCACATTATTTGTCAACATCCTTGTCCACATATGATAGTGCTAAAACCTGCCTTGATTCTCATCTCACACTCCTTCCATTTCTTATTTATCAAGGTAAACCAATAACTAACTGTACACATTGTATATTTTTGTTAGACCCGTTCACATGTGGCCTTATACCCCCTTTGGCCCTTGGAGATGGACACCCTTTATTTGTAATTGCCATGCATGAGTGTGTACATATGCCAAGAAAATATTACCAAAAAAAAACCTAACAGCGTCTGCCCAGGCTCCAACCAGCACTTACTGCCCACCGTCGTTGTGCTTGCTGCATACCACCACCCTCTCCGCCCCACTGGCTCTGTCTTGCCGCTGCGCCTCAAAGCTCCTAGCTGTTCCACCCCAGGTGGTCCCCCTCCGTCAGCTACACTCCAGCACTTCACCCTTCGCGTCTGCTCTTCCACGAGGCGGCCCTCACACACAAGGCTACCTCTCTTTTTCTCTGCAGCAGCAGCTGCCGCACCCTGTTCCCAGAACCCCCCAGCTGTTCCACCCCACGATCACCTCACGTCTGTCTGCTCCCGCCAGCTTGTGTAGACAACTGCAGTGTCTCCCCCCACAAAGTTGCGCTCCTTCCACGGTTATATCCCGCAGCATACGAGCTCTGCCTTTTTCTCTCTGGCCCCCCTCCTCTCTCTAGCCGACCTCTCCATCCTTCTTGGCGCCGTCCCTTCTCGAAGAACCCCACCACCTAGGTGTTGCGCTGGCGAGGGAGATGGCTGCAATACTTAAAGGGCTCCCTGCTCGCAACTCTCTACATCCCCCACACCAACTGCAATCCACGTTTACTCTTCTGGAAGAATCCGCCATTCTGACCCAATTTGGTATTTTCTCCATTGATGCTCAAGCCCCACCTTTTTCTGCCATGCCATGCACACGTCCCTCATCACCTTCCATTTTATGCTCCTTTAAGATTAGCTTATACACACATTTTATTTGGCATCCCAACCATCAATTGCCCACATGCTTTCATACTTCTTTCAAATGCAACCTGCTAGTGCCCGAACACGCACACCATATGTACACAGGCACAGGGACTTCTGCTAACCCTCGGAATGTGTAAAGGCATATACACATCATGTACACTGTGGCACTTAATCCCATGCATCTGGATTTACATTTAATGGCCTCACATGCATGGTTTCACACCATAGACGTGCCGTGGCACGACAACGTGACACGTGGGTCATCTTCAGAGCCGAGGGACGTATTACGGACGCGCAGTTTGAGATGGCCATGAGACCATACGGTCGACACTTACTTGAAAATTCTAAACGAATGATTTTGGTTTATTGAATTACATATATATATACTTATATACTATATATTACCTGAACAGGCACAAGCTGCTGATGATCCACCCGTCGCCACTGCAGAGGGTGGACGTGAGCACTACTCATCGGACATTCCGACCGATGTGAGCTCATCTGAGCATGGAGGGAGCACCGAGTCATCATCTGGGTCTGAGTAGTACTCAGACTTATAGTATCACATTCCTTATTGAGGATGTGGTTGTATATATTTTTTTGTAAACTGAAGCCATGGGCTACTTCGAGATATGGACTCCCTTGCTCGGGGGGGTCACTATATGTAAAATATCCCTATCGCGTGCGTTCAAGGCCTATATTTTAAATCCCTTATTTGTGAATTTTTTAATCTATATAATATCCCCTTTTCTTTATGAATCTGTAAATTTTTTTGAAAAAATTTTAAATCATACCCTTATGTAAATATATTTCTATAAGTTTCATAAATTAAAAGTATGCTTTTGTTGAACGAACGTGATATTCACATTTTTTTGTGAGTGACCCCCCCGAGCTCCCTTGTATACATGTATGAAATTTTGATAGTAATATTGAATCGTGAATCGATAGTATTACATTCATGTCTGTCTTGAATCGTGTATTGACAATGTATGCATTCATGTCGTTCTTGTCTTAATCTCCCTCGTGCATATGTTCTTCGTGGATGGTCTAATGCACAAAAAAAAAATCCAGAGAGTGTTATTGGGTGCTAGAATGCTGGAACAGTATTCAGGCACCAAATAGCACTCTCTCGATTTTTTTTTTTGCTCTCTGTTCGCGTGTATAAACGCGTCAGAACTGCTAAAAATCGTGTGTATATACGCGGATAATCTGTAAAATACGCGTGTATTAACGTGTCAAAACTGACAATTACGCGTGTATAAGCGCATCTAAATTAAAGAAACGCGTGTATAGACGCATGTATCAACGCGTCTAAGTACATCTGAACTGAACAGAACGCGGCTATACACCCGTGTATAAGCGCGTCTGGGATGTCCTATACACGCGCTTTTACACGCATGTCTGTGGCTGCGATGATACACGCGCTGATACACGGGCCCGCTACTTTTTTTCACAAGTCATTTTTAGCGGCTAGGAGCGCGGGTATGAGCCCGATCCCTTGTAGTGGAGCAAAAATTACAGAAAAGGGGCGACTGGAAATTTGCTCCGTACAACAGCTACAGTGCACCAAATATCACAAGATTTGATATGCACAATCTTCACTTGATAGACGTGCTACACCTCAGAGGAATTGGCGCAATTCGAAGCGATGAAGACGAATTTCTGCGCTGAATAGGAAACAGCCTGCGCTGGTGTGGTATTGACAAATTTGCGCTGCTGTGTTGAAATTGGGCGATGAGATTGGATTTGTAGCATGCGTGGGAGATAATCTAAGAGCCTATATCAAAAGATTAGGGTATGATCAACTCAGGTGCACACATGGAATCAAACTACAGCAAGGGGTTCAAACAGAAAAAACTGGCTATGGTGATTAAGAAATTGATTAGGTTTTTTTTATAAACTAAGCCTAATTGAGTCAAGCTCTGATACCAAATGTTGGATATGATAACTAATCTATGAAGATTGATCAAAACATCCTCAAGGTGGATCAAAGATTGTACAAGACATCATGAATATGAGGGACAAAAATTGGTATATGCAAAAAATTGATATGAGATTAACACAAGAAGACACTAATTGTGATTAGACATGAACCAAACTTACATAATCACTTGATCACGACTTATGCCTTATTTAGAGACTCCTCTACCCTATTTTTAGTTGCATGAGTTGCATGAACAACATGCATCAACCATTTATAGGCTTTACACACCAACCAACTGACCACTAGCCTATCAACCACATATTAATTTGGACTAAGGAGTTGGGATTACATTTATCCAACAGTCGAGGCTACATGGCCTCTTTACACCTTTAGGAGAGTGCCACATTACGACATGATCATGGTGTGCAGTTCTCGCGGCATGTCATTTGTCACTATTTGCCAGATACTGCGAGGGTATTGGAGGCTGGCGAGGAGGCACATTTGAGATCATGTGTGCAGCGGAGTGTCGGATTTGTGCGATGCTTTCTAGAGGCTCTTTGTCCTCCCGGAGGATTGGTTTTGGAGATGGGTAGTGGTACATGCATGCATGCATCGCATCTGGCCGCCCTTGTTATTCTTTTGATAGTGACCCTCACATTGTTGGTCGCATTCTACAACCTTTGGTAGAGGGACCTTCTGCAGGTACTAGAGATCAGTCCAACTCTCAGATGAGGAGATTTCAGAGAGTGAGCTAGTGAGGATGATGCATATGGCTGCCCTTTTGATTATTATGGCTACTACTATTGACTTATGTTTTGTCATGGTTTGTTAAGGTTACTACTATTGTGACTTATTTAGGACATTATATGCACTCTAGGATGATATGCTTTTGTGTGTGAGTTTTTGCCATGTGCTTTGAAATGTTAATGAAATGCGGTTTATAAAACTCTTATTGTAGTGTGCTACCATGTTATGCGGAGGAAGTTGCAAGGGAGATGAGCAAGGATGCCTCCTATGATACAATCAAGACAAAAACCAATAAAGGGAGAAGAGTGGGATGTTGTTTTGTAGATGATGAGTGTGGAGAAGAGAGGGTGTAAAGTGTATTGAGCTTTTGGTGTTGTGTTAAGACAATGACTATTGTGCTAAGACTATGAGTATTGTATGGGTTGGTTTCTCAAATTTGATAACCTTGGGTCTTTTAATCTCTATCATATGGTTTAATTATCAAATTTGAGCATGCATGGAGTGTTTTTTTATCGCTTCAAGTTGTGGTGTTGTAAGGTTTGAGAGTTTTCAAAATAAACAATTAGAGTAGATAAGAGGTGTGATTTTGGTTCAATAGTGGTTGAATTCTATCACTTCTCTTCGTGTTGCTCTTTTTTATACTGCTCCGCTCGGTCTTTGCATGCTCGGTTTCTATCTCAGCTCGGTTCATGCATGCTCAGTTTAAAGTTAAACTCATTTTGTAGAAACAGGGGATGACACTGCTCATCCAATAGCCCATGTTGGAAATGCAGATACACTCCACAGCAAAATGGAGTTGCTGAGTAAAAAAACAGGCACATTGCTTAGATTGCGCGAGCATTGATGGAAGAGAAGAATATGCCGCATAGCTATTAGGCTGAGACTATTTCTACAGTAGTTTACATCATGAACAGGACTCCAACTACAGCCATACATGATGTAACTCCAGAGGAGAGGTTTACTGGTAGAAAACCTGATTTGTCTCATCTGAAAGTCTTTGGATGCATTGCATATGTGCATGTGCCAGATGAGCTGAGAACTAAGCTAGATCCAAAAGCTGAAAAATGTGTGTTTATTGGATATTCTCTTGAGCAAAAAGGATACAAGTGTTATAACCTTGCTACATGTGAGTTGAGGGTAAGTAGGGATGTTGTTTTTGATGAGATGTGCAGCTAGTATGCTGCTGAAAAAGAAGCTGTGTTGGGGCTGATGTGAGTCGAAATGTGGTTGCACAAAATGCAAGTCAGCAATCACAGTCTTTGAGTAGACCAGGAGAGTCCTCATCTAGTGGTCGAGCTGATAGACCATGGAGTGGCAGGCTATGTCATAATACCAGTTCTGCATATGTGATTAGTACATCACATAAAGGCAAAGAGAAAGTGGTTGAGCCCCTTAGTTTGCCTGACATTTTTGTAGAGGGCATTCTAATGTTGATGGAGAGTCTAGTGGCTCAAAGATGAGCCGTGAGGAGCTTGGGATACTAGATATCAGAACACCTAGTGTAAAGAAGGCTATGGAAGCCATGAATGCAAAGCTGCGAAGATCTGGGAGAGTGAAGAATCCTGTGCAAAGGTTTACCTATGATGGTTATGTGGCACATCACTATGCATACATGGCAAAAGTTGTGCAGGTTGTAGAGCCCACATGCATTGATGAGGCTGTTGGAAATGTGTGTTGGGAGAAAGCTATGGATGAGGAGATGGATGCACTATATGTAAATGAGACTTGGGATTTAGTGTAATTGCCTGAAGGCAAGAAAGGCATTGGATGCAAGTGCATGTACAAAGTAAAACATAACAGTGATGGAAGCATAAGCAGGTACAAGGCTAGATTGGTAGCCAAAGGATATGCACAGACATATGGCATTGATTATGAGGAAACTTTTAGCCCAGTTGCCAAGATGGCAACAGCAGTGAGAGTTGTGATAGCAGTGGGGAGCTGCGTCAAAGCAATGGTCTTTACACTAGATGGATGTAAAGAATGCATTCTTGCATGGGGATTTGCAAGAAGAGGTGTATATGTTGTAGCCACCTGGTTATGAGGATGTGAGTCACCCCGAGCATGTTTGCAGGTTGAAGAAAGCCTTGTATGGCTTAAAACAAGCACCAAGAGCATGGTCTGACAAGATTTCTGAATATCTTGTCACTATTGGCTTTCATGTAGCCAATGCAGATTTCTTGCTGTATGTGAGACACACTGATAGAGGGGTTGTGCTTGTTGTCATCTATGTAGATGACCTGATCATTACAGGGGACCATGATGCAGAGATCTTTGATGTAAAGATCTTGCTTAGACAAAAGTTTGAGATGAAGGATCTAGGTGAGCTCAAATATTTCTTGGGCATTGAAATGATTAGGTCACCACATGGTATTGGATTACTGCAGAGACAGTATGGCTTGGACATGTTGTCCAAGTATGGTATGATAGGCTGTAAGCCTATCTCAGTGCCATTGGATCAAAATGGCAAGTTGAGTGCAGATTCAGGAGAGATCTTGGAGGATCTTACTATGTATAGGCGCATAGTAGGAAGCTTGATCTACATGACGATCACCACGCCGGTGGATTTGAGCTATGTTGTTGGGTTGGTGAGTCAATTTATGCAGGTTCCATGGAAGCCGCATTTGGATGCTTTGAGACGCATACTGAGATATGTGAGGTCTACTTTGCATTGTGAACTATTTATGAAACTGGGACAGAGATATGTTGTTAACCCATGGCGGACGTACTATGTTTTACATCATTAATTGAAATATTCTGAGTCATGGGCCGGGCTTGTCGGCACCATATGTTAAGGATAAAGGGATTGGGTGATCGCCGATGAGAGGCGCACCTTGAATGTCAGTAGGATAAGGGTTAGGATCGGTCGGCCATGTATGGGCGCCCAAGTGTGAACGGCCAAGTCACCTATAAGAGTCAAATGTAACCCTAAAATCCTCATTCTCATGTGTTGTGAATACAAGAGTGCTCTTGCCTTATCTCCTTGGTTTCCTTCTCCTGCGTGTGTGTGTGTGTGTGTGTGAGAGAGAGAGAGAGAGAGAGAGAGAGAGAGAGAGCGATCGAGCACACTGTGTAGCGGCACGGCGACGGCGGCGAGGCGGTAGAGCGGCGGCGGCTCCTCCTTCACGGCTGCGACGCGGGAATCCTTCAAGGCGGCGGTTGAGCGGTGAGTGACACACCCTTTGGCATTCTATTTGAGCTTCCTTCCCTGGTTGTATGCTTGTAGCCATTCGTGGCTCGCATACGGTGTCTGGCAAGTCCCCAGCTACGACCTGTGTGGCAAAAGCGCACATTTTTGGCGTCGCTGCCGGGGAGTTGCCCTGCACTAAGCTCCAGTTTGCAGCTCGGCTGCTGCGTGAAGTTTAATCTACACTGTAGGAAAGCGACTGTGTGTTTGTTGTTAAGGTGTTTCTGTGTTGCATTTCTGTTTCTTTTGTTATATTTTTGCTCCGCGTGTGGGCGTGCGTTCTGTTGTCAGGTTTCTGCGTGTGAGAGGGATTTCTGAATCCCCAGATTTGTGCTGTGTGTGCGAACTGCACCGCGGCCAAGGTTGAACCCTAAGGAAACCCTAGAAAACTTATCTCACAAAAAAAAACAAAAAATAAAAAATAAAAAAATTATAAAAAATAAAAAAGAAAAAATTAAATTTTATTTTCAAAGAAAGAACCGAATGTGTGGAGAGGAAAGATTTTCTAATTGGAGAAAAAAATTTTGAAAAGAAAGAACCCCACGACCCACGACCCCCGGCCCCGGCCTCGGCCTCGGTCTTTTGATATATATATATAGGAGAGTGAGCCTCCATAGCTTTCTTTCAAGTGAGAGCTTATGGGAAGTTGTGCCCTATATGTAGCCCACTCCCCAAGGAGTAAAGTGAGTATGTGGGATAAAGCCCTCACCCTTTCCTCCACAAGCAAATAGGCTTTTGCCCCTTCCCCCCAAGGGAAACGGACTGTTTTGAGGACTACGAGAGCTCCGGATAGGCAAACACGGTGCTGTAAAGCACGCTACGACCCTTTGAACGATACGCTCGTTTCGAGCTATCACACGCCCTAGTCCAAGTTCGACCGTAAGTAAGGGGGTCAAAAACGAGTTAAAAACAATCTAAAAACAAGTAAAAACGGGGTGCGAAACACCTCAGAAACCACTTGTGTGAGTTTCAAGGGTAGTTACCAACGCACGTAGGGTACCCACGTCACATGCATCTACGTTCTGGTCGGGTGCTCGAGCCTGAACCACTAGAAAGTGTTTCAGTTTACACAGGCTCACACCATCCCTCCACGTTGGCATCTTGGCCTTCGGCTAAGGGAGTGCAACCCAAGATCCACGAATAGTGGATAGTGACTCATCTTCTAACTCAGAAGCCATGGAAGGGCACCCTACCAAGAACCCTGAGGAGACAAGCCAAAACATGCCAGTGTGGGCCCCACAACCCGGATCTAGCATGTTTAGTCGTCTAATAGAGACCTTTAGTAGAGCTACACGCTCTGAACATGCGACAAGCGAAGAAAATGAGGAAGGAGGGGTAGTAGATTCGCCATTCACATCTTATGTAGACCCTACCCTCCCAAAGAGTGTCCATGTGGATATTCTACCCACTTCGTTCAATGAGGGCCCTATTGAGCTACCACATTCTGATGCTCTTCCTAAAGTAGAGGTCCCTAGAAGCCAATCCATAAGAAGTGACATTGCGTCCACTTCAAGAGAACCGTTTGGCACACCAAGTCTGGATGGGATATTTCTCAATGAAAATTGGGAATATGATCTACACACAGAAACTCTAACTGACCTATACACGGGCTACACATACCATGTGGGTTGGTTAGAAGTCCTATGATCTACATCTAGCGCCACTAATCTAGAAGAGCAACAGCAAATGATATGTGAGGTTATTCATAGAATTATCCAAATTGAGAGGCAAAATAGGGGAGTGAACCTAGTTCCACTGGCCCTATGAGGTTTTTGGATACGGGAAAGGCCAAACAACCAACCCTATCACAATTGGAGACTCCCTCGATGAGTCCCATAGACCCTTCGTATGTTGTTTCGCCTGGAGTCTCAATGCAGGTTGAGCCCACGAGTAGTAACTTTAGCTTTCCAACCTTGGCTCAGCTTTCCATTAAGGACTCCACAATGCCTACCCCAATGATGAGCATGACAGAAAGCACACCTGTTACCGCTGTAGTTAGTACGACACCGCTACCTAGTGGAACAATACCTACAATAGTACGTGCTAGTGCCTATCAACCATATGTACCTATCGCTACTCATGCTCATGTAGCTCCTACGCCTCTTAGTATGCCAATGGCGTATGCTCCACGACCACCTTATCGTAACCATTATCCAAGGGGAGCTAGGCCTAGCCACATATCATATCCTACGCCATTTGCCAACTTACTCAGACCAACGCCAACTCCTATCAGCCAGGCTATCCCAGAAGTGTCTCCACCAGCTATGCCTGCTCACCTAGGTGATCTCGCAGCGTTTGCTCAGACGATCGGACGATCTATTGCAGAAAACATGCGGGGTATGCCTAAGCGAGAACCTAGAGGCAAGGCAGTACAAGTGGCTAAGCTCACTCAAAACTTCAGTGGTAACGAGGATGTTAGGAAGCACATTGAAGTCTTTGAACACGTGTGTGATTCCTTGGAAGAGCACAATGAGCTGCATAAGTGTAAAGCCCTAGGCTTAACCTTGAGTGGGAAGGCCGGAGATTGGTATCGAACCTTAAGGGTTGAAGAGCGCACTCACTACCCCACTCTCAAGAGATTGTTCTTGAAAGAATACATACGTGAGGGTGTGCTTTGGGGAGTAGCATCTCAACTCCAAAAAGCTGAACGCGAGGAAGGGGAGTCAGTGAGAGACTTTATAAGTCGATTGAAGCATCTAAATTCTCGCTGCACTCCCGATGAACGCTTCAATAACAACCAACTCCTCGATAGATTCATCCGAGGATTGCGCCACGAGGACATTTACAATGGCCTAGTCATTAGAGGTCTTACAACGTGGGAAGCAGTCACTGCCAATGCAATCCAGTTAGAAGACAACTTGATGATTGCAGGTAAAAAGGTGTCTTCAGAAACAAAATTCGTTAGTTCGCAAGTATCTGGGCACAAGCCAATGACGGTAAAACCTATTGCCAAGGAGCCCAAGATATCTGAAATGTCTGTGACCGACCTTACTAAGGCTCTCCAAGAATACTTTAGGGGTAATCGAGCTCCTCAGAATAGCCATATGTACCCAAGGAGAGAGCAACAATGGTGTTCGGTGTGCTTAGGACCACATAGCACGAGTGAATGTCCCACATTCAGAGTCAAATTCAATGGGAATTGCAATGCATGTGGTAAGTATGGCCATCAATCTAAAGATTGCCTAGTACTTAAGCAAATGTTGGCAAACCAGGCACCACTAGCTTGGTCAAACACACCTCAAGTACCCGCGCTAATGCCTGCACAACCTATCGAGCAACCGTCACAGCACATAGTTCCAAGGGATCCGAATGTAGTCCAGTCTGTGCCGTTACCACCGCCAGTGCTAGGACCTCAACCTCCACATCCAAGGATTACCCCAATAAACCAGATGGGTTGTGAGTCACATAGTGCATGTGGGGATTATGAAGAGGAGATAGACCCTATTGCTCCATACGGGATTGATACGTTTGAAATGATTCCCTAGTACTACATGGAGGATCATTTCGGGCAAGTCAAGCCTGTATATCAAGCGGTTGCTCTTGCCACAAGAGGGCAAAACCTTAATACCATGGCAAGGAGACCACCTCTTCAATGCTACGAGTGTGGTGGACCTCCACATCCAAGGATTACCCCAATAAACCAGATGGGTTGTGAGTCACATAGTGCATGTGGGGATTATGAAGAGGAGATAGACCCTACTGCTCCATACGGGATTGATACGTTTGAAATGATTCCCCAGTACTACATGGAGGATCATTTCGGGCAAGTCAAGCCTGTATATCAAGCGGTTGCTCTTGCCACAAGAGGGCAAAACCTTAATACCATGGCAAGGAGACCACCTCTTCAATGCTACGAGTGTGGTGGACCTCCACATCCAAGGATTACCCCAATAAACCAGATGGGTTGTGAGTCACATAGTGCATGTGGGGATTATGAAGAGGAGATAGACCCTACTGCTCCATACGGGATTGATACGTTTGAAATGATTCCCCAGTACTACATGGAGGATCATTTCGGGCAAGTCAAGCCTGTATATCAAGCGGTTGCTCTTGCCACAAGAGGGCAAAACCTTAATACCATGGCAAGGAGACCACCTCTTCAATGCTACGAGTGTGGTGGACCGCATCGTGTAGCGGAGTGTCCTAATAGGCTACAGAAGATCGCTACTCAAATGCAACCAAATCAAGGGAGCGCATCAGGAATGCCGGTACTTACATGTAATTGTTGTGGCATAGATCATTTGATCGCTCAATGTCCAAATAATCCTAGTGCACCCAAGATTACGCCATTGAATTTGGTTGAGGTCACCAACCAAGCACGAGGAACCACACCTGTTGTACCCGCGAATGTAGTTACACGGTCAATGCTTCAAAATCAAAACTACATTCTTGAAGAGAGGGATACTGCATCAATCGCTCAGGCAAAGAAAAAGAAAACACGACGAAAGAGATCGCTTAATGCCACGAGCTCCAAGCCCAGTTCAAAGACTAACATAGGGATAGGAGATGACCCCGTGTATATGAATGATCCTGAAGATGATTCTGATTCAATAGAAACCATGGGGACCAAAGCCACTACCTTAAAGGAGGAACCCACTCGGGAGCTCAATGAAGGAGAATCAAGCGAGTACATAAATAAGGGAAAACAGAAGGAAACTTCCTCGGTCCCACAACCAAGTCAGTTAATGCCCTCTCGACCACCCAAACTGACTGAGACTCCCCAAGACAAGCCACGTGGGCCGAAAACCCTCAAGAAAAAGATTGGAACTTACCCAAACCCAGTTGAAGAGATTGAACAAGTGTAACACTTAAGGGGTTTGGTGGAAGAAACACAAAGAGAAATGGAGCCAAACCCGAGAAAAATCAAAATTCCAGACACAGTGTTTCCTACGCAAGTTCAGCCTCACAGGAACCATAAACCGTTAGCTATACCGAGTATCATTCGAGAAGAAAGTGAGGATAGAACATCAGGAAGTGGGCAAACACCCTTTTTGCTTGAAAGAATGTTTAGTGAGGGAATGCCTGACCCCATCGAAGAGGAAGTAATTCCATCTTCACCAGTCCCTAGTCAAGGGGCGATGTCTCAAAAAGTACCGTTGAATGTGTCTAAGCTAATGGATTTCATGTCCTCTGAGATCAGAACCACGATCATATCCAAATTATACGGAGATCCTGAGCTATTCTTTGCTCTTCGGGCATTTCTCAATGGAGAACTAAAGGTGGGGCTACCACAATTTGCAAATATGGATAGACCTGACACGCTTCAAGATGAAGGGGAGCATTGGGATCTACAACCCAACTTTGATGAAGACTCGGTCATGGAAATACCTGTGAACAAGTTGGGACAGTACTTTGAAGGTGACGAATCTAATGCCACCCTCCCCATTACTACCAAGGGATTAACTCTAAAGGGAATCCTTGATGGTGGTGCTGGAGTGAGCATTGTGACTAAAAACTGTTGGGAATCTATGGGAAGGCCTCACCTCGAAGTCACAAACATAGTGGTTAAGATGGCAAACGGAACCATAGCTAAACCTATTGGAATGTTAAGGGACCTTAAGATCAAGGTCCTGGGATACAAGGTAAAACATACCTTCATTGTAATGGATTTCTCCAAGCATCCTATGTCATATCAAATGATCTTAGGACGTCCTTTCATGAGGGAAGCACAAATGGTGCATGACTGGTCGAAAAACCATGTCTATCTTCAATTCCAGGACTCTGTCATTCGAGTTGATCTTGAGAATGGTCGTGCACATCCTTTAGGAAGCAAGGTTATCATTGATAATCGATCGGATACCACTATTCACTCCGCCCCATTAAGGTATTGCTATACATGCAAAAAAGAGACTGATGATGGGAAAGATTCTCCTTACATGGATGTCCTACCGGGTATGACTGAGTCGGATAACGTGGATTGGGTACACCTACTAGCGGCAACCATAGACACATGGGGAAATAGAGGCACAAGTTGGGTAACACCTGAGGGGCAAGATATGCCACCGTTAGTGCCAATAAACATGATAGGTGTTATGCACTTGATCCCTGATGGCGAGAAAGTGGCAAACTCCACCGACATTGAAAGTAGCGAAGACTCTGACCAATGCAACTCTGAGTATGAATCTCAAGAAGAAACTGACCCTGAGCCTGATGGGGAAAATGAATCAAATATTCACCCAAATGTGGAAGCAAGGTGCTCAAGGCCTAGGACAGTGACCCCCTACAGTTCATCCGAAAGTGAGGGGGACACAAGTGAAGATCGACCAAGTGAGTCCGAATCTGATAGAAACAAAAATCAAAAACTTGGTAAGAAGAAAACGAGACATAAGCGCCAATGCTATCGAGCTAATGTACGCACTGCAATAAACAAGGAAAGATCCACTCTGCAGAATGGCTTAGTTATGTAGGAGCCATTGATGCTCATCGGAAGATAGCGGATAATTGGGGACAATACCTCCAAAGTGTCATGTGGTGTATTCCGCAACCTCATGACATCGCCCAATTAGAAATCGAAGAGAAGCCAAAACTAAGTCGTACTACAAGAAGGCGGCAAAACCAAGAGTTGGCTCAACAACAAAAGGAGGCCGATTTGAAAGAAAAAAGCCTGGCACAATAAGAACTAGTAGACTTACACCCCGCCCCCGAGCATTTCAAATCATTCACTACAGGGGAACGTAAAGTAGTCTACACAAAAGCCCAACGAACGCCTACCAATGGGAGTAGCGGTGTCTACGATGGCCCTGCGGTAGTTAAGGAGATAGACTTAGCAGATCCGGGTGAGGAGTCTAAACCAGTTTTTATTGCTCAAGACCTCACCAAGGCGGAAGAAGTTGCACTTACGAAACTTCTTAAAGAATTCAAGGACATATTTGCTTGGACATATCATGATATGAAGGGTGTTCCACCTTCGGTGGTGCAACACACGATTCCAATGATTAGCACTGCTAAACTAGTCTAGCAACGTCCCTACCCAATGAATCCTAAGTATGCAAAGATTGTACAAGAAGAAATTGAAAAGCTTGTAAAATGTGGATTCATATACCCAATTGAGCACTCAGAATGGGTTTCTCCGATAGTCATCGTGCCAAAGAAGAATGGGAAACTCAGAGTGTGCGTTGATCTCAAAAAGGTTAATGCAGCCACCAGAAGGGATCATTACCCCTTGCCATATTCTGAACATGTGCTTGAAAGAGTGGCAGGCAAGGAGGCATATAGCTTTTTAGATGGGTACTCGGGTTACAATCAGATCACAATTGCAGTCGAGGACCAAGCTAAAACAGCATTTATCACGGAGTTTGGAGTGTTTGCCTTTCGCGTCATGGCTTTGGCTTGACCAATGCACCTGCAACATTCCAACGATTGATAAACACGGCCTTTAAGGAATATCTAAGGGACTTTTATGAAGCTTTCTTAGATGATCTTTGTGTTCATTCCTCCTGGGACAAGCACCTGATGTGTTTACGAAAAATATTTGAAAGGTGTAGATTATATCGCATCTCCTTGAATCCTTTCAAATGCCAATTCTGGGTTAAACACGGAGTTATCTTAGGGCATATAGTGTCCAAAAATGGGATTTCCACGGACGAGAGTAAAATCAAGGTCATTCTGGAATTGCCACCACCCACCAACTACAAGGGAGTCCAACGCTTTATGGGCCACGTTGGTTATTATCGAAGGTTTATTCTCTTCTTCGCCGAGATAGCTCGACCATTGTATAAGCTTCTCATCGAGTTTATTTGGACCGAAGAATGTGACCATGCCTATGAGCTATTACAGAAGGCCTTGGCGAGTGCTCCAATCTTGAGAATGCCTAACTGGGATTTACTCTTCCATGTGCATATTGATGCATCAAACTTTGCTATTGGGTGTGTTTTAACTCAACCTGGAGAACACAAGCTAGACTACCCCATTAGCTTTGCCAGTCGCCAGTTGAACGATGCTGAGATGAACTACACCACTACGGAGCGAGAAGGGTTGGCAATGATATATGCAGTAAGGAAATTTTATTATTACCTCCTTGCCACCAAGTTTGTTTTCTATGTGGATCATCAAGCATTGTTGTATCTGGTAAACAAACCATGCTCCACAGGAAGAATCACACGATGGCTATTGATTCTTCTTGAGTTTGATTTCACTGTTGTTGTGAGACCTGTCAAAAAACATGTCATGGCTGATCATTTGTCTCGCATACCTAATGGTGAAGCTCCTACGGGGGTTGATGATGACTTACCGGACACTTCCCTGTTCATGGTGGAGACAATGCCTGAATGGAGTGAGAAAATTGTTAACTTTTTGGTTAATGGCTTTCCACCCAAGGAGCTTCGTAAAGATCTAGCTCGAAAGCTAATCAAAGAATGCAAACCCTATTGCCTGATAGCTGGGACTCTTTATAAAAGAGGAAAGGATGACGTTCTTAGGCATTGTGCCCGAGAGGATGAGTATCTATACATTTTGCAAGAGACACATATGGGCGTAGCCGGTGGTCACTTCTCAGGAGACTTAACTGCGCGAAAGATCTTACAATCAGGGTATTGGTGGCCCACTATGTTCTAAGATGCATCACTCTTTGTGAAGGGTTGCGATGAATGCCAACGATATAAGAAACCCCAATGAAAAGATCAGATGCCCCTACATCCAATCAAAGTAAACCAACCATTTGAAAAGTGGGGTTTAGACTTTGTAGGTCCAATTAGCCCAGTGGCACGCAACACACAATCTCGCTATATTATTGTGGCCACTGACTATATGACCAAATGGGCTGAAGCGAAAGCGACACGTAAGGCAGATGCAAGGACAACAGCCAAGTTCCTCTTTGAAAATATAATCACACGATTCGGTTGTCCTTTTGAACTTGTGAGCGACAATGGTACGCATTTTATAAATGAAGTGATTAAGGAGCTCACAACAAATTTCATGATATCCCATCATAAATCTACTCCTTACTATCCGCAAGCAAATGGCCAAGCCGAGAGTACCAACAAGACCTTAATCTCTGTTTTGACAAAGACAGTGGAAGATCATCGCACGGATTGGGATCTAAAGCTTACGACAGCTTTATGGGCCTATCGTACTGCGTACAAAGTGGCTATTAATTGCACACCATTCAAAATGGTATATGGCCAAGAAGCAGTCATGCCGTGGGAATTTGTCATTCCTAGTCTTCGTGTTGCTACTCAAGAGGGTTGGGATGGTAGTCCCTTAGTAGAGCATCTATATATCCTTGAGCGGCTAAACGAAGAAAGACAATTGGTTGTATACAATGCCCTTGTGGAGAAGGATAGAAGGAAAAAATGGTTTGATCGCCATCTAAAGGACAAGGACGTCAAGGTTGGGGATAAAGTCCTGATGTATGGAGTGCGAAACGAAAAGAAGAAGCTCAAATATGCTGGTAAGGGACCGTATAGAGTATGTGAAATTACACCGCAAGGTACCATCAGAGTGGAGACTCTCGACGGAGTTGAAACCATTGGATTCCTTAATGGGAGTAAATTCAAAAGATACTATGACCCCCTGAGCCAGGAGGAGTTACACGCAATCCATCAAAAGAAGGCAGCTAAAGAACAGGCTGAGCTTAAAAAGATACAAGCAAGAGTCGAAGCCAAAGAACATCAACAGCGTGCTAGGAGACAACGAGAAGCCAACTTGGGAATTACGCAAGTATTTTTCGAGGAAGCAGAGGAGGATGCACTGGAATCTGACCCACCTCTAAGATACCCAAATCAGTTACAGAGTCCTTACGGGGAGGTGCTGTATAATGCATTATTGGATACAGGAGCTCAACACAATTTGCTATCATATGGTGTGTGGTGTCAACTGGGAAAACCACCTTTATCCAAGAGTTCTATCCAAGTTCAAGGAATCAACAAGAAGAAAACCCCTGTCTCAGGAATTCTGCACACTCCGGTTGCCTATGACAAGGGAACCATAATTCAAAGCTTTTTGGTTATGCCTGCTGGTACCATGGAAGGGACTGTAATCTTAGGGCGCAAATGGATGATGGCCACCAAGTGCAATATCGATTGGGCAACCAGACAAGTCACAACGCAAGAACCAACACTAGGTCTGACCGCTCAAAATCCCGCACCTAAGTCATCCACTCAAATATTAGATAATGAAAAATCACAAAGTCCAGTGGAAAAACCATCTTCGATTGTAGGCCACCCCTCTAATGCTTCAACGCCAAGAGTGGAAACAGGCAAGGTGGTCCCTAAAGCTTCGCTTACTATGCCAAAGAGTACATACAAATGGGTCCCCAAAGCTTCGTTAACAGCTACTTCCCCTGCTCAATCTCATTCAGCCACCAAGAAGCCTCGTAAAAGGAAAGCAGCTACCCACCCGAGAAAGGGAAATGTAACATCGCGATGGATCCCTAAAAAATTATTAGTCGCCCAAGGGTACTACGAGGGAAATGACCAGATTTGGGTCCCTAAACATAAGGTGAATCCCTCTACATCACCTGTAAAACCTTGCAAACCAATTGTTGCCACCCCAATGACAATTCAAGACCGTGGTAAGGGAAAGGTAACAGAGTGCTCCGCACCACTTCTTCCAGAGTTAGTTTGGATTCCGAAACGGTATCGATCATTAACACCTAGCTCAGGAAGGGGGGAGCCACATGAAGCTTCTAGCTCCTCATGCCAGGCACACACTCATATAGAAGTTTCTACATGCTCTACACCTACTCTACGTCTCCCCTTGTAATAGTATCGTCGGAAACCATTTCCTCCATTCGTCAATGGGAGCGTACACTACCATCTCTGCAATTGGATGTAGCCACAAGGGTCATAAAAAGCTATCTGCCCACATCACAACCTATGACCCGCTGGACAAATTGGTTCCAAGAGGCTGCAACATCATTGCAAATAATATGATCTACCCAAGGAAAGGGGGAGCATGTACTCACGCTCGACATTCTAATGCTTCCTCCTTATAACCTTCTCCCCTGACCAAGTAATTGCACACACACGCAGGAGAAGGAAACCAAGGAGATAAGGCAAGAGCACTCTTGTATTCACAACACATGAGAATGAGGATTTTAGGGTTACATTTGACTCTTATAGGTGACTTGGCCGTTCACACTTGGGCGCCCATACATGGCCGACCGATCCTAACCCTTATCCTACTGACATTCAAGGTGCGCCTCTCATCGGCAATCACCCAATCCCTTTATCCTTAACATATGGTATCGACAAGCCCGTCCCATGACTCAGAATATTTAAATTAATGACGTAAAACATAGTACGTCCGCCATGGGTTAACATGCCCCCCTTCCTGATGTAGATTCCGTCCTCGGAAGCTATGGTATGGTAAGCTCGAGAGGGTTGTTGTGGTAGACCGTCTGCAAAATAGAGAAGTAGAGTGAAAGTATGCTAGAATTCAAAAGATATAAAGTGTAGAAATTCAAGCATGTTAGACCACAATGGATGTTGCGATGAGAATTAGTTTAAGGGTCACATGAATGAGCTAGTGTAGCAAATTAACAGGAGTTTAAAATTATTGAAAGTAACTCAAGAGTTAGCAAGGTGTCAAAGGTTAATCAAGGTTTATAACTGGCCTAAGTCAAGGAAAAGAACCAAGCTTAATAAATAAACAGATGACCACACTGTGTCTACTCTAGGAACAAGTTTATACCACGAGCCTAGGGACACAAGAAACATTAGAGTTACAGGAGCCTTTTGCCTTTATTTCTTCACGCACGTGACAATTTTTATACACAATGGCGACCTTCCTAAGGCAAAACTAACATCGATCTTGGTACCATGTTTAACACAAGGCATTATCCAGGAATCTATTAGCTCACTTTAGGCAAGGCTACCCCCTACCAACCAAGGCATCGGTCTGGAGTAGAATACTCCTCGCCTACCAAGTATCAATAAGGCGATAGGCCAACATTAAAGCACATCATAGACTTGTATTGCCATTTATTGTAGGCCTTTTAAAAAAATATATATATATAAAGTTTCTTTTGATCTTCGCTTCTGAACTAAAATGTGTTCTTACATCCTTTCGACAAAGGGGTAAAAGCTATGTCCTAGAGGTCAACACACACCTCGGGGGGGTCACTCACAAAAAAATGTGAATATCACGTGCGTTCAACAGAAGCATACTTTTAATTTATGAAACTTATAGAAATATATTTACATAAGGGTATGATTTAAAATTTTTTCAAAAAAATTTACAGATTCATAAAGAAAAGGGGATATTATATAGATTAAAAAATTCACAAATAAGGGATTTAAAATATAGGCCTTGAACGCACGCGATAGGGATATTTTACATATAGTGACCCCCCCGAGACACACACATGGCCAGGTGTTAAACATTAAGATGGTTTGATCCTAGACCTAAGACAATCGTATTCCAAGGTTAACTAAAGACTGCATGCATTCTCAAGAATGTATCCAATAAGGTTAAACTCAGTAATGATTTACACTAGCACGCAAGAAACTTCAAAAACTAAGTAGTACATTGACAATTTCCATGTGGTCATGCATTATAGTTTATGCAATTGATTGAACAGTAAAAACGAAAGAGAGTGGGTATGGAAGAATTACACCTGAAATTGGAGATCTCCTTGATTGACGAGACAGCTTGCAATTTGATGTAGATATATTTTGATGAACGTTGCGGCAGTCTCAGGACTTGGAAGCGAACCCACCTCAAACTTTTTAACCTGTAGTACAATCAACTAACAAGCACTATACCTCGAGAGGCACATCAGTGTGAAAATTTCAAGACTCGTTTAAGGGATCTAAACTAGAAAAAACTTGAAAACGCTAACCTACCTACCAGTCACCACACTACTACTGAGGATACGGTAAGAGGATGTTGTAGAGTCCTGGCTCTAGCCCTAAGGCTAAGCCTCTATCCGCATCATCGAGACAAATAAAGTCAACCTCAGTAGTGCCATGAGTTTCATCCGTCCATTCATCATTGTCAGATATTTCCTTTTCATTTTTCCATCCACATAAACTCATCAAAAATGTAACCATGCGAGGATAGTCATCTTGTGGAAAAGGAAAGCATTGGGCTATCGGGGATATGTCCTCTATGGAGTAGGGGTCAGTCATGGTCAATAGGCGAATTAGCCATTCTAATTCCTCAATATTTTCCTCTCTGGCTAGTACATCTATATGATCCCATTCAGTTTCAATTACAGGATAGCACATGTGGAATATCTGAGAAAGGTACAGATGATACCTCTCACCAAAGGTAGGAGTGGATGAAGTGTATGATGATCGGGCATCTGCCATATCTGCAAACACAGATATAGCATCAGTAGGTTTATGACACGACAATCTAGTTCTTGATTGTATACGGATATTTCTCTTGTTTTGTGCTCTTGCTCTTTTTACTATTTTTTGTATTTCTTTTCTTTATTTTTTTTTAAAAAAAAATGTATGAAGCTATATATATACATCCCCTTGAATTTGGCAAGATGAGGCTCAGCCGGAAGTGGAGAAACTTGATGAGGTTCTTATTCCCGAGCAAATACTGGCACATAAGGAAAGAAAGGTACGAGGCAAAGTTTCCCGTCGCTATCTTGTGAAGTTCAAGAACTATTCACCGATGGATGTGAAGTGGATGGAGGAGGCTGACTTAGCAGATTCACCTCAAGTATTGCACCTTTATCTTGACGCCTTTGAGTTGGAGCCAACTCTTTCTACAACTCATTCAAGTTCAGCAGAGCATATGTCTGGAGCATTGCCTGATGTTGAAGAGGAGGGTAGCACCTCTGCTCCCATGATACACATAGGCTCAGATGTCATCTAGCGGTCGCTTGGTGGAACTTTCGTCTCACCCGAAGGTATTGACAGCTGACAGTACATCTGCTTATGAGACTTCTATGATATGTCAAGGCGGTAGAGCGGCGACGGCGGCTCCTCCTTCACGGCTGCGACGCGGGAATCCTTCAAGGCGGCAGTTAAGCGGTGAGTGACACACCTTTTGCATTCTCTTTTGAGCTTGCCTTCCTGGTTGTATGCTTGCAGCCATTCGTGGCTCGCATACGATGTCCGGCAAGTCCCCAGCTATGACTTGTGCGGCAAAAGCGCACATATGTGTACATGGGTACACAGATGCTGATTGGGCTGGTAGTATCTCAGATAGAAGATCTACTAGTGGCTTCATGTTTTCTTTGGGGAGTGCTGCTGTGACTTGGAGCAGCAAGAAGCAGCCTACGGTTGCTCTATCTAGTACAAAGGCTGAGTACAGAGGTGCTGCTATGGCAGCATGTGAGGTAGCTTAGTTGAGAAAGCTACTTGGAGATTTGGGTCTATCAGTGGGATAGACAAGTTGTCATTTTTTGTGACAACATCAGCAGTATATAGTTTGCCAGGAACCCAGTTTTTTGTGCTCGCACGAAGCATATAGAGGTCCACTACTGTGCCACGAAGTTGGGGTTTGGACTTCGGTCACTTCTGAGAGTCAAAAACACATTTGAATGAAAAGCCTCCTCACCTCCCTTTCTCTCCCTAGGTTAAGATAAAGATATACACATCAAAGGTGAGATCATAATTCATGGAAGGAAAGATAAAAGGCTCCGGAGAAGTAAGAATTTCTGCCAGTCTTGCAGCTCCAAACAAGAGGGCAATTCTTTGTTGGAAGAAAATCTTCCGACTCAGGATTATGTGAACGGAAACATACGGGGAATATTGGTAAGGTTCATCCGTTCGAATTGGGCGATTTGGTCGGAATATATTAAAGCAAATGAATATAGCAATCACTTACAAGACGATAAGACACATGGGGTTTACCTTTTGATAAGAGATTAGGAGGAATTAATCATGATCAAGAAGAAAGAATGGCCAAAAAGCTATAAAAACAGAGATACACAGAGAATTGCAGTTTTAAATCTATATAGGCTATGTAAGAGAGGATTATATAGATGCGTAGAGCTTAAAGAGAGCTTCGCGTCTATATAAAAACTTTCAAAAACGGGCAACCGAGCGAAAAGTTATGAGCATTTTACTGCAAGACTATAAAACTGCCAAAATTCTATAAAAATAGAGATACACAGAGAATTGCAGTTTTAAATCCATATAGGCTATGCAAAAAAGGACTATAGAAGTGTGTAGAGCTTGAAGAGAGCTTTGCGCCCATATAAAAACTTTCAAAAACGGACAACCGAGCGAAAAGTTATGAGCATTTTACTGCAAGACTATAAAACTGCCAAAATTTGCCTAAAAATTAGCAAATTTGGGAGAAATTCTGATCATCAATGAAGTAAGGGATTAAGAAATTAGTTACATGAGTGGAAAGAGCATAGAAAGAGCTTCCTAGCCATATGATCAATTTAAGAAACCAACACCCGAGTGATGAGTAATTACCGGTTGAAATTTGGGTATTGGACCACAAAAACTGCACTTCTCTCTCTTTGCATGAAACCTCAATTTTCACATAGCCTCTTGCCTTTCATCTCCTTCATGATTCAAGCTAGAGGGTAAGGGTTAACATTGCTCAGCGGACAATCGTAAAGATTTACCTATGGTTCCCAAAGTCTTTCCACATGCTAATTACCGCTAAAACCATTGGTACCTCCAAAGGAGGGCGGCAATAAGGCAAGGCCTACCTTGAGAAGTCACAGGCCCGCCAAGATAATAACTCCTTATCCCACTTATCATGAATCATCAAAGAGGTCCAAAATTGGGTTAAGCATGAGGAGCTAATGCTAAATAAGACATTCACATGTAAAGAGAGTGTTTGAAAGATAAGAGAATGGCAATGACACAAAATGCTCAATTGAGGAGGCTCATTCCTTGATTTGAAAGGGAGAGGAGGGCTCCTTTTATAGGTGGAGAATCACCCTCTCTTCCATTTTTATAAATTATAACATAAAAATCTTCAACCCTTCGGTGACATAAGGGTAGATGTCACCATCAATTGTCCTCTTAGGCTAATCTTCTATTGATTATTAAATTGAAGACTTTTTGACTTTGAGAGTGTGATGAGATAATAGCCAAGTCTAAGTGGCATGTAGGTGGAGATCCCACTTACACATGGCGGAATTCTCCTCTTCCATGTAGGCATTCTAGAAGAATCTTTCCCAATTATGCACCTACACACACTCCTCCACATGCCTTCCACACTCCCCAACTTGTAGCCTTATGGTGAATACCATATTAATAATACAATAAAAATCCATGTGAGCATGAAGGCCCACTTTTATTTTCCACATCACTAGCCCATCTACCATACCAAAGTATTTATCAAGCATACTTGTGGCATTTACAATGTGTGCAGTGCCACCCTAAATCAAGTAAAACCATTATATTTGAAGATAGAATGCTGTTATCGAGGTAGCCGCCAAGCCGCCGCATCACCACGCCGTTATTCCATTATGGGCACCGCAATCTTCTTGGACAAGCTTCCACCTTATTACCATTGCGAAACCATCAAAATATGCACAAAATTGACAATGAAAGATATCAATTTTTCACGTCACACTACCATTTTGTCAGAGAGAAGGTTTTGGCAGGAGATGTTGACCTTGTTTATGTCAGCACACAGGATCAGGTCGCTGACATCTTCACCAAAGCATTGGGTATAGAGAAGCTCCGCAGATTCAGGGCTTCGCTTGGTGTACATGAGATGGAGTTGAGCTCGAGGGGGAGTGTTGAGATATCGAGCTCATCTAGTGAGGCAGTGGACACTGAGATGACCCGCCTAGGGGATAGGCCCCACACTTACACCAATGGCATGGTTGGTGAGATCATGGGTGATATGCGGCGAGTGCGATGATAGGCTGTGTGACAGCCATTCTAGAGACTGGCATAGTTATAACGCCAGCTCATTTAGTTGGGTTCACACTATAGAGAACCCTAGTATGTATTTGGTTGAGTACCTTTTCATATAGTGAGGACTCTTATCTTTGTATAAGGTGTGTTGAGTGTTGAGTGAAGAAGAAGAAGATTTTCAGCCTCTCACCTTGTGTGTTCTCTTTTTTAGGATTTTGTGAGTGTGTGTGTGCTTGCAAGAGCTCAAGCTCTCTTCTCCCCTGCATCTTTTCAAGAATTAGTCATGGGGGAAGAAGTGAGGGAGAAACCCATAAATGAGGAGCCTAGAGCTGAAGAAGGACACAAACCTTCTTGAGAGCCCACTCACTAATCAACCTCTAACAACAAATAATGGCACATCTCCTGAGCACAAGCTACTCCTAATCCACCACATCCAGCCAAAACATCAATAACATAATCCTCCTAGTTAAGTGAATGTGTGAGAAACCAACTATAGCCAACGAAAAAAGTAATTAATAAAACCACACATTTTTGTAGTTTATGTAAACTCAATACTAATAGACTGTTAAAAAAAATAGATAATAACACACATACACATTTTTGTAGTTAGTGTAATTACCAAAAAAAAGCTTTAGAGCGCTCAACCCCTCCCATAACTAGTACCCCATCCACACGGGTGAAATCTTTGTTGATGTGTGCATGAGCCTCTGTGATACAACTCCTGTATCTGGGCACTAAATGCCTGATACTTGGTAATGGAAAATATCATAAAAGAACAAACACTAGCACAAAGACATTCCCTTTAGCAGAAAATCATAACAGTAAAACGGAATACGAAACATCATGCAGAAAATCCACTACACACAGTAATCCTGAACAGATGATCAGAATTCATTGACATCATAATCATGTAAGGGATTACATTTCCGCTTCCTCATCTTCTACAATTCTGAATATCCGTTATGCGCCTTCCCATGATCAACTAACTATATCTCTTCATATCTCTCCCTTCTCACGAATTCCTAAGCAACTACCCAAAAGGATCATTCACATATATAGAATTCGGATATTCCCACTTAGGTAAAGTTAACCCCTAACACATGGCACAGCCCGGTGGTTGGGTTTTCGAGAAAACCCGACTCGGACCCATAAATCCCTGATCAAACCATCCATTGTCTTTACATTGCTTCAAAAAGAAAACAGAACTGCAAACTAAAAACAAAGTCCTACTAAACTAGAAATCCTAAAACACTAGAAAAGCATAAAGTACTAAGGTAACACCACCGGCTCCATCGGCTTCGGCGGATCATCTTTAGTCTTTGAATCTTCCACCGGCTCCAAATTGACGACTGGAACATCAATTGTGCCTTGATTACCCATGAACTAGGTACAGAACATTCAGATAGTACCTGACTTTGACAAAAACTCCCTGAACCAAGAAACTGATATAGTAAAACCTGTAACTGAATTAGTTTTAACCAAATCTGATCCATGCTGATTATGTCTCCTGCATATAATGACTGATTCAAACTGGTTTGAATCATCTTTGAACTGATTTGAATCATCTTTTCCATCTCCTTCTCTTTTTCACTTGCAAGATTGCACCTGAAATTGATCTGATTCTGTTTTTGTACCATCTGATCCAACTTGATCATGGATTTGGTAGAAATAACTGATTTTTGAGTCACTGGATATTCAGGTTTGAATTGAACACCACAAATATTCACTGAACTGAAAACTTGATTGAGTAACACTTCAAACTGAAAGGCTCCAACTTCTTGTTGTGCAAAAATTTGCCCACCTTGCATCTGTCTTTGATTATGTTGATCATTCCATTGGTTAGTTAATTTCAGATTCACCATTTGATAAGCTTCCTGAATGTCAGGAAAGACTTCCTGATTGGGGCTGACTTCTTTTTTCTGAATTTCTTCAGTGTTTGTGAGAAATAATGGACCATGTGGCCCTTTGGCTTCATCATGGCATTGCCCAAAACGCTCATACACATCAAAAACATCATGCATCATGAAAAAATCATCCATATGGTCATCATCCACAACATCAAATAGAAAACCACACTTCCCATCATTGAGCACATCAACAACATGCTTCTCATTGATAATTTCTTCCTCATGCAAATCAGATTTGGGGATAGTTAGGGTTTCCTCACTCCTTTGGCTTCTACCCACTTCCACTAGCTGACTTTGTGCATCATGATTTCCTTCAAGAAACTCATAAGGAATTGTAGATGTGGAATTAGGGTCATCCAGGGACACTACCTGGCTCTGTTGGCTCTCTAGGTCCTCTTTTGTAACCTTCTTTCCCAACATCTCATCAACATGAAACTCAACATCTTGAAGACAAAGAAGAAAATCTTCCATCACAATGTCATCTTCATCATACACATTTTCTTGTTTGGATGAATGATCTTTAACTACTCCATGAGCTAGCTCTAATGTTGGGCTAGGGGTATCTAGGGATTCTTGGTGGCTCTCTTGGCTCACACCCTCATGCACCTCCTTCACACCAACCATTGGCATCACCATTGGGTAGATAAACCAATCATCATCATCACTCTCATCCTGAAAATCATCCTCATACTTCTCCCTCAATTTCACACAAGCTTTCTCTAACATTTTCACCCTCTTCTTGCTAGAACAAGATCGACATCTTCTACCCTTATGCTCTTTATGATACTGATATGCATCTTCAAGAAAAACCTCAAAATCATCTAACTTCTCCCTGACTTTCCTCATCTTCTCACATGATGATGCATTATGGAATCTCATGATGATCTTATACAATTTTGTGCACATATCCACCATGCAAAACTTCTTACAATCATCTCCCATGCAACAATCTTCACAAATGTATTGACAATCATCCATGATATGGTCAAGTTTCAAGCAAATTGCACACTTCTTCTTCTTCTTTTTAGCCATCATATCACTTAGAAAATACTCATAACATGCCTTAGCGCCCGCAATAGGTGCACCACACCCATGCGAGACCGCATAAGCACATAGCAAGGAGAGCTCGGTGCTATACCGAGATCCAAACAATGCACAATATGTGGTTGCTTTGGCTTGTACTTAGCATTTTCAAATTGATGTTTTATGTATGACTCCTTGAAAATATAAAATGTATGCTTACTTGCATAAATTGATTTTGGGCATTTCTCCATGTCTCACATTTGTAGCAATGATGAGCCCTTCTTGCTTGCATTGGTTAAACGTCGCCTCAATCACATCAATTGCTTCTACTGTCATTGAAATTGTACTCTCCACTCATAAAAACAGTCAAGAAAATAACTGTAACAATCAGGCTTACAGATTCAGATATTCAGGCTGCTACAGATTCAGATGTTGTCTGCAAATTCAGAAAAACAGATTGCTGTTGCTGCAGACTGCAGATTCAGGAAAACAGATTTCTGCTGCTGCAGATTGCAGATTTCGGAGCAGATTTTGTTGATTCTACTACAGATTGCTGATTCAATCAATTACTGCCTCTTGTGAATCAACCATGTCCATGTCCATGGAAAATTTGCAGCACCTTCTTCTTCATGTAGAGAGCAAACATTGCCATGCTTCCATGCCTTCAAATTGGTTTCCAAACCCATGGAAAATTTGCAGTAACCCTAGAAAGAGTTCCATACCCAACAAGACAAGACAATGCTGAGTATGCGAACACCGCAGGATCGCCAATGTGTATGCTGAGTATGCGAACACCGCAGGATCGCCAATGTGTATCCTGAGTATGCGAACACCGCAGGATCGCCAATGTGTATCTGGGCACTAAATGCCTGATACTTGGTAATGGAAAATATCATAAAAGAACAAACACTAGCACAAAGACATTCCCTTTAGCAGAAAATCATAACAGTAAAACGGAATACGAAACATCATGCAGAAAATCCACTACACACAGTAATCCTGAACAGATGATCAGAATTCATTGACATCATAATCATGTAAGGGATTACATTTCCGCTTCCTCATCTTCTACAATTCTGAATATCCGTTATGCGCCTTCCCATGATCAACTAACTATATCTCTTCATATCTCTCCCTTCTCACGAATTCCTAAGCAACTACCCAAAAGGATCATTCACATATATAGAATTCGGATATTCCCACTTAGGTAAAGTTAACCCCTAACAACTCCAAACAAGAGATGAGATACTTCCTTACACACCTCTCTGTCATAGTGAGACACACACATCTTCTTATGATAGAACAAGCCAATCGTGAGATCAGTGACCTGCGTAAACAAATTTACCCATAAAAATAATATATGGCACAAAATGTTGTGATAAATTATTAGTGTTCTACCGCACACACCTGCTAGCACAAAATGTTGTGATAAATTATTAGTGTTCTACCGCACACACCTGCTCTCCTGTGTGTGGATGAAAGTAACCATCATCGCACACACCTGCTCTCCTGTGTGTGGATGAAAGTAACCATCATCGCACACAAGCATCCATGAACAATGAAGTTGTAGCCTAGATTTCCATCCATCTTCTTATGATAGAACAAGACAATCGTGATATCAGTGACCTACGCAAACAAATATACCATAAAAATAATATATGGCACAAAATGTTGTGATAAATTATTAGTGTTCTACCGCACACACCTGCTCTCCTGTGTGTGGATGCAAGTAACCACCATCGCACACAAGCATCCATGAACAATGAAGTTGTAGCCTAGATTTCCCTGCATTCAATATCTTGCTTAGGTCCTGGGCTAGACAAAGAGTGACAAGGAATCCCTCATCTACAAGGTGTGTATCTGTAATCTCCATGACTGCCCTCACCAATGGTGTGGTCAATACATTCCACTTAGGAATGTTAGGAAGTACTCCCTCTAATTTCTAGCAAGAAAATTGTAAGTGTGCAAGATGAAATGAAATTAAAACATACAATATGTGTTCTAACAATTTGTCTACCTACTAAGGCAACATGCACTCCATGCACTAGCATGGATGTAGGAAAATCAACAAATACAAGTCGAGACACTGTATTAGAGGATACTCCATGGTGGTGGTACGCGTGGTGATACAAGGTAGAGCGTGAGTTTTGAGACCACTCCTTAAATACTACATGAATGTAAAAACATATTAGCTAAGCTAACTTTAGAAGCAAGCTTGGCTTCAAATCCACTATGTAATAAGATGTTTAATGCAATTACTCTACCTATACCATGCAAAGCCATCAATGGCAGCCACATCAACCAAAAGTGGATCCACAAAAGTTACATATTGGTCCCCTTTCCATTTCCGTACACAAAAGTTACATATTGGTCCCCTTTCCATTTCCATACACATTTACATAGAGTTACTCAAAACACAAATAGAAAGCTTTTAAACTAGCATGTTCATTTAAAATTCATGAATTAGCACATCATTAAAGTCTTGTACCTGTAGTACGCATTTTTTTGCGTCTCTTTGAAGCCAGATGATCCATGATGGACTCAAGGACCATAGGATGGACTCAAGGACCATAGACCTGCTCATAGTAGTAGGTATAGATTTCCCCCCCCTCTTGTGAATCAAGAGGGATGTCTCACTCTCATCCCCATCCTTATCCTCATCCTCTATAACCACCTTATTTATTTGGTTGGATGGCTAGATCTTCTCTTTCCCTTTGTTGGTATTCTTTGAAGTCTTTTTCTTAACAACTTGTGTCACCTCCTTGGTGGGTGGAGATGAGATACTCACATTGAACAAAGTCTTCTTGTATATAAATAAAACAAATCAATGACCAAAACCCTTAACACTTGTAACTATCTTAATTTTAAGAGTGTCAAGTAGGTTTGAGTTTACTTACGGGCATGGAGCTACTGCTCTTGCTTAGGGATAACTCCAAGGGGGTACTCAATCTACCAAGGACAAAAGGTGAACTCCCATCATGCAGTAATACCCCTGTCCACCAAGGTAGTTGAGAACATAGTGTTCCCATCATGTGGATCTAGCCACTCTGCAATCTCTGAGGGCATATCTGAAAAGGATTTGTTCTCAATGCAATCCAAGAGCCATCTATAAACGAGAGCTTGTCGTGCAATTCAAACCATAGATTTTAGACGACATAAGAAGAAAACTAACATATACTTAAATGGCTAGGGATGCACTTTTTCGGCGACCTTACTGAGGGCGAGCCATGCAGAGGAGACGCGAGATTCTATAGGTGAAGGCGAGCTTTCGAAGCACATGCAAGCATTTGTTTTAACTTTTAGGCAAGCTTCTCCAGCACCTATGAGTGCAAGCTTCATTGGTTAGTATGGAATAATGAGTTACATAGTGTTTTCTTCTGCTCATATATGTAGCATCACATGATACTTTTGTATCACAAAAAGTTACATGTACATATGACCTGTATACAAGAAGCACCATGATTCATGCTTTACCCTCACTACTTATGCAAATCATATTATTCATGTGACCATACCATACCTTTGTTTATGATGATATCATGTTAATGTGCATCATCATATATGACCGTATCATGCTAATGTACATCATCGTATATGACCATACCATACCTTTCTTTATGACAACACATTTAAGAAGTCCAACAAAAGTTACAATCTATAGTTCAAATAATAGTACTATAAAAAAGATTCATAAAAGCATAGTTTCAACACAAATGTAAAAAAGCTCCATACTTCCAACATAAAAGCAAAGAATAACCATAGTTTAAATGTGAAGTATGAAACAATGTGGTTTCGAAACATCTACTTTTCTCTTATAATCAACATGTAGAACAAGCATTAATACTATCATTTGTGAATAAAACCTTATCATACTTGATAAATGGGACAAGCACTAATGTGCATCATCCTTCATGACCATACCATACTATTCCTTAAGACCATACATTTGAGAAGTATAACAAAAGATACAATCCATAGTTTCAATAGTAGTAGCTCATAAAGACCATAGTTCATGCACAAAATAAAAAAATATCCATATCTCGAACATCAAGCATCCACGTATACCTACTCATCTTTGCCTTCCTCTCTTACATGAGAGGAAGGTCTAAGAAACTCTTTTAACATGAGAATCCTCTCTAAATAAATGCAATGTCTACCCAACTCTTTGCATGCATTGGCCATGTTTCCTATCCCTACCATGCAAACACATCAATGATCGTGTCTCCTGGCCTTGTAAAGCAATGTATGAGAAACCTGCAAAGCATTGAGAGTTAAATAAAACATTCATTGAGAGTTAAATAAAGCATTGAGAGTTAAATAAAACATTCATTGACTTGCATCTCAATAAAGGACACACTTCACATAAGGACCTCATATAGATAACTGACCCACCCAAGCTTTTATTCCTTTGTGCACCTCCTTGAACAATGGCATTTTGGAAAGTTGACATTGGTTCCTCTCCAAGCTTAACTCCCTCATCTAATTGGTACTCGCAATGAAAAGTTTAGGATATTTCCTAAGTGCTTCAGCCTTGTTGTAGATGAGTTGCTTACAATCATTAGGAAAGAAAGACAATAGCACTAGCCATTCAACCTGCAAGAATGGAAACACACTAAAGTTATGTGGGAACATAACTTAACCCATAAACATTTACAAATTCCATTGAAATAATGAAATACATTATATATTTTATGTTCATGTTGAATTACCACCTCTTTTGGATCCTTGTACATGTAGGAAGAGTTGATGTATACCATCAATGTACGATAGAAAGTAAACCCACGAGTAGCAGCTGCCTTATGGATCATAAGAAGGTGCTCTGGTAGACATGTTGTGACCATCCATCCCTCATTTGCCACAAATTCCCTTGCAAACTTGAAAGTAGATTTTACTAGTGCTTTGCTAAAGATATTCCATTCAGGAATTTGTTGGCCCATCCCACAGTGTGCAACTAGAAGGGATGTCAAAAATTCTACCCACAGTGTGCAACTGGAAGGGATGTCGAAAATTCTACCCACATCATCATAGCCACTTGATCATTACTTGTGCTTTGCAGTGACAAGTCTTGAGGACTATTCAAAATCAAGAATTTAAAAACTTTCTAAATCACCTTGTAAATAGAGGATCATATGTACATGGTGTCAACAATAGAATGGTTTATACATCACATGATGATGCTCACATAGAGATACTACTAAGCTGTGGCCATCTATTGTTCCAATGGCATCTGCAACCATCACAATGTCACCTTTGATGACACGATGGTACACATCTTTAGATGAAGAACCTCCTCCTTTGCCTGGGAACATGGTTAGGAATTACATATCCATATATTGAACTTTACCTTGTATTCATGCCAAAGATTTCTTACCTTGCATTTCTCCAGTCTTCTTTTCATGGTTGTGCATGCCTCCCACATCAACCTCTCACTGGTCCGTGTCTAAAGGAATTGAATCAAAGAGGTCCTTCTTACTACTCAAGTAGTCAGCTCCTCTCTTGGCTCTTAACTCCTTTTTCTTTAAAGAAAGAGATTTCAACAAGCGAAAATGCCAACGAGATTACACTCATCAATACATGCAGGCTATAGATAAAAGAAGTTTATCTAGAGAGAATGCCTACACTATAACTTCTAGTGAATTCAAAAAATAAGGTTGTCTTTAAATGTTGAGGTCAACATGCCAAGTGATGTAAGCAAAGCAATAATCTTGAGCCCAAATTATCCCATAAGATAATATATGTGAGGAATCACTAGCGTCGCATACCACCATGCATACCACCATGATACCACCCATACATACCTTATTAATTTGAAACTCCCTAGTATGACATCTAGGAGATATGAATAAAATCCTTTATAAAAGAAATAAGATGGCCTTATCCCAGACTTTCACATACTAAAATGTGTCTCTATATACCTGAGACTACATCAAGGAATAACTCTTTTCGAGTACATCATTAGAAAAGAATTTGAATTATTGGCACCTTTCTAATGATAACTACCCAATAAATACAATAAAGCTGGGGTAGAAAAATAACTCACCTAGATATATAAGCAACTAGGTATCCGAGTTGGAATATGTACAAGAGTACAAGGAACATAGTCCAAAATTATGTGCAAAAAACGAAGGCAAATGCTACCTTCAAAGCACATGAAATTATCCAAGAGATCAAAAGATCCTTATAAAACCATGGATAAAAGCATAGAAGCTCCTCAAATCCATGAAAACCATAGTTGATCATAACAATCAATGCATGCCATCTAATGGTCATTAATCATGCCAAAAGAAGCATTAAAATTGGTGGCCAACTCATCAATATGGAGTATATGAATGTGGTGTCATTCAAGCAAAACTCCAAAGTAAGCAAGTGAAAACACATGTGTGTAGCACTCATTAAAAAACCCCTAGACATAAGTGATCTAGGCAGAACCTTTGATGAGTCCAAATAAAACTTGAAAAACATCCATCAAAATCCACCAAAACAAACAGATCAACTAACCCATGATAGAATTTGTCTTAGGCTTAAGAAATCAAGCACAAACTACGCTTAAAAAAGTGCAAAATAAATTATCATGGAAAAGTATCAAAACACACTTTGAACTTAAATTATAGCCATTAAAAGAAATTAAGGAACATGTCCAAAAAGAATGGCTAAACAATGGTAAAAAATCATGAAAATGTCTTTTAGAATTAATCCAAACAGATATAACTACTAATACAAGGTATAATCGTATTAATAATATGCGAATAACCCGCATCTATCTAATGTCAGCACGAGAAAATGTACTTCAACATTAAGTAATCCTTGAAAATATTAAATTCTCAAGAAAAAAGAATTATCATGATTTTCTCCTAATTTTCCCTAATTTTATAGGGCCTCAAAATATGATAATTTTGAATTCCACCAAACCTATCTTATGGCATTCCAAACCTATATTTTTCCACAAAATTTTTAGCAATTTAATTTGCCAAAATACCATTGATATTTTAAAAAAATCAAAATTTAAGATTTCTAAAAATAACTTCAGAATATTCCTAATTTTTCCTAAGAATCCCATCGTTCACGAAATTTCCAATTTTGCCTGACAATTCTCAAATGAAAATTTTCAATTTTAATGGATTTTTCAAATTTTTGGGTCAAAAAATATATTTTTAAAGGAATTTGCATGGTCACGGGCACCTGAATGGACACACCACATGCCAAACACCAACCCCACATTTTCTTGAAATTTAACATATCCTTTGTCTAATTTTTCACTAATTTTTGGGAATTTTTTAAAACTTTTAATTAACACTGAACGCATTTAGAATACAAAATGATCAAAAAACTTTCCGAATCCCAATGGTTTTTCCAGAATACAGAAAGCCAAAGTTTCGGGAAAATGAAAAGACAAAAAAAATTGAAATGTGAAAGGTCAAAAGTTTCCGGAATACAGAAGGTCAAAAGTTTTTCCAGAATTTGGAAAGCCAAAAGGTTTCCAAGGAATGCTAAAAGCCAAAGTTTTCAAGAAAAAAAAATCTTGAAATTTTCAAAGAAATTGTTTTCTCAAGATTTGGTTTTTCCTCTCTTTTTGGGCTTTTTTCCAAGCTTTTTTAAAAAGCTTTCAAAAGTTTTTTTTAATAAAAAACTCATTTTTGTTTTAAAAAAAAAATTTAATAAGCTTTATTGTAAAGCTTATGGTTTTTGATTTTTTTAGGGAGGCAGGTGTTTTTTTCCGCTGGCTGCTACTGCGCAGCCCCCCCTGTGCGCAAAAGAGGGGGAGAGGGAGAGAGTGAAAAAAAACTCCCTCTCTCTTCTTCCCTCTTTCATCTCCTTCTTCTCCCTTTCATTCTCTCTCCTCCCATCTCTTCTCTCTATTAACAAAGAGGTTTCTTCTGATTAAGGTTTTTAATTAAACCCTTAATTATAATTAACATTAATTATGATTAATGTTTAATTAAAAAATCCCCTTTTAAGAGAAATTCACACGGGAAAATTAGAATTGAGAGGTGGAGAGGATCCCACGCACATGGGAGAGCATTTCGTACATCAACATGCTGTCCCCTACTGCATTTCAGTAGAAAATTGACAGAAATTTGATTGCATACCCGCGAAAAAACCCGTAAAAATGTATTTAAAAAATACATTTTTAACCATAAAATGCTCAAAAATTTTCTAAAAATTTAGGAAAAATTTCCTAAAATTTCTAGAAAGTTAGGAAATGCATTCTACCAAAAATATCCACAATAAAATATGTGGTATGTTTGTAAAAATTTCCATTAATGCTTATTTTAAACCACCAAAACTAGGAAAAAATAGCATTAAACTCATAGAATTTCCCCGCAACGTTGATTTGTCCATTGAATAGTAGTAACACTCATTTCAATTGCCATATCGATGATCCACGTGCAAATCATCAACACAAATTAAAAAAAATAACATTTTTATTAGTAAATATTAGAATTTGCTTCAAAAAAAATCAACAACAATTAACTAGAGATTGCTCTGATATCACTGTTAAAACCCTAAGATCTCTCTAGATAATTGTTATGCATAAACATGCATTAATCAAGCATAAACTCATCCACCCGACCACCCCCGAGCCCAAGGGATGCACACATGAACTATAATGAGATACATCATACCTTCTTCATGTCCCATACCATCAAGAGGTATAACTCCAATCCAATAGCATGTAGCTATATTGTGAAATGGTAGGTGAGTAGTTATGATCCTCTACACAAGAGAGCATAACATAACCTAGCCTCAAGATAACATCAAGAGACCATAGCCTAAGCCTCCAGCCTCATTAAGAGACCATAGCCTCTAGCCCCCCTTGTGAGTGTGCCCCATGTCCCTATTATATAGGAGGGCCCTCAAGTGACTCTTGACTCTCCATTTTCCATGTGTGACCCTTGGATGCCTGACCCTAACCTTAACCCTTAAGGTTAGTCCTAACTAATGCTCCACTAGAGCTTGTTCCCATGTTCCCATGCTCACAAGCCTAATGTGGGTTAGCCTCCTAGTATATGCACATATAATGTGAATATAACATGTGGGGACCTGACAATTAGTTATGGATGTACTGGCTTTTGACAGGCTTCTGATGTGACCCTTGAATTACAAGATTTTTGGAGGGAAAAAAATATTTTCATCATACATATTGGTTGGGTTGTGTTTTTTCTATCTCAAAATGTAAAAAAATGGAAAAATAAAAATTTTCACTTTTTGGGCTTATCAAACAAAATTGTCTTCCACCTCAATATAGAGCCAAGGTGCATTAATAGTGGGATATGCTACTCTAAGTTGATAAAGAATCTATGCAAATGTATGTGGGTAAATTTTGGCAAACAAACACTTATCCAACTTCAAGCCATCGAGAGATGGCAATCGAAGGGTGAAAAGAGGTTGAAGCCGGTCATTACAGTGGAAGTGAACATGTTCTGCTCTCATTCTCTTAGCAATTGTTATGGCTCACCCTAACCCTCCTTGAAACACATCCAAAAAGGGATTACCTGGGGAACCGCAACTGTCGTGATGATCTTTCCAATGGCCGAGCTCATAACGCTTGAGGTCTCCAAGCTCTAGAACTCCTTGAGAAGCAATTCCACAGCACCTCGCGAGCGTTGTCACACTGCCACATTGCACTACGGGTACTCGTCCCTCCTCTCACCTCACTTCACTCACACACTCACTAGCATGCATTAGGGAGAAAGATTAGCAAGAGGATTAGAAAGAGTAGGACTCAATTGCACAATGGGAGAGTCTCTTGTATTATAAGAGAAATTCACTTATATACATGGCCATAAGTGTTCACACTCACTTAAACTATGGTTGGTTGGGCACTTTAGGCTCATAAGAAGCCTAATGCTATTACAATGACTACTCTCATTATATATCCATGAAGTACATCACTTAGTACTTCATCCTAACTTGCTACCTCACGCTCTTGAAGCGGGAATTGCCATAAATACTCTATCACACCATCTGTCCAAGTTGTAGCTTTGCACACTATTACTTCATATCTTGAATGTATGACCCTTTGGTGTATCTTCCATGACTCCTTGATGTAAGATAATGGCGGTAGCTCTTGTTTACCCTAGAATTGGGTTAACATTCCCCCCTTCTTGATGGCGATAGCATCCTCGTGATCGCGTTGAAGACCTTTGTGTGGGGAGAATGGACTTGCTTTGTCGATAGCTTTGATGTTGAGTGACATTCAATGGTCTTTGTTTACGAAAGGATTAAGAAAAGCTATTTAGTGAATGAAAAGGTTTGTGGTTTATTGGGAATTCCTAACGGGGTGGGGGTGGAACTTTTTGCCAATGATTGCATATTTGTGTGAGCCTTTTTTTGGGCTTTTAGTTCACTTTGTTTTTGGCAATCATAAGCAATGTTACGTGTGATTTGTGTTAGTGGTGGGGATGCTAAGAGATGTTAATAATGGGAGAGAAAGGAGGGAAGGATCCGGAGGAATGCAGACTGAATCCTCAAAATGAGATGGTGATTCTCAGTTCCTCATTTGATTCATTGAAGCGACATTCATCATTTGAAGAAATAGGCCTTTGATGATGTCCCTTTATGTGGCAGGATTCTTGTCAAATGTTGTTGAGTAAGACCTGTTGCTTCTTTCTTCTGCCCATGTGTTTTTTTTGTTCTTATGTATATGTAAGTGCTCTTATGAAGAAGATATACATGAAGTACAAGAATTGAGTCACATAGACTCTTATTGAACTGCTTTGTGTTAGAGTAGCCACTTGTTGGTGAGGATTGAAAGACTTATGTCGACTTGTGAGGCTAATATAGATATCTTCACTAAGGATTGAAAATCATTGATTTGTGAAGATGGTTGCGTCTTTTGGAGAGGTTTGTAATTTGAAGGAAATTTCCAGGTGATGGGTTGTACCATTGACCAGGTTTTTGCTCACCATGCCCCCCCCATCTAGAGATGCACCTCGAAGTTGTCGATGGTGAGGATTTGGTGCAAATGATCTTGAGTGCATGAGGATGGATATGTACTCATGGAGCATCTGCTACATTAAATTAGCCATAATAATAGTAAGCAATAAGCTTAACAAATATATAATGGCTATTAAAGATTGTTGGAAAAGTGTTAATGCGTGAGATGGTTTAATCCGTGATGTGGCTTAAATCGTGAAATTGTAGGTTTGAAAGCCGTGAGTCTATTGATTTGTGCGAAACCTGAATTCATGATATGTAGGTTTTTTGGCTGTGAAGGGATATGTCGTGAAGTGCTCAATCCCGTGAGATTGCAGGTTTTTTGGCCGTGAGTTGGAATTCTGTGAGTTTCGTGAAATGTAGTTCCATGAGATGGAACTCCGTGAAGTGTAGTTCCATGAGATGGAGTTTTGTGAGATGTAGTTATGTGAGATGGAGCTTTGTGAAGTGTATTTCCGTGAGATGGAACTCCGTGAAGTGTAGTTCTGTGAGATGTAGTTCCGTGAGATGGAACTGCGTGAGTTTTTTTTTTGGGTCATGAATTTATTCTGTGAAATTTCCTAACCCCGTGAAAGTGCAGGTTCTGACCCCGATGATTTTTAATGGAAATGATTCTATGGGTTGGCTAGAGGATGACATGCAAGCAACGGGTTCTTGTGCACTTATTTCTCACATCCAAAGGGGTGATAAGAGCATTGTTATTTTGTTCTTGATGAATTCATAAGTCTCTATTGCAAAAGTGCATAATGATTCTTGAATTTGCTGCTCAAATGTTGGGGAGGCAGTAGGGAAGAGTGCTGATTGTTTGCTTGAGCACACAAGCTCTTGTGTTGGTGCTGTGAATGCACAAGAGTGGTTGAGTGATTTGCTTGTTATTTCTTGGGCCTCCATTCTTATAGAACTTTAGGTGAAGTTATTAGGGTTGAAGTCGATGGTGAGGTTTTCTTCACATTTTTTGATTTTGGCAAACATATGATGGAATTACCATCATAGTATCCTTGTTGTTGAAGCGGGGGATTTTTTTTGCGAGCTTTTTTTGCCGAGCTTTTTGGAGAAATGAACAAGTAGTCCGAGCTTTGCAAAGGATCAAGAACTTACTATGAGCTTTGTAAAGGACCAAGAACTTACTTACATATAAATAACAAGCTTTGAAAGATTAACAGTATAAATTTCAATCTTTTTAAAGATCTAGTGGTGGCTAACCCATGGGCCGAATGGGGTAAGGCTGGAATCAGTGGAGTTTTAATAATCAAACTGAAAAATCTTAGGATCACGCTAGGAGTCGAGTAGCTAGTTAATTCCCTGATAAATTTCTCAATTGAGTGGATCAACGGCTGTGCCTGATCTTGATTAGGAAAAAAGCATTGAATTTACTCAGATGATCAAATTATATCAGTGATAGTTTCCTTCTATCTGGTTTATTCAGGTGAAGGATAGTTTACAGTTGATCTCGTTAGAAAATAATTCATTAAAAAAATTCAAAAAGGTGGAATCGTCCTCGCTTTCCGGGCCTCGGAAATTTTCCTGGTTTCGGTTTTCAGAGTGACCACCAGCCTAGTCTCGTGCCCGGACATTCGTGGGCGAGGCCCCGAGTGAGAAACCCTGCCCCGCGCACGAGGGGGCTGCTTCCGCTCTGTCAGCTACCGGGAGTCCGGTGCGCGGAGGGGACAGAGGGATCTCACAGTTGGTATTAGAGCAGAAATTGCCTAATTTTTTATAGAAATCTGGGAAAGAAATGTTTTTTGCTTGTTAATACTATGAGAATGAACTTCAAAAATTGAAAACTTATAAATTCAATTGGAAATTTATAGATGGACACCTCGAACCTATCTGGAATTCCTGGACTCTCTCAGAGTCAGGATATGATAGCTTTTGCATTTGATCACCTCATCAACTCTGCTACGTCTCGAATGAGCAGAGTGAGACTCGCTCGCCATTTTGAGAGTCTTTACTTTCCTGATCCTCTTGAGCGACGTCGGTATATGTGGTTCTGTGGAGGACGGTGTATTAACATCAGTACCAGTCAGCGTTAGAGGCTCAAGAAAAATATTTCCTTGGCCATGATTTTGATAAGACTAGGACTTGTTCAGCAGGTTCTACTCTGTGATCATTCACCCAGGAACTTCAGAACTTCATGCCGATTTTTTAGACTTCTTAGCCGCTTTATCCCTAGAAATAGAATTAGAGCACCTCTTTGTGTAATGAATCATGTGTACCATGGTATGTCTTCTTCACAGTTTCGCTTCTTTATGTGATTACGAATGAGGCGGTGATTCTGGAGCCAAGCTGCTCTATGTACATAATATTGCAACTTTTATATAAATATAGAAATGTTTTCTGGAGAAAAAAATTCCCTGTTGTATAAGTGATTGTTTACGGACGATTTGATAAACAAAAATCTATTATCGGACATATGTCATAGATCTCCAATAAGATCATTGTCTTGTTTAAGAAATTGTTTTCCGAACCTCTTAAGTCTTAGGATCTCGTGGATGATATCAAAATAAAAATTAAATAATATATAAATTTTTGACAGAATCATGAGACGAGGAAACCGTGGGCCGTCAACCAGACCCTCTCTCTGAAGAAGATGAGCTTGACCCTGATGTTCACAAGGCTCTTCATAGGACTTCAAAGGAGAAGGGGAGAACCTGGGTGAGGCCGTGGAGAAATGGGTGGAAGCCATGGAAGAATATTTTGACATCATAGGCTACAATGAGCGGAGCAAAATGGCTCTTGCCCGACTGAAAATAGTGGAAACAGCTAGGGTAGCATGGAGGAACCACTATGACACCAACCCTCTGGACAGAAATACTCAGTCCTAGAACGACCTGAAAACCTATTTGAGAAAGAGATTTTGTCTCCCTGGATTTTTGGAAATCAAAATGAATGAATTCTTGGAGCTAAAGTAGGAGAGCAAAACCATCGAAGAATATCACCAGGCCTTTGCTCTTCTACTCAAATATTCACCACCTCTAGATGAAGAACAACTCATGGCCAGGCTCATTCGGGGAATGTACGAACCCTTGGACACATTGGTCAAAAATGCCAAGCCAGTGTCCATGGCTGAAGCAGTAAGAATGGCAAAAGATTTTGCCAAAGACCTTGTAGTAAAGGTCCCACCAAAGCTTGCACCCCGGGGGGTGCACCTAAAAAAATGTAAGTGTAGCACGTGAGTTCATCAGGAGGGTTTTTTTAATTGACAAAACCTACAGGATTACATCTACAAGAGGGGGTTTTTTATTACACTTTTGAAAAAAACCCGTAGGTTCCTTAAGAAAGAGGGGTAATTTTATTAGTTGATAGCATGTAGGTAGAGGGGGTTTTTTATTACCCCTTGAACGCACGTGATACATATGATTTCTTAGTGGTGGACCCCCCGAGGCTTGCACCCTCTAACTTTAAAAGATTTCAAGCCTAGGGAAGTACTTCAAACTTTCCACCCCGGAAGAGGAAGCAAGGCCTGAATCAGAATCAGGATGCAGGAAGATTTCGAAGTGAAGGAAGACCCTTCCCCAAGAATACTTTCTCAGGAGCTCCACCTCTTTCAAGAAATCAGAAGGATGAACTCAGAAGTGAAAACCGATGTTTTGGATGCCAAGGTTTTGGTCACCAACTGAAAGACTGCCCGACTCCTACCCTGTCAAGGGGATAGGGAAGTCAAGGATCCCGAATTCAGAGACCAACCCGTTCATACCAGTCCAATCAAGGTCTGTCTTGCCCAAGTCAAGGTAACCCCATAAGAACTCCAGCTCAGCCATCTGCCTCTGTTCAGAGTAACCTTAGAACTCCTTCCCAGAACTGGGGTAACCAAAGAGAAAGAGTTTCATCTCAGACTGCTGCAGCCAGAGCAGTCACAATTTCAGATGTAGTAGAAGAGGAAAGAGGGCAGATCTATGCTGCAATTGAAAACCAAGGGCCTAACCATCAGTTCTCAGTCATCCATACTCGAGCAGAGTATCAGGGTAAGCCTTTTAAGCTTTTGATTGATTCAAGAAGTTCTCATTCATTCATTTCCCCTGGATGCTTGCGTAAGCTAGTCTTAGAACAGAAATTGTTGAAATATACAAGTGAATAGGGTGTGTGTGGGAACAAGCTCTTGGATAGAGGCTGTAAAAGAGGAGATGTAATTGTGAAAGAACCTGTGAAAAGGTGAGAAGAATCTACTGGGAGAGAATAAAGGGTAGCATGAGAGAATTTAGGAGTGTGGAGATATTCTGGGAGATATTCAGGGAAAAGAGAAGAGGTGGAGAGAATCAGACAAAAGGTGGAGATATTCTGGGAGTGAATCATGGAGAAATCAATGGGATTTGATGCTTGATGTAAACTCTATAAATTAAGGCATAGCCCTAATGAGAATCTGCTGGTTTTTGAGTATCCATGCCTACATTAATCTATTTGCTAATTACCCACTAACTACGTCTTAATTATTTCTTAATCACTTTGTTAATGATGTCGATTCTAGTGTTTGATCCACCATAGCTCATCATTATGCTCAAATTTCAACATGGTATCAGAGCCATGCCTAGAATCAATTAGGTTTATGAGCCCATTAGTTAATTAATTAGGATTAGTAGATAATTAGCAAAAAAATCAATTTTTAGTGAGTTTTCACTTCTCCCCTTCAGCCCATTAGTTAATTAATTAGGATTAGTAGATAATTAGCAAAAAAAATCAATTTTTAGTGAGTTTTCACTTCTCCCCTTCACCCCCAGCCATTGGAGGACTCCATTCTCCCCTTCACCCCCAGCCAGTGGAGCTCCTTGCACACATAACATTAGGCTAAGCCCTTTTAGGTACTTATAGTAGACTCATAGGGCTAAACACACCTTAAATCTCGTGGGCCAATTTAGCGCAGAACTGCAGATTTTCACAGATTGAAGGGCACCGTTTTTCTGAGGTATTTTTGCCATTGCTACTTCATCAAGTCAAATCCTTCTAATTCCTCCTATCCCAAGGTGTAATCAAGCATGCTCTACAAGCTGGTGAAGACAGAATTGAGTTTCATCAAGTCTACAATGAGATCCAAGCTCTTTATCAAATCTGCAGGTGACTTTGGTAAAAGAGAGATTAAGCTTTCAATATTTGGTCAAATCTTGTGTTTCTTGGCTTAATCCTCTACTAGACTCACTACTATTGATTCCTTTGAAAGCATTTGAGCTCATTTGAAGTGGAAGGCACCAAATCTGGACTCCCCGCATACTCTGTTTTCTGCACACAAAACAGAGCATTAATTTGCTAATCAGTGATTAATCAATGCTAATCACTATACTTTGGTGCAATTGAGGATTCAAATTAACCATTAGGTATCTGATACAGATCCCTATAACTTTAGATTGCAAATCGGAGTTGGTTTGATACTCCAACCATCCCGTACAAATTGGTCACTCTTGATTTAATGTAATTTCTGGTAAAATTGTGCTGATAAATTTGTGAAAATCATCATTTTGCATTTAACCCTTGGTTAATGCCTGTAAATCTCACTCAAGCTCAAGATTATTCACAGTCAGAGTTGCATTTGGAATGTGCATGAGAATGAATGCTATACGCATTATGTATTGGGCACATTGCATCAGTGTAAAAATGGGAACAGACACTGCCCTTGTCCAGATTAAGGCAAGAGGTAAGACCTCCCGCATAATTTTGGGTTTGCATTGCATAATGACAAAATATAAACATAAAAAGCCCAAAGGAACTGTCAGCAAAACATTGAAACATGTTGCTCACATGGAGCAAAATGACCTGACGGACGAGCTCATGGCCCCAACCATGAAAGAAGAAGAATATCTCTTTCCAAGAAGAGGATCCACACTGAGAAGAAGATCTGAAGGAAGACATGGACACGAGAAGAGAAGCTGCCACGAGAAGAGAAGCTGCCCCAAGAAGACTGAAAGAAGAGACGGACGCGTGGAGACAAGCTGCCACGACAAGAAGACTAAAGAAAAGAGAAGATGTGAGGCTCCAAAGAGTGAGGAGCCATGTGAAAATCTCTAACAGAGAGAGAGAGAGAGAGACCCCACAACCCAATGTAACCTGCCCCAATAAAGTAAAACCACCTCTGAGCCACCGATGATGTAGGCCATGTGGTAGATGTTTGTGTGAGCACTTTAGTCAAGGTCGCGAGCACTTATAGTAGCCTTGGACACATAGAGAGAGAGAGTGTCAAGGACTATGGAGTTTAGGGACTTGAGGCACTCGTCGCGGACTGTCAAGTAAGAAAGAAACTTGATACAGGGTCCAGGTGTGCTGAGATAACTTGAGGGGAGGAGTAGACACTAGTCGCGGACTACCAAGTAAGGGGAGGCAAACTTGGTATAGGGTCTAGGTGTACTAGGATTATTCACTTGAGGGGAGGTGTTGAAATATACAAGTGAATAGGGTGTGTGTGGGAACAAGCTCTTGGATAGAGGCTGTAAAAGAGGAGATGTAATTGTGAAAGAACCTGTGAAAAGGTGAGAAGAATCTACTAGGAGAGAATAAAGGGTAGCATGAGAGAATTTAGGAGTGTGGAGATATTCTGGGAGATATTCAGGGAAAAGAGAAGAGGTGGAGAGAATCAGGCAAAAGGTGGAGATATTCTGGGAGTGAATCATGGAGAAATCAATGGGATTTGATGCTTGATGTAAACTCTATAAATTGAGGCATAGCCCTAATGAGAATTTGCTGGTTTTTGAGTATCCATGCCTACATTAATCTATTTGCAGATCTTCACAAAGATAGATCTCAAATCAGGGTATTACCAGATCAGGATCAATGATCAAGATATACCGAAAACAGCCATCAATACTCGCTATGGGCATTATGAATTTACTGTCATGCCATTCGGATTAACTAATGTCCCAGCTACATTCAATCGCCTAATGCAGGAAATCCTCAGAGAATACTTGGATGATTTTGTTCTAGTTTTCGTTGATGACATTCTGATGTACTCAAAGAATGTAGCTGACCATGAGACTCATGTCCGAAAAGTCCTTGAGATTCTAAGGAAGCACCAACTCTTTGCCAAAAAGAGCAAATGCACTTTCTTGCTGACCACGTTAAATACTTGGGCTTTCTCGTATCCAAAGATGGAATTTCTCCGGATTCCGTGAAAGTCCAAGCAGTCATAGATTGGCCTGAACCAAAGACAGTGAAATAAGTCAGAGGATTCTTGGGATTGACTGGTTGGTATAGAATTTTTATACCAAAGTATGCTCTCATAGCTTCCCCCCTGACTAACCTTCTCAAAAAGAATACCCCATTTCAATGGTGTGCCAGGTGCCAGAGTGCTTTTGATAAGCTGAAGACCGCCTTGGTAACCAATCCCGTTCTGAAGCTGCCAGATTTCTCTCTACCCTTTGAGGTAGTAACTGATGCAAGTGGTTTTTCCCTAGGAGGTGCACTCATGCAAGAAAGTCATGCAGTGGCCTATGAGTCCTGAAAACTCAGAACGCATGAGAGGAATTATGCTGTCCACGACTTGGAATTACTTTCAGTAGTCTATGCCTTAAAGTTGTGGAGACATTACCTACTGGGAAAAAGATTCACTTTAATGACAAATCATTAGAGCTTAAAGTGGATCTTTACTCAGAAGGACCTCAACATGCACCAAAGAAGGTTGGATGCAGACCCTTCAGGAATTTGATTTTGAAATCAAGTACGGCCCAGGCAAAGAAAATGTGGTAGCAGATGCCCTCAGAGCTTAAAGTGGATCTTTACTCAGAAGGACCTCAACATGCACCAAAGAAGGTTGGATGCAGACCCTTCAGGAATTTGATTTTGAAATCAAGTACGGCCCAGGCAAAGAAAATGTGGTAGCAGATGCCCTCAGCAGAAAAACCTCCTTGCTTGCAATTACTATAATATGAAATCCTTTGATTATTGAAGCAAGAGAGAAGATCATGCACGATAGATTCTTTGGCTCTATTGCTACCCTACTTATGCAGGAAAGCGAAACTCCACAGGAGTTGAACAGAGTTCAAGGGTACAGCCTGAATGATAGCATTATGTATTATAATCGTAGGCTATGCATTCCCAATGATGAGGGAACCAAGGATCAAATTCTGAATGAAGCCCATGATAGCCTTATAGCAAGACATCCAGGTTTCATCAAAACCTACATGTCTATAAATAAAAGCTTCTTTTGGCTTGGTCTGAAAAAGGATGTACTGAATCATGTACATCAATGTCTGACATGCCAGAAATTCAAAGCTGAAAGAGTAAAAATGCCTGGGAAGTTACATCCATTGGACATCCCCTAGATGAAGTGGGAATGTATCAGTATGGACTTTATTACTGGATTACCTTCAGTGCAATCAGGTTACAACTCCATTTTCGTGGTAGTTGACAGACTAACCAAAGTTGCCCATCTGATCCCAATAAAAGAAACCTACACTGCAGTGGATGTGGCCAGAGTGTTCCTCAAAGAAATCTTTAGATTGCATGGCCTACCTAGGAGAATAGTAAGTGATCGAGATCCCAAATTTACTTCAAGGTTCTAGACTGCATTTTTCGAAGCAGTGGGAACTTTCTTGGATCTCAGCACAGCTTATCACCCTGAGACCGATGGTCAAACTGAAAGGGTAAACCAAGTAATCGAAGATATACTTCGGTCATGCTGTGTGGCAGGGAACCCAAGAAGTGGCTAAGCTATCTGCACCTAGTCGAGTTCGCCTACAATGCTTCTTATCACAGAAGTATTGGGATGAGCCCTTTCAAAGCTTTGTATGGACAAGATTGCTTAACTCCATTAACTTGGTCCGACCCATTGACTAGGGTCGAGATGTCCAGACAGATACTTGACGACATGGAGCAGCAGATGCACTCAATTCGTAAAGATATAAAAGCTGCCCAGGATAGACAGAATCAGTATGCAAATAAGAAGAGGACAGACAGAAAGTTTAAAGAAGCAGATATGGTCTTCATTAGAGTACAGCCCAAAAGAAGTTCTCTATGTCTTGGGAAGTACAAGAAGTAATCCCCCAGATATTGTGGACAATATCTGATTACTAAGAAAGTAGGTGACTTAGCCTACAAACTTCTTATGCCTCCTCATCTCAAAGTTCATAATGTATTTCATGTAAGCCTTCTAAAGAAATATGTGCCAAGCCCAAATCATGTACTTGATGAGATAAAATCCTAACCTTTTCAACCCAAGGGCAGATGGAACTCCAACCTGAAGAAATTCTTGATGTTCGAGAAAAGATTCTCAGGAATAAAATTCTCAGAGAATTATTGGTAAAATGGAAGTTCTATCCTTTTGAAGATGCCACTTGGGAGAATGAAGCCAATCTGTTGAGGGATTACCCCTAGTTTGCGAGATGAGGGCATCTCACGTTTTTCAAGTGGGAGAGAATGTAAGATTCCTCCCCAGCCTCTCAAGATGTCCAGCATCTTTCCCTGTAATCAAATCCCTCTTCAAAAATATGAAAGATCTTGTTTTCACCAGTTTTGGCCCAGAGAGAGAAAATCTTCTAGAGAGTGGTAATTCAGTTTTTAAAAATTTTTGAATAGAAAAATATCTCATCTTATTAAAATAAGTTCCCCTGAAACAGAAGTTCAAAAATATTTTCAGAAGGTGCATTAGAAATTAAGTATAATCTGTTCAAGAGGCATTATCCTGAGGGTGAAGATTTTTTCAAAATTTTAAATTAAGGTTCCTATGGACCAATAAGATTCATCCAAATGTAGGGAGGAGATAAATAGAAGAATAAAAGAAAAATCTCCCAAAAATGAGTAAATACTCACATACGATGAAGAGTTGACTAAGGACAAGGTTAATAGTTAAAAAAGAGAGATATTTAGAAGTAATGATGCATTTTTGACACCTCAGTATGGGGGAATTCCCCTCATGAAGGAGGCGCCTATTTCACATGCTTGAATGAGTTTTAAACTCCCAAACAATGAGATATTTTTATCTCTCCTGTTTCAACTAGATCCAAAAAGTGAGCAAAATTGACCAAACTGATCTGGAAAATTCTAGAATCAGTTGGCTTGGTTAGAAGCTCACTTTTTCCTATAAATAGAAGCCTTTTCCTTTGTTGAAACTCAATAGTGTTTTGCACTATTACCCTGCCTCTCCCAAGTGCCAAAAACAGTGAATTTTACTCAGAATTCATTAGTTTTTGACCTTCCCTCTTCCAAAAGATTGGTGGCCACTCTTGTTTCCAAACAAGAGTAGAACCCTCAAACCATCAAGCCAAATGAAAGCTCTCAAATTCCTTAGTAAGTTGGAGATTCTTCTCTTTTCCATTCATTTTATGATTTTTTATGATTTTTGTCTTCTCTAAATTGCAAATGATGTTATGCCTCATTGAAAAAAGGCATTCCCCTCTCTTCTTTAGTAAATCCAACCATTCTTATCCTAGATGAATGATTAATGAATAAAATCAAGTTTTTCATAATGTTTCTCTTAAATAAGTAGAAAATGTTTACTTTAGAATGATTTAAATACTCTTGGTGAACTTCTAATTCATTTTAGTAAGTTAAAATTTGAAAAATGGTCAGCCATACAAAGGAGGTTATGGCAAAATTTTTTGAAAATTTGTGAAATAAATTTCATCTTTTATTAATCAAAAAGAGTAATCCCCATCGTTAGAGTATTCTAAAAGTGTCATTCTCATTCATGCATAGAAAGATGCATATTGATGGGCGAGGCCCCGAGTGAGAAACCCTGCCCCGCACACAAGGCCCGCGCACGAGGGGACTGCTTCCGCTGTCAGCTACCGGGAGTCCCGGTGCATGAAGGGGGTAGAGGGATCTCACAGTAATCTTTTATGCACCCATTTATGCATAGAAATCAATAATGATAAAAGTAACACTTTTATAATAAAAAAATATTCTTTTATGCATACTTTTATGCATAGAAATCAATAATGATAAAAGTAACTCTTTTGTAATTAAAAAAAATACTTTTATGCCTTTTTTAAAGCATAAAAATCCATAATGAAGAAAGTAACACTTTCATAATAAAAAAATTATCAATAAGTATCTTTCATAGAATTTAATTCTATTGAAAATCATTCTTTTATAAAAATTAATCAATATGCATCTTTCTATGCATGAATGAGAATGACACTTTTAGAATACTCTAACGATGGGGATTACTCTTTTTGATTAATAAAAGATGAAATTTATTTCACAAATTTTCAAAAAATTTTGCCATAACCTCCTTTGTATGGCTGATCATTTTTCAAATTTTAACTTACTAAAATTAACTAGAAGTTCACCAAGAGTATTTAAATCATTCTAAAGTAAACATTTTCTACTTATTTAAGAGAGACATGATGAAAAACTTGTTTTTATTCATTAATCATTCATCTAGGATAAGAATGGTTGGATTTACTAAAGAAGAGAGGGGAATGCCTTTTTTTTTAATGAGGCATAACATCATTTGCAATTTAGAGAAGACAAAAATCATAAAAAAACCATAAAATGAATGGAAAAGAGAAGAATCTCCAACTTACTAAGGAATTTGAGAGCTTTACTTTGGCTTGATGGTTTGAGGGTTCTACTCTTGTTTGGAAACAAGAGTGGCCACCAATCTTTTGGAAGAGAGAAGGTAAAAAACTAATGAATTATATAAGTAAAATTCACCGTTTTTGGCACTTGGGAGAGGCAAAGTAACAGTGCAAAACACTATTGAGTTTCAACAAAGGGGAAGGCTTCTATTTATAGGAAAAAGTGAGCTTCTAACCAAGCCAACTGATTCTAGAATTTTTCAGATCAGTTTGGTCAATTTTTGACCATTTTTGGGTCAGTTTTGTTCACTTTTTAGATCTAGTTGAAACAGGAGAGAGGAGAGATAAAAATATCTCATTATTTGGGAGTTCAAAACTCATTCAAGCATGTGAAATAGGCACCTCCTTCATGAGGGAAATTCCCCCACACTAAGGTGTCAAAAATGCATCATTTCACCTAAATATCTCTCTTTTTTAACTATTAACCTTGTCCTTATCAACTCTTCATCTTATGTGAGTATTTACTCATTTTTGGGGGATTTTCTTTTATTCTTCTATTTATCTCCTCCCTACATTTGGATGAATCTTATTGGTTCATAGGAACCTTAATTTAAAATTTCTAAAAAATCTTCACCCCCAAGATAATGCCTCTTGAACAAATTATACTTAATTTCTAATGCACCTTCTAAAAATATTTTTGAACTTCTATTTCAAGGGAACTTATTTTAATAAGATGAGTATTTTTCTATCCAAAAATTTTTAAAAATTGAATTACCACTCTCTAGAAGATTTTCTCTCTCTAGGCCAAAACTGGTAAAAACAAGATCTTTTATATTTCTGAAGAGGGATTTGATTACAGGGAAAGATGCTGGACATCTTGAGAGGCTAGGGAGGAATCTTACATCCTAACATCAGGTATGTTTGCATCAAAAGCATCCTAACATCAGGTATGTCTGCATCACTATCACTAGTGATAATCAAGTCATCCACATAGATGACTAATAGCATGATCCCTCTATCTGTCTTTTTCACATATAGTGAAAAATCTACATTGGATATTTGAAATCCAATGGTAACAAGATACTCCCTGATCTTGTTTGACCATGCTCTGGGTGCTTGCTTTCAAGCCATACAAGGCTTTGCGTAACATGCACACAAAATCTGGATGTTCATCACTCTCATAACCCGGTGGTTGTATCATGTACACTTCTTCTTATGAAAATCATCATGCAAGAAAGCATTCTTTACATCTAAGACCAACCCTTCACTGCAGCCATAGCAATGACAGCTCTCATAGCTCTCATTCTTGCAACTGGGCTAAATGTCTCCTCATAGTCTAAAATGCCATAAGTCTGTGCATAGCCCTTGGCAACCAATCTTGCCTTGTACCTGCTCACTGAACCATCAGCATTGTGTTTGTTATTATACACCCACTTACATCTATTCTTTTCCTTAGGCAAAGGCATTAACTCCCATGTTGCATTTGCATCCAATGCTGCCATCTCCTCATCCATGGCATCTTCCCATTTTCTTATTTCCAATTTCTTGCTCAAAGCAAGTGGGCTCAACTTCCTCTATTGCTTTTACCATGTAAGCATAATGATGGGGTGTATATCCATCATATCTCTCAACAGGGTATCTAATCCTCCAAGACCTGCGTACACCTAGATCATTGCCAGGTGCCCTCAAAACAGCCCTAGTTCTCCTTACACTAGGAGTAACCACAGACAGAATGCCAAGCTCCTAATCAAGGCTCTGCTTAGAGCCACTAGAGTCACCATCCACATATGAGTGACCTAGTGACAGATCAGGCACAAAAGATTGATCTACCTTTTCCTTCCCTTTCCGTGATACATGTGTACCTGCATCATTTCTCAACCTTCTTGACCATGGGCTAACATTGGATCCATTGCTCGAGGACTCCCCATGTCCACTTAGTACCTATGATTGCTGTTGTACATGTGGTGCAATATCAACACTTCTTGCACCTACATCTTCTATTGCCTTCACTACTAGTGCATACCAGCTCCTCATCTCATCGAAGATAACATCTTTGCTTACTCGCATCTCATGAGTGGTAGGGTTATAGCATCTATAACCTTTTTTCTCCATAGCATAACCAATGAAGATGCATTTCTCTGCCTTGGATCTAACTTTGTTCTCACTACATCCACAACATGTACATATGCAAGACACCCAAACACTCTCAAGTGAGACACATCCGGTCTTATGCCTGTAAACTTCTGTTTATGAGTCATACCATGAACAGTTGGCAGTGAGTGTCCTGTTCATAATGTACACAGTAGTTGCCACCACTGATTCTGCCCAAAAGTAATGTGGCATATTCTTTTCAGCCATCAAGGCATGTGCCACTTTTGCAATGTGCCTGTTTTTCCTTTCTACAACACCATTCTATTTTAGAGTGTACCTGCACGTAAACTGCCAATTCCTTGCTTTCTCAGGAAATCACCTAACTCACTGGAGAAATATTCTCCCCCACCATCTGATCTTAGGCATTTTATTTGCATGCGTTTTTCCTTCTCGACCAAGGCTTTAAATCTCTGAAAGAGTGAGAAAACACCTCACTTTTCTCTTTCATGAAATAAACCCACACTTTCCTAGTGTGGTCATCAATGAATGTAACATTGTACCATAGTACCTACAACTTGCAATTGTTGCAGTCTTGGTTGGTCCCCATACATCTGAATGTATGACATCCAATGGCCTTGCACTGACATGCTTTTCATGTGGGAAAGCATGTTTGGCCTACTTACCAAGTTGGCATGCTTCACATACCTTATGCATACCGTCAACCTTAAACTTTGGCAAACCTGCAAGAATATTTTGGGCCTGCATAGACTTCAGTGCTATACATTCACATGACCAATGCGCTTGTGCCATATGTCAATATCTACAATGACACACCTGTTCCATGCGCAAACATGGCTACCTTTATCTCAGACATGTTCACATCAAAGTAAACATCTTGTCATTTCTGTTACCCTTTGCAACCAAGCGACACTTATTTTTGAAGTCTTCCACAAAACATCCTTGAGGATTAAACCTCACTTGCAGACCCTTCTCAACCATTTGTCTAACAGAATCCAGGTTCTTTGTAATATTTAAAACATGAAGTACATCATCACCTATTTCTACATAACCTATTTTTTCCATTTTCTTCATATCTCTAAACCACTTAGCATGACTGGTCATGCGGTTAGAGGTGCCAGAATCCACATACCATATATATGGAGATCCTGACGCATCCCCTGTTATGGAACTAAGCATTTGTTGCATCACAAAGAGCTGCTCACTTCTGTCATCACCTCCATGTTTGCTAAGATGATGTATAGTTGCCTACAACTTTCCACTTTTAATGTCATTCTACTTTTTGCACTAGTCCTTTGCCATGTGTCCTGGTTTGCCACAGTAATAGCACTCTATATGCTATTTGCATTTTGATTTCCTTGCCAACCATCTTGGCCTCTTTGGCCTGCCTCTAGACTGGCCTCTTTGGCTCCCCCTGCCTCTAGACTGGCCTCTTTCACCTGTGTGTATGATTGCTGCTGTGAATCATTGGACTGTTTTTGTCCAGAATTCTGATTTCCTTGTCGGCCGACCGCCACCACCTTGGCGTCAACCGCCACCACCTTGGTGTCGACCACGGCCTCTACCTCTACCTCTACCTGAATTAGAGTAGAAGGCTTGTTTCGATGTGTTCTTGCTTTGTGAAGAAGAATTCTCACCTAAAGCCTTTTCTTCTATGATTAGCATAGATATCAAGTCCTAAAAGCTGGGAATATTCTCCCTAACTATAATGGAGGTCTTGAATGGCTTGTACTCTTTGCCAAGCCCATTCAGACAGACACACTTACCAAATCATCATCCTCCACTGATGATAGATTGATAGACCCAAGGGATTCAACAATGCCCTTGATCTTTAAGGCATATTCATTGATGGACATGCTTTTCTTTTCCACAGTATGCAACTCTTGCTTTAACTGCAACTTCCTTACCTTTGTGTTAGTCTCGAACATTTGAATCAGATTCTAAACTTCTGGAGTGTTTGCATCATGTATGTGTTTTATCATAGTGTCTGTGACACTAATTGAAAGCCAGTATATGACTTTTCTTGCACCTTGATTCCAATCCTTGAATGCCTTTATATCTACAGGAGTGGCATTCTCCTTAGATAACTCTGGAGGCTCCTCATTGTCTCCTTCTACATAATCCCAAAATCCTTTACCCATTAGGAAATTGGTCATTATGAACTTCGAGGCATAGAAGTTATTCTTATCCAACTTCTCACTAACAATCCGATTAATTTCATTAGACATGTTTTTCTACAGCAATCAAATAACCTACAAACAGACAACTTATGTATGTTGGAGCAGCGGTACTTTAGCACAGCATGTGTGTCACCAAATGTGACTAGAGTACATGTACATACACCCAGTATATCAAAAATACATGTGAAAACCTTGTTTGCGCTTTCAAAATGCACTGTTGCATTGCAATAACCAGATTTCAAGTAGAAATAGTTCTTTACCAAAACTTCGAGAAAACTACCAAAACTACCCCCTCCAGTGTGACAAAACAGGGCCCGTAACGCACCCGAAACGCGAATCTGGTTGAAAAGTTTTATCCATTAGGATAAAACGCGAATCTGGTTGAAAAGTTTTATCCATTAGGATAATAAACCTTCCTTCTTGTAGCTCTGCTCCCACGAAGATAGCTCCTCAATTGGAGATGTGTAGCTCCCAAAGCTATACTGAGGAGGGGGTGTTGTACCTAAACCAAGAAGGGGAAAGAGATGATGGTTCTCTTACTCGTGTAGTACCGCTTCCTTCCTTGCTTATTCTTGCCTCTTACTTGCCTCCTTAGCTCTCACATGAGCCAGGTTCTGATACCATAAAGAGAATGTGGGGGAGAGGGAGAGCTTCAAACCCTAGCAAGCAAACACACACACACACACAAGAGAGAGCAAGACACAAGAGAGAGATGGATAGCAGAATTTTCCTATATCTTTCTCTTTTCTACTCAACCAACATAACATAGAGATAAGAGTACACACTATATGGGTTAGTACTCAACTACTAACAACATGCAAGGATCGGTCCATAATTTGAACCCGACTAAATGAGCTGGCGCTATAACTATGCCAGTCTCTAGTAATCCAAAATGGCTATCACACAGCCTGTCATCCCACTGGCCACATATCACCCATAATCTCACCAACCATGCCAGTGGTGTAGATGTTGAAGCTATCACTCAGGCGAGTCATTAATGTCCGTCTCATAGCACTAGTTGAGCTCGATATCTCAACACACTCTACCGATCACCTTGTTTGAAAAAGCCATGTATAAAGGTTGATTTCAAGGTTTTGAAGTTGGTCTTGATCACAGGCATCAATGTGTTGAATCATCGACTAGCTTTTCCCTTTAAGCATAGGTTCAACGCATGTATCTTGGTGGGATAGTTGAGATTTCCAAAGGCTTCACATCTTTGTTCAAACATTTGAATGAATTGAACAATGTCTGTTGTTTCGTCGTATTTACCCATAATTTTAAAAATTTGTACGGCGGTATTTCTATATGAGTCACTCAAACCGTATGTGTTCTCTTGTTGGAAGAGACTCATTGAGTCCTTGGGCTACCCCCCTTCCTAGACTAGTCAGCATGTCCAAGGTGTGGGCATCCCCCAGGAAAGGATTTGTACTTATAAGATTTTTGGAGATGTTAGGTAAGGGACCAAAGCCTAGTGGGATCGAAGTGATAGGGGGTGTAAAACCCGACGACACGCTTGTTATAGGCATAGCCAATGGTATCCGGAGGTGCATTTGCAGCATGGATCTCAATGGCTTGAAGATGTCAGCCATTGGGTTCAGTCCTTGTGTGATCCCGGGTAATCCCTCCATCATAACCATATCACAGTGCCTAAGTGCTCCTTAATGAGCAAAAACAAATTCTTTTTTTTTGGCTTTTTATATTTTCTCATAGCCCATAAAAGAGACTCTAGAAAACACCCCTGTTTTGGAGGCTCGTATCTCCTAAATCGTATATCCAATGAAGGCACTCTAGGGCTCATCGAAAAGATGACATCAAGCTCTTTGACTTTGGACTTGACCATCCAATGTAAAAATCAACCATTTTGGCCTTCGACCAGCTGCCTGAAAATTTGACCCCGGAAATCAAGGCAAAAAACAGTCAAACCACGAAAATTCGTAAAAAACAACGCGAAAATAACGACAAGCTATATTCGGGATACTTTTTTAAGGTCTAAATGACAAAATCATGGACGACTCAGGAAAACAAAGTTGTAGTACTCCAAAAATATTATAACTCCCTCATACAGAGTTTATCAAAGTTCCTTTTGGAACTCCCTCAAAAATGTACTGCGATACAGGGGAAAAATGCTTAATTTTTTTTTCCTTCTTGAGACAGTGATGGAAAATAGGTTTTAGGACTCCTCTTCCATCTAGGAAGTTACTAGCATATGCTTTTTCCAGAAAATTATGTCTAAGAGGTCGTTCACGTGCGTATAGCACCTAAGCTATTTAGGGCTAAAACGGGCACATGTTTAACCCAACGAAGTGAACGCTTGGCCTCTTAAGGCTGCGGTTTTCGAGAACGTGAATCTTTTGGGCGTGAACTCTAGTTCCGTGAAGTTGCAGAAAATGGTTCACATCGTGAACCGAACTTCACGGAACTATTAAATTCAAAAAAAAATTAGAGTCTAGTGGGAAATACGAAATTCCCTTTTTGGGGGGGGATATTTTTTTACTTTAAAATGAAAGGGATATGGGTATTTTTCCAAAAAGGTAAGTGGGAATCAAAAAAGTCAACCTTTTAATGACACCCCTTACATCCTTCATAAATGACTCCCAAAATGGGCAAACTGACAACTCATGAGCATCTACTCATTAAATGCTTATTAGCCTTAATGAGTTATGTAAAAAAAGTAATTAAGAATTTATTCTTTCACTAATCTTTTCCTCTTTTACATTAATCAAAGACTTTAATTAACCACTAATCTCGAATTAATTCACACTGAGCACATCATTGGACAGAGCAAGGGGATGCTAATCTGAGCTATTCTACACCAAATCTCACACAAATCACCATCAAATCCACATCTTTTTCATGGAAAACCATTAATAAAGATAATGGGCAATGGGTTATGTGTAGATTAGAGGACAAAAAATGAAAAAAGCCAAGGGATGGCTCCTCAACAGCGGTGCCAAAACATTAGGAAGTGAATGGGGTCTTCTTGGGCCCTTTAATTTGCCCAAGCCTAATCAAGGTGATTAAGGAATAGCCAAATGGGGGGTAGCCATGTGGACTGAAATGTTGGGTTTGTAAGAGAGGTGTAAGAGTGGTCAAAGGGTGCACTTTTTCCCCCAAAAAGGGGGGAGGCAATTTTACAATTTTTGGACCTCCATAACTTCTACATACAAGCTCCGATTTGAGCGGAGATTATAGATCCGTGATCTACGCATCAAGAGCTTTCCATAGATATGTTACATGATATGGTTTTGTCCTCTAGATTTTAAATTCCATTTTCCTCCCAAAATTCAAATTCGAATAAAGTAGCCGTTTTAAAGCTTCTAATTAGAAAACGTTTCTTCTTAAGAGAAAAGGTTTGACTCCTTAAACTGCCAAATAAAAGGGCCCAAGAAGCCTTCCATTGAGGTCCTAATGAATGTTATGGCTCACCCTAGCCCTCCTTGAAACACATCCCAAAAGAGATTACCTGCTGGTGAACTGCAACTTTCGTGAGGATCTTTCCAATGGCCAAGCTTGTAACCCTTGACGTTTCCAAGCTCTACCACTCCTTAAGAAGCAATTCCACCTTGCCTCCCACAAGCGTTGTTACACCGTCGCATTGCACTACGGGTACTCGTCCCTCCTCTCACCTCACTTCACTCACACACACTCACTAGCATGCATTAGGGAGAGAGATTAGCAAGAGCAAGACTCAATTGCACAATGGGAGAGTCTGTTGTATTACGAGAGAAATTCACTTATATACATGGCCATAAGTTTTCACACTCACTTAAACTATGGCCGGCTGGGCACTTTAGGCTCATAAGAGGCCTAATGCTATTACAATGAATACTCTCATAATATATCCACAAAGTACATCACTTAGGACTTCATCCTAACTTGCTACCACACGCTCGTGAAACAGGAATAGCCATAAATACTCTGTTACACCATTACGAGTGCACGTCCAAGTTGTAGCTGTGGACACTATTGCTTCATATCTTGAATGTATGACCCTTTGGTGTATCTACCATGACTCCTTGATGTAAGATAATGGCGGTAGCTCTTGTTTACCCTAGAATTGGGTTAACAACAATGCTATCTCTCTAGTCATCAATTGTGAAAAGAAAAATGGATTTTCTAGAGAGACTATAGTGGTGGATTTTCACATTCCTCGGTTTTCTCTATCTAACCCTCTTTCAAAACCTCTTGAGAAATTTTAACGTAAAGGTGAAGAAGCGAAGGAAAATGGTTACAAGAGAATGGAAAGAAGACTGAGTCAATAAAGAATAATAACAATGGAGATCAAAAGGCTTGTGTGATTATTTGTTAAAAGATGTGACAAAACAAAGGACATTATGCATATGAGTGTCCAGAGAAGACAAAGAATCGACTTGTGGCTCTGAACATGATTGAAGACGAAGATGAAGACAATTAACAAAATTAAGAGGGTACTCCAAATCAGGACTCCTACGACTAGTGAGGTAAGCCTCAAACTCATTCTTATACATTGTTCAATACGAAAATAAATTTAGAGGCCCTAGGTGACCTTATTTGCTGAGCAAGAGAGAAAAACTTTTCAAAGGTATACTTTATTCATTTCTTAAATAGCCAATGGGTAGAGCATAGCTAAAAATATTCAAATTTATTGGTAATGAGATAGATTCAATGACTGATATGTATTTTCTGAATGCGAAAGAAAATAAATATTAGATCAATCACTATCAAGACTTGAGCTGATTAATAATGATGCACATATGTGTTTTGACTGGTCGTCGCGCTGAAGGATATATGTAATTTATTGTTATTTCATAATGAACTAAATATATTTCAACTAAATTTTTTCTACAAATTATTTTCTTTTCAATTCCAAAAGAAGGTAATTGATTTGTCTGTGATACACGCTCGTATTAGTGTTCGTAAAGAGAACTCTTTTGCATGTCTGTGATAGATACTTAAGGAATATTTATGTAATGGATAACTTATCACAATTAAATGTTAAGAGGGATTCTATTTGTGATTCATACTCTATACTAACTCTTTTCACTTACTAAATAAATATGCAATTGAGGTCAGTTTGCAACCCAAGTAAGAGGGATGTTACAAATAATAAAATTAACTATTTATCTTGGGTGACCCAAGTGTGGTATAAGAACTAAGACCGAATTCGATTAATTCTTTAGAGGGTGACCCAAGTTAGTTGTGAGTACTCAACTCACGTGTAGCAGGGTTGTAACACTTGTATCCCTTTTGCTCAAGGGAGTATCCAATAAACACACATTTTTCAGCTTTTGGATCCAGCTTAGTTCTCAGCTCATCTGGCACATGCACATATGCAATGCATCCAAAGACTTTCAGATGAGACAAATCTGGTTTTTTGCCAGTAAACCTCTCCTCTGGAGTTACATCATGTATGGCTGCAGTTGGAGTCCTGTTCATGATGTATACTGCTGTAGAAACAGCCTCAGCCCAATAGCAATGCGGCATATTCTTCTCTTCCATCAATGCTCGCGCAATCTCAGCAATGTGCCTGTTTTTCCGCTCAGCAACTCCATTTTGCTGCGGAGTGTATCTGCATGTGAACTGTCTCCGAATACCATTCTTCTTCAAAAATTCAGAGAACTCATTGGAGAAGTACTCTCCCCCTCCATCTGACCTTAGGCACTTTACATATTTCCCTATTTGTTTTTCAACTAAAACTCTGAAATTCTGAAAGTGAGTGAACACCTCACTCTTCTCCTTCATGAAATATACCCACACTTTCCTTGTGTGGTCATCAATGAAAGTCACATAATACCTGCAGCCTCCCATAGATATGGTCTTCGTAGGATCCCATACATCTGAATGCACAACATCTAGTGCATTTCTGCTCACATATCTATTACGTGGAAACACATGCTTTGTTTGCTTCCCAAATTGGCATGCTTCATAGATTTTATGCATACCTTCCACTTTAAATTTTGGCAGCCCTGTCACAATTCCTTTTGTCTGCATAGACTTCAATCTCTGTACATTCACATGTCCAATTCTTTTATGCCATATGTCTCTGTCTGCAACAATTCCTGAACCATTTGAAAACATTGCAGCACTCATTTCAGGCATGTCTACATTTAATGTAAACATTCTGTCCACTCTGTTGCCTTTTGCAACCAACCTGCACTTGTCTTTAAAGTCTTCAACATAACACCCATCAGGGTTAAACCGAACCTGCAAACCCTGCTCAATTATGTAAGATTCCTCCCCCAACCCCCTTTTTGATGTCTAGTATATTCCCCTGTAATCAATTCCCTTTTCTGAAATATAAGAGATCTTGTTTGTGGTTGTTTTAACCTAGAGAGAGAAAATATTCTAGAGAGAGAATATTCAGATTTTGAATATTTTTGGATAGAAAAATATCTCTTATAATTCAGATGAGTTCCCCTGAAACAGAAATTTAAAAAAAAAATTTCCAATGTGCAATTGGAATTAATTGGAAATAGGTATAAAGAACCTTAGCCTAAGGGTCTAGATTTTCATAAATCTTTAGACTATGGTCCAATTAAGGTTCCTATGGACCAATAGCATCAATCCATGTGTAGGGAGGAGATAAATCCAACTTGTAAAAAGAAAATACCCAAAAATGAGTAAATGCTCACATGAGGTGAAGAGTTGAAAATGTACAAGGTTTATTAGTAAAAAAAAACTATGAGCAATATTAAAAGTATGACATATGTAAGGAAGAGGAGTTCTTTAAAGGAGGTGCATATTTCACATAAGATGAAGAGTTGAAAATGTACAAGGTTTATTAATAAAAAATTATGAGCAATATTAAAAGTATGACATATGTAAGGAAGGGGAGTTCTTTAAAGGAGGTGCATATTTCACATAAGATGAAGAGTTGAAAATGTACAAGGTTTATTAGTAAAAAACTATGAGCAATATTAAAAATATGACATATGTAAGGAAGGGGAGTTCTTTAAAGGAGGTGCATATTTCACATGCTTGAATGAGTTTTAAACTCATAAAAATTGAGATATTTCATCTCTCCTCTCTCCTCATTCAAGTCTAGTTCCAAAAAGTTAGCTTAACTGACCTAAAAATGGTCAAATATTGACCAAACTTATTTAGAAAATTCTAGAATCAGTTTGTTTGGTTAGGAGCTCAATTTTTCCTATAAATAGAAGCCTCACCCTTGTTGAAAAATATATAGTGATTATGCATCGTTACTCTACTCCACCTAAGCCAAGAACTGTGAATTCATTTAATAATTCACTAGTTTTTGGAGCTTCCCTCTTTCTTCAATCCCCATTAGTGGCTCCATCAACATACTTAACCAATTGATTGGTTGGGGGCCTCTACCGTGAACAAAGAATCAAGCAAGTTGTAAGGTAATTAGTGAATATTGATCTTTCTATAATTTCTCAATGTTTCTCTCTTCTCAACCCCTCTCAAGCTTGAGAAGTTTAATTGGTATGGTTTTTTTTTAAATACTATTGAAGTTTGAATAGTAGTGAAGAGTTACATAAGTTAATAAATGCTATTGAAGTTAATTTTCATTTATGTTTAAATTCTAATGATTTTTATGTAAATTCTCTCTCTCACTCAAGAAATGGTCATACTCATGACCCGTTCTCAATCCAAATCAAGCTTTTCATAAAGCTTTTCCTTAACCCAAGATTAAGCTATGCTTGAGGCCAATTTAATGACTTTTTTCTATGCTTTTAGTTTATGCATATTGATGATTCAATCCACTATAGATTAATGATCCAATTAGAGATCATTTTAATTATTTCCTTAACGATAAGCTTTATCCCTTAGAAAAAATTGAGATTTATCAGTCATAGCAGCGGAGCTATGGCAAAATTTTTATAAAAATTATGCATAAAATAATTTCATTCAAAGCATAAAAAGAGGACTTCCTACCATATTCTAGGAATTATCATCCTAGATTAATTGAAAGAATTTCATTATAATCATGGAGAAATTGAATTTTAATATCATGCATAAAGGATAATTTTTTTATATCAAAAGTGTTACTTTTATCATTTTTAATTTTCATGCATAGAAGTATGCATAAAGGAAAAAATTTTATATCAAAAGTGTTACTTTTATCATTTTTTTAATTTTTCATGCATAGAAGTATGCATAAAGGAAAATTTTTATATCAAAAGTGATACTTTTATCATTTTTAATTTTCATGCATAGAAGTATGCATAAAGGATAATTTTTTTATATTAAAAGTATTATTTTTATCATTTTTAATTTTCATGCATAGAAGAATGCATAAAGGAAATTTTTTTATATCAAAAGTGTTACTTTTATCATTTTTAATTTTCATGCATAGAAGTATGCATAAAGGATAATTTTTTTATATCAAAAGTGTTACTTTTATCATATTGGATTTCATGCATAGAGGTATGCATAAAAGTTGAATATTTTATTATAAAAGTGTTACTTTTAGCATAATTGAATTTCATGCATAGAGGTATGCATAAAAGATATGGGAAGTGATAAGATATGATAAGATGCATGTGGATGTGGATGTGGATGTATGAATGTGGATGTATGGATGTGAATGTGGATGTGGATGTGGATGTATGAATGTGGATGTGGATGTGGATGTATGAATGTGGATGTATGGATGTGGATGTGAATGTATGAATGTGGATGTATGGATGTGAATGTGGATGTGGATGTGGATGTATGAATGTGGATGTATGGATGTATGAATGTGGATGTATGGATGTGAATGAGGATGTAGATGTGGATGCATGGATGTAAATGTGGATGTGTATGTATGGATGTAGGCATGTAGATGTGGATGCATGAATGTGGATGTATGGATGTGAATGAGGATATAGATGTGGATGTATGGATGTGAATGTGCATGTAGATATGGATGTATATATGTGAATGGGAATGTGGATGTGGATGTATGTATGCATGTGGATGTGGATATGGATGTGTATGTATGAATGTGGATATGGGATGTGGATGTATAAATGAGGATGTGAAAATGGAGATAAGCATGTAGATGTCGATGTATGGATGTGAATGTGGGTGTGGATGTGGATGTATGAATGTGGATGTATGGATGTGAATGAGGATGTGGATGTGGATGCATGGATGTAAATGTGGATTTGTATGTATGGATGTAGGCATGTAGATGTGGATGCATGAATGTGGATGTATGGATGTGAATGAGGATATAGATGTGGATGTATGGATGTGAATGTGCATGTAGATATGGATGTATAGATGTGAATGAGAATGTGGATGTGGATGTGGATGTATGAATGAGGACGTGATAATGAATGTATGCATGTGGATGTGGATATGGATGTGTATGTATGAATGCGGATATGGATGTGGATATGGATGTGTATGTATGAATGTGGATATGGGATGTGGATGTATAAATGAGGATGTGAAAATGGAGATAAGCATGTAGATGTGGATGTATGGATGTGAATGTGGATGTGGATGTATGGATGTGGATATGGATGTGAATATATGATATGTGATGTGAAGGAATCTGAAGTGAAGAGATGGAAAATGATATGATTGGATGAGTACACATATAAATGAAATGTGGAATAAGTAATGTGGATTGCATGAGGGATAATGTGGAAAAATGAGAGTTAATATAGAAATTGTATTTGTAAACTGTTTGTAAATGCTGTTTGTAAATGGCTGTTTTATGTCAAGAATGCTGGGAAAGCATTTTGACCGTCTTGTGATTAAGGTCGTGGAGACCTAACTGATAAAGTTGCAACTGCTGACGGAGAGTCAATGGAGGACGTCTCGCGTAGCAAGGTCGGCCGAGGTCTTGACCAGCCTCGGTTCGATTAAAATGGTGAGCTTCCGGTACGGTGGATGAGGGACCAAGGAAGCGGCCTATGAGTGAAGCGCTAGGTCACCTGCGAAGGATCCTAGAGGGTGCTGACCATACGGTGCTCGGGCTCTGGGTCGCCCAGGATACCCACGCGTGCGTCGAGGAAGATATTGGAACAAGGAGTAAGAGTTGTTTTCTGGAACCGGGCATGGATCTGGTTGACTGACCTTGCTGGTCCTCAACGGATGAGTCCATGGCTCTTTTATATGGATCTGTTGGTTGATCTTGCTGATCTTCAACGAGAGTCCATCTTGATAAGTGATTATATTGTTGAGTATTATGGGCTAGGAACTATTGAAACGGCCCCTGTGTGGACAGGTGGTGAGCGTTCTAGTTGCCAATGATGCCATAGATACCCTGATGAAGGAATGATGGGAAATTATGAACCAACTGGATAAATTGGGAGATTGTGATCAGTGGTACTATGGTTTCATTAAAGGATTGTTTTAAAGTTAGCTGATGCTAAGAAAAAGGCAATTTTCATATTGGGTGTGTAAGTGGTGTGGCTAGTTTTATGTTTGCATGAAATTCCGGCTAGGGGGCCTTGGAACTCTTTTCCTTGGTACCCGGGACAAAACCTAACCAAATTCCAAATTGGATCCCATCACTACAGTGGTTGGGCGGTTGGCTAACCCATGGGATCGGATGGGGTTAGGCTGGACTGATGGATCCGTAAATCGAGACTCAATTTCTGTTATTACGATAGATAAAGTAAATCCCGGATAGTAATTGTTCTATGGATAGGAATCAACGGCTGTGCCTCCTTGGTGGGGAAAAAAGCGTTGATCCCAATGATCCAAGTGCAAGTTTCTTCCTTGATCTGACCAAGTATCTTTATAGATGCAGTCGGATCTGTTTGATCAGTAAGAGTTTTGACTACGTTAGAGTAAAAATTATCCTGGTGAAATCGCCCGTGCTTTCCGGATAAGGGAAGTTTTTCCGGGTCTGGTTTTGGAAAAACCGACGGATTAGTCTTTTGTCCGGATATCCGTGGACGAGGCCCCGAGTGTGGGACCCTGCCTCGCGTAAGAAGTGCTACTTCCGCTGCTAGTACCCCGAATCCGTTGCGCGGTGGGAACAGGGATCTCACAGTTGGTATCAGAGCCAGGTTAATAAAGATCAACTGAGAAGACAAATATGTCAAAAATTTATCAAGAAACACAAAAAGGTTATAATTGTGTGATATAGCTCATACAATTTGATATTTAAACTGAAATTCATAATTTGGTAATTGGTTCTTCATATGGAAGTACCGCAATTATATAGAAACCCTGACTTGCTTGAGGCCTAGACATGATAGTATTTACCTTATAATTCCAAGGGCCGTGACTACCCGTATATACCGAGAGTATACTGCAGCTCTTTACTGACAGTATATACGAGTAAATCTAAGACTTGAAATTATAAGCGTTAATGCTATCTAGATGATGATTTCGAATGTGATTGATATGATTTCTAATTCTGTTTGAGAATGAATGAATTGATTTGGATTCTGATTGAAAATGCTGATTGAAAAATGTTGATTTTTAAAAATTAGTTGAAATATAATGAAACCACAATGAGGGGGAATGGGACGAGTCCCTGTGATGATATTCATAACTAGAATGATGATAACGAATTCAGCAAATCACTATGAGATTAGTGGGTTGTGCTGTCAGATTGCTACTGTTAATACTTGACCGGTAGATCAAGTTAAAGGATGTCAAATTGAGAACTTGCTTGACTGAAATTTTCGTGGAGGAATGTTCGGAAGGAAACTTTTCGGTCTAATGGACTATTATCATGTTAAAGATATGAATGATATAATCTGAATGAATTGTTATTTAATGATGAGTTCTATATAAGGGATATTTATCCCAGTGTTCTGTTGGGTTGACCACCCAGAATATAAGGAACCCCAGAATAAAATTGGATCTTAAGAATAAGAGCTGTCCTCTACCTTGCGAGATGAGGACATCTCGCACTTTTTAAGTGGGGTAGAATGTAAGATTCCTCCCCAGCCTTCGAGGTATACAGGAGTAAGAATCTCCCTTTCTGATCTTATAATTATTCCCTCTCTAAAATAAAAGAAAGTTCTGTTTAACAAAGGAAGACCCTTTTCCTAGAATACTTCTCAAGAGTCCCACCTGTTTTAAGGATTCAGAACAATGAGTTCAGAAGTGAGAATCGATGTTTTGGATATCAAGGTTTTGGTCTTCATTCGAGTACGGCCCAAAAGAAGTTCTTTATCTCTTGGGGAGTATATGAAGTTATCCCCCAGATATTGTGAGCCTTATATCTGAATTCAATGAAAGTAGGTGACTTAGCCTACAAGCTTCTTTTATCTCTTCATCTCAAAATTCTTAATGCCTTCTATAGAAAAATGTGTCAAACACAAATCATGGAAAGACGGTAAAACTTCAGTGGTAAGTTACCGTTGGCTTCTAGGTTACGCTAGCTCCTTCCTTTATATAAGTCGTAACTTTTACTTGTCACTCACAGTAATCTTACTCCCATCAATCTCCTTTCTTTCTTAATCTCCTTCATGGCTTGGCAACAGGAATTAGTTTTATCCCTGATGATTTCTCACCTTCAAGACGCAAGAGAGTCTGTGAAGAAAGACTTTATAGAACAGTATGAGCGCTCACTTTTTCCTCACCTAGGAACTTCTGTAGCGCAGACCAAATGGCGGACCTATCAAAACATAACTAGGGTAACACCCTGGGGTCAGCAACACTTTCGTAACAATGTCCGCTTGGCCATGGTTATTGAAGCTTTGGGTTTGGGTCCCCGATACTACTGTGTCATGAGATCAAGGCATCTTGGGTTTTCTGAGCGGGTCTTCTTACTGGCGTGTTTTCTTCCTCATGAGAAGATATGCCTTTACCCCGTTTTTGGCTTGCCTCTCAGAGGTCCTTTTGTTAGAACACCTCATACCACTGAGATAGGCGCAGCAATAACCCACAGAATCATTCCCATAGATGAGTTACCTTATACTTGTGCAGCTTGTGAGGACTGCTTTTGTGATCATATGATGGACGGGCTTATGGAAGTGTAAAGAGTTCTTCTATCTTTACTGTATAAGTTTCGAGAATGAGTAAAGTTTAAATCTTGTTCTTATTTTGAATCTTGCTCTCTTTAAGACTTTTCTTGGTGGTTAATCGTGATTAAAATTTTTCTCTAAGTCTCATATTCGTGCATCTTGCGAAATTATTCCAAGTTGCGAGATGAGGACATCTCGCGTTTTTTAAGTGGGGTAGAATGTAAGATTCCTCCCCCAACCCCCTTTTTGATGTCTAGTATATTCCCCTGTAATCAATTCCCTTTTCTGAAATATAAGAGATCTTGTTTGTGGTTGTTTTAACCTAGAGAGAGAAAATATTCTAGAGAGAGAATATTCAGATTTTGAATATTTTTGGATAGAAAAATATCTCTTATAATTCAGATGAGTTCCCCTGAAACAGAAATTTAAAAAAAAATTTCCAATGTGCAATTGGAATTAATTGGAAATAGGTATAAAGAACCTTAGCCTAAGGGTCTAGATTTTCATAAATCTTTAGACTATGGTCCAATTAAGGTTCCTATGGACCAATAGCATCAATCCATGTGTAGGGAGGAGATAAATCCAACTTGTAAAAAGAAAATACCCAAAAATGAGTAAATGCTCACATGAGGTGAAGAGTTGAAAATGTACAAGGTTTATTAGTAAAAAAAAACTATGAGCAATATTAAAAGTATGACATATGTAAGGAAGAGGAGTTCTTTAAAGGAGGTGCATATTTCACATAAGATGAAGAGTTGAAAATGTACAAGGTTTATTAATAAAAAATTATGAGCAATATTAAAAGTATGACATATGTAAGGAAGGGGAGTTCTTTAAAGGAGGTGCATATTTCACATAAGATGAAGAGTTGAAAATGTACAAGGTTTATTAGTAAAAAACTATGAGCAATATTAAAAATATGACATATGTAAGGAAGGGGAGTTCTTTAAAGGAGGTGCATATTTCACATGCTTGAATGAGTTTTAAACTCATAAAAATTGAGATATTTCATCTCTCCTCTCTCCTCATTCAAGTCTAGTTCCAAAAAGTTAGCTTAACTGACCTAAAAATGGTCAAATATTGACCAAACTTATTTAGAAAATTCTAGAATCAGTTTGTTTGGTTAGGAGCTCAATTTTTCCTATAAATAGAAGCCTCACCCTTGTTGAAAAATATATAGTGATTATGCATCGTTACTCTACTCCACCTAAGCCAAGAACTGTGAATTCATTTAATAATTCACTAGTTTTTGGAGCTTCCCTCTTTCTTCAATCCCCATTAGTGGCTCCATCAACATACTTAACCAATTGATTGGTTGGGGGCCTCTACCGTGAACAAAGAATCAAGCAAGTTGTAAGGTAATTAGTGAATATTGATCTTTCTATAATTTCTCAATGTTTCTCTCTTCTCAACCCCTCTCAAGCTTGAGAAGTTTAATTGGTATGGTTTTTTTTTAAATACTATTGAAGTTTGAATAGTAGTGAAGAGTTACATAAGTTAATAAATGCTATTGAAGTTAATTTTCATTTATGTTTAAATTCTAATGATTTTTATGTAAATTCTCTCTCTCACTCAAGAAATGGTCATACTCATGACCCGTTCTCAATCCAAATCAAGCTTTTCATAAAGCTTTTCCTTAACCCAAGATTAAGCTATGCTTGAGGCCAATTTAATGACTTTTTTCTATGCTTTTAGTTTATGCATATTGATGATTCAATCCACTATAGATTAATGATCCAATTAGAGATCATTTTAATTATTTCCTTAACGATAAGCTTTATCCCTTAGAAAAAATTGAGATTTATCAGTCATAGCAGCGGAGCTATGGCAAAATTTTTATAAAAATTATGCATAAAATAATTTCATTCAAAGCATAAAAAGAGGACTTCCTACCATATTCTAGGAATTATCATCCTAGATTAATTGAAAGAATTTCATTATAATCATGGAGAAATTGAATTTTAATATCATGCATAAAGGATAATTTTTTTATATCAAAAGTGTTACTTTTATCATTTTTAATTTTCATGCATAGAAGTATGCATAAAGGAAAAATTTTTATATCAAAAGTGTTACTTTTATCATTTTTTTAATTTTTCATGCATAGAAGTATGCATAAAGGAAAATTTTTATATCAAAAGTGATACTTTTATCATTTTTAATTTTCATGCATAGAAGTATGCATAAAGGATAATTTTTTTATATTAAAAGTGTTATTTTTATCATTTTTAATTTTCATGCATAGAAGAATGCATAAAGGAAAATTTTTTATATCAAAAGTGTTACTTTTATCATTTTTAATTTTCATGCATAGAAGTATGCATAAAGGATAATTTTTTTATATCAAAAGTGTTACTTTTATCATATTGGATTTCATGCATAGAGGTATGCATAAAAGTTGAATATTTTATTATAAAAGTGTTACTTTTAGCATAATTGAATTTCATGCATAGAGGTATGCATAAAAGATATGGGAAGTGATAAGATATGATAAGATGCATGTGGATGTGGATGTGGATGTATGAATGTGGATGTATGGATGTGAATGTGGATGTGGATGTGGATGTATGAATGTGGATGTGGATGTGGATGTATGAATGTGGATGTATGGATGTGGATGTGAATGTATGAATGTGGATGTATGGATGTGAATGTGGATGTGGATGTGGATGTATGAATGTGGATGTATGGATGTATGAATGTGGATGTATGGATGTGAATGAGGATGTAGATGTGGATGCATGGATGTAAATGTGGATGTGTATGTATGGATGTAGGCATGTAGATGTGGATGCATGAATGTGGATGTATGGATGTGAATGAGGATATAGATGTGGATGTATGGATGTGAATGTGCATGTAGATATGGATGTATATATGTGAATGGGAATGTGGATGTGGATGTATGTATGCATGTGGATGTGGATATGGATGTGTATGTATGAATGTGGATATGGGATGTGGATGTATAAATGAGGATGTGAAAATGGAGATAAGCATGTAGATGTCGATGTATGGATGTGAATGTGGGTGTGGATGTGGATGTATGAATGTGGATGTATGGATGTGAATGAGGATGTGGATGTGGATGCATGGATGTAAATGTGGATTTGTATGTATGGATGTAGGCATGTAGATGTGGATGCATGAATGTGGATGTATGGATGTGAATGAGGATATAGATGTGGATGTATGGATGTGAATGTGCATGTAGATATGGATGTATAGATGTGAATGAGAATGTGGATGTGGATGTGGATGTATGAATGAGGACGTGATAATGAATGTATGCATGTGGATGTGGATATGGATGTGTATGTATGAATGCGGATATGGATGTGGATATGGATGTGTATGTATGAATGTGGATATGGGATGTGGATGTATAAATGAGGATGTGAAAATGGAGATAAGCATGTAGATGTGGATGTATGGATGTGAATGTGGATGTGGATGTATGGATGTGGATATGGATGTGAATATATGATATGTGATGTGAAGGAATCTGAAGTGAAGAGATGGAAAATGATATGATTGGATGAGTACACATATAAATGAAATGTGGAATAAGTAATGTGGATTGCATGAGGGATAATGTGGAAAAATGAGAGTTAATATAGAAATTGTATTTGTAAACTGTTTGTAAATGCTGTTTGTAAATGGCTGTTTTATGTCAAGAATGCTGGGAAAGCATTTTGACCGTCTTGTGATTAAGGTCGTGGAGACCTAACTGATAAAGTTGCAACTGCTGACGGAGAGTCAATGGAGGACGTCTCGCGTAGCAAGGTCGGCCGAGGTCTTGACCAGCCTCGGTTCGATTAAAATGGTGAGCTTCCGGTACGGTGGATGAGGGACCAAGGAAGCGGCCTATGAGTGAAGCGCTAGGTCACCTGCGAAGGATCCTAGAGGGTGCTGACCATACGGTGCTCGGGCTCTGGGTCGCCCAGGATACCCACGCGTGCGTCGAGGAAGATATTGGAACAAGGAGTAAGAGTTGTTTTCTGGAACCGGGCATGGATCTGGTTGACTGACCTTGCTGGTCCTCAACGGATGAGTCCATGGCTCTTTTATATGGATCTGTTGGTTGATCTTGCTGATCTTCAACGAGAGTCCATCTTGATAAGTGATTATATTGTTGAGTATTATGGGCTAGGAACTATTGAAACGGCCCCTGTGTGGACAGGTGGTGAGCGTTCTAGTTGCCAATGATGCCATAGATACCCTGATGAAGGAATGATGGGAAATTATGAACCAACTGGATAAATTGGGAGATTGTGATCAGTGGTACTATGGTTTCATTAAAGGATTGTTTTAAAGTTAGCTGATGCTAAGAAAAAGGCAATTTTCATATTGGGTGTGTAAGTGGTGTGGCTAGTTTTATGTTTGCATGAAATTCCGGCTAGGGGGCCTTGGAACTCTTTTCCTTGGTACCCGGGACAAAACCTAACCAAATTCCAAATTGGATCCCATCACTACAGTGGTTGGGCGGTTGGCTAACCCATGGGATCGGATGGGGTTAGGCTGGACTGATGGATCCGTAAATCGAGACTCAATTTCTGTTATTACGATAGATAAAGTAAATCCCGGATAGTAATTGTTCTATGGATAGGAATCAACGGCTGTGCCTCCTTGGTGGGGAAAAAAGCGTTGATCCCAATGATCCAAGTGCAAGTTTCTTCCTTGATCTGACCAAGTATCTTTATAGATGCAGTCGGATCTGTTTGATCAGTAAGAGTTTTGACTACGTTAGAGTAAAAATTATCCTGGTGGAATCGCCCGTGCTTTCCGGATAAGGGAAATTTTTCAGGGTCTGGTTTTGGAAAAACCGACGGATTAGTCTTTTGTCCGGATATCCGTGGACGAGGCCCCGAGTGTGGGACCCTGCCTCGCGTAAGAAGTGCTACTTCCGCTGCTAGTACCCCGAATCCGTTGCGCGGTGGGAACAGGGATCTCACAAATTATCTGGCCAACTGAAACCAGATTCTTTGTTATGTTCGGTACATGAAGTACATCTGTAAGGTACTTCACTTTGCCATCCTGCATAGACAATGGCACATCTCCAACGTGGGCAATTGGATGAGCACTATCATCCCCTGTTTCCACAAAACCTGGTCTTTCCGGGTTTTTCATCTCCTTGAACCACTCCCCATGACTTGTCATGTGGTTCGAAGCGCGTGAATCCACATACCATACATTATCTGTTTGTGCTGCATCAACATTTTCAGACATGGCATTCACGACATGCTGCATAACAAACAACCTTTCATTATCCTCATTATTTCTGCTTGAGGATGCATAGTTGTTTTGCTGCACTTTCCCATTTTGCATGTCAGCCTGCTTCTTATAACATTCTGCCTGCACATGTCCAGGCTTACCACAATAATAGCATTCACGTGCATCATTATATTGCCTTTGCCAATTTCCACGGCCTCTTTGACTCCCCCTGCCTCTGAATTTGCCTCTTCCACCTGCGTGTTGTTGTTGTTGTTGTTGTTGATTCTGGGACTGTTGTTGTTGCTGCTGCTGCTGGCCATAATTCTGATTACCTGTTCGGCCACCTCCTTGACCGCGTCCACGACCTCCTCTACCACCTCGTCCTCTTCCTGAACTCGTGTAGAAGGCCTGTTGCTCTGAACTATTTTTGCTTTGTGAAGACTGTTGGTCTTCACCCAAGTTCTTCTCTTCGATAATCAGCATAGACACCAAATCTGTAAAGTTGGGAATGTTTTCCCGAGTCTGAATGGACGTCTTGAACGCCTTGTATTGTGGCCTGAGACCACGTAGACAGACCTCCACCTTATCATCATCATCTACTGACACACCAATAGATGCAAGGGATTCCACAATACCCTTTATCTTCAACGCATAGTCATTCACAGACATGCTCTTTTTCTCCACGGTATGAAGTTCATTCTTCAACTGTATCTTACGTGCCTTGGTATTTGTTTCATAGAGCTTTACCAAAGTGTCCCACGCCTCCTTGGGGGACTTGGCATCCTGAATGTGCCCAATCATGGTGTCCTGTATACTAATGGAAAGCCAATACATAACCTTCCTGGCTCCTTGGTTCCAGTCTTTAAACTCTTTCACATCTGCAGCAGCAGTCGGATTTATAGCCGGTATCTCCGGTGCCTCTTCATGCTCACCTTCTATGTAGTCCCAATAGCCTTTTCCCATCAGGAAATTCGTCAACCTGAACCTCCAAGCATGGAAGTTATTCTTATCCAGCTTCTCAGCCACAATCTGTGTTATGCCATCATTAGACATCTTGTCAAATACATAATTTTACCAGAAACTGCACTCTGGTTTTTCCTGCACAAATGCTGTATTTTCTGCAGCGGTACTGTAGTACTCTCAAATGTCACAACCAGTGACTTCAATGTGCATACATACACCCAATGGCAACTGTAGACCTCTTTGTAGCACCCACAGTGTCTGCACAGTCAATCTGTCTTCTTGCAGTTCTTAAAACAGAGTTCTGCAGAGAATCGATGACTTACCCGCAATGCTCGAAATCGCCTGCTTTCTGAAAAACGAAGGTCCAGACGCGCCCGAAACGCGTTTTCGGCGTGAAAAATTCAGTCCGATAAGCTTTATAGGGCGTAAAGCTATAGGGCAACTATATAGGGTGCGATAGGACTGTATAGTTGCCCTATAGCTTTACTCTCGCGAAAAAAGCTCCTCAATCAAAGACCGTTTGCCGGTGCCTCCCGTAGAGCTCCCGATAAGGGTGTAGTCACCAACACAATAGGGAAGAGTAGTTGAAGCTCTTACCCTCGTACCGCTTCTCCTGTGGTTCTCTTGCTTGCAACTCAGCCCTTAGCACGAACCTGGCTCTGATACCATGAAAAGATGCAGGGGGGAAGAGAGCTTGAGCTCTTGCAAGCACACACACACACTCACAAAACCCTGATAGAGAACACACAAGGTGAGAGGCTGAAAATCTTATTCTTCTCTATTCAACACTCAACACCAAGATAAGAGTACACACAATATGAAAGGTACTCAACCAATACATACACGGGTTCTCTATAGTGTGAACCCGACTAAATGAGCTGGCGCTATAACTATGCCAGTCTCTAGAATGGCTATCACACAGCCTGTCATCCCACTGGCCGCATATCTCCCATGATCTCACCAACCATGCCAGTGGTGTAAGTGTGGGGCCTATCCCCCAAGCGGGTCATCAGTGGCCACCGCCTCACTAGACGAGCTCGATATCTCAACAAAAGTGTGGTTTATGGTCTTTTTTCTTAATCTCAAAATGTTTCTCACTTCTCAACCCCTTTCAAGCTTGGGAAGCATTCAATTGAATGGCTCTTTAATGCAATTGTGTGAGATCCCTGGTCCCACCACGCAACGGATTCGGGGTACTAGCAGTGGAAGTAGCACATCGTGCATAGGTAGGGGTCTCACACTCGGGGCCTCGCCCACGGATATCCGGACAAGAGACTAATCCGTCGGTTTGTCCAAAACCGAAACCGGAAAAACTTCCTTTACTCGGAAAGCATGGGCGATTCCACCAGGATAACTCTTTACTCTAACGTAGTCAAGATCATTACGGATCAACTGATCTGACTGCACCTTTAACGGTACTTGGTCAAATCAAGGAAGAAACTTGCACTTGGATCATTGGGATCAACGCTTTTTTCCCCATCAAGAGGCACAGCCGTTGATTCCTATCCATAGAACAATTTCTATCCGGGATTTACTTCATCTATCGTAATAATAGAAATTAAATCTCGATTTACGGATCCATCAGTCCAGCCTAACCCCATCCGATCCCATGGGTTAGCCAACCGCCCAACCACTGTAGTGATGGGATCCAATTTAGAATTTGGTTAGGTTTTGTCCCGGGTACCAAGGAAAAGAGTTCCAAGGCCCCCTAGCCGGAATTTCATGCAAACATAAAACTAGCCACACCACTTACACACCCAATATGAAAATTGCCTTTTTCTTAGCATCAGCTAACTTTAAAACAATCCTTTAATGAAACCATAGTACCACTGATCACAATCTCCCAATTTATCCAGTTGATTCATAATTTCCCATCATTCCTTCATCAGAGTATCTATGGCATCATTGGCAACTAGAACGCTCACCACCTGTCCACACAGGGGCCGTTTCAATAGTTCCTAGCCCATAATACTCAACAATATAATCACTTATCAAGATGGACTCTCGTTGAAGATCAGCAAGATCAACCAACAGATCCATATAAAAGAGCCATGGACTCATCCGTTGAGGACCAGCAAGGTCAGTCAACCAGATCCATGCCCGGTTCCAGAAAACAACTCTTACTCCTTGTTCCAATATCTTCCTCGACGCACGCGTGGGTATCCTGGGCGACCCAGAGCCCGAGCACCGTATGGTCAGCACCCTCTAGGATCCTTCGCAGGTGACCTAGCGCTTCACTCATAGGCCGCTTCCTTGGTCCCTCATCCACCGTACCGGAAGCTCACCATTTTAATCGAACCGAGGCTGGTCAAGACCTCGGCCGACCTTGCTACGCGAGACGTCCTCCATTGACTCTCCGTCAGCAGTTGCAACTTTATCAGTTAGGTCTCCACGACCTTAATCACAAGACGGTCAAAATGCTTTCCCAGCATTCTTGACATAAAACAGCCATTTATAAACAGCATTTACAAACAGTTTACAAATACAATTTCTATATTAACTCTCATTTTTCCACATTATCCCTCATGCAATCCACATTACTTATTCCACATTTCATTTATATGTGTACTCATCCAATCATATCATTTTCCATCTCTTCACTTCAGATTCCTTCACATCACATATCATATATTCACATCCATATCCACATCCATACATCCACATCCACATCCACATTCGCATCCATACATCAACATCTACATGCTTATCTCCCTTTTCACATCCTCATTTATACATCCACATCCCATATCCACATTCATACATACACATCCATATCCACATCCATATCCGCATTCATACATACACATCCATATCCACATCCACATGCATACATTCATTATCACGTCCTCATTCATACATCCACATCCACATACATACATACATACATCCACATCCACATTCTCATTCACATCTATACATCCATATCTACATGCACATTCACATCCATACATCCACATCTATATCCTCATTCACATCCATACATCCACATTCATGCATCCACATCTACATGCCTACATCCATACATACACATCCACATTTACATCCATGCATCCACATCCACATCCTCATTCACATCCATACATCCACATTCATACATCCACATCCACATCCACATTCACATCCATACATCCACATCTACATGCTTATCTCCATTTTCACATCCTCATTTATACATCCACATCCCATATCCACATTCATACATACACATCCATATCCACATCCACATGCATACATACATCCACATCCACATTCTCATTCACATATATACATCCATATCTACATGCACATTCACATCCATACATCCACATCTATATCCTCATTCACATCCATACATCCACATTCATGCATCCACATCTACATGCTTATCTCCATTTTCACATCCTCATTTATACATCCACATCCCATATCCACATTCATACATACACATCCATATCCACATCCACATGCATACATACATCCACATCCACATTCCCATTCACATATATACATCCATATCTACATGCACATTCACATCCATACATCCACATCTATATCCTCATTCACATCTATACATCCACATTCATGCATCCACATCTACATGCTTATCTCCATTTTCACATCCTCATTTATACATCCACATCCCATATCCACATTCATACATACACATCCATATCCACATCCACATGCATACATACATCCACATCCACATTCCCATTCACCTATATACATCTTTATCTACATGTACATTCACATCCATACATCCACATCTATATCCTCATTCACATCCATACATCCACATTCATGCATCCACATCTACATGCATACATCCATACATCCACATCCACATTTACATCCATGCATCCACATCTACATCCTCATTCACATCCATACATCCACATTCATACATCCATACATCCACATTCATACATCCACATCCACATCCACATTCACATCCATACATCCACATTCATACATCCACATCCACATCCATACATCCACATTCATACATCCACATCCACATCCACATTCACATCCATACATCCACATTCATACATCCACATCCACATCCACATGCATCTTATCATATCTTATCACTTCCCATATCTTTTATGCATACCTCTATGCATGAAATTCAATTATGCTAAAAGTAACACTTTTATAATAAAATATTCAACTTTTATGCATACCTCTATGCATGAAATCCAATATGATAAAAGTAACACTTTTGATAAAAAAAATTATCCTTTATGCATACTTCTATGCATGAAAATTAAAAATGATAAAAGTAACACTTTTGATATAAATTTTTTTTCCTTTATGCATCCTTCTATGCATGAAAATTAAAAATGATAAAAATAACACTTTTAATATAAAAAAATTATCCTTTATGCATACTTCTATGCATGAAAATTAAAAATGATAAAAGTATCACTTTTGATATAAAAAATTTTCCTTTATGCATACTTCTATGCATGAAAAATTAAAAAATGATAAAAGTAACACTTTTGATATAAAAATTTTTCCTTTATGCATACTTCTATGCATGAAAATTAAAAATAATAAAAGTAACACTTTTGATATAAAAAAATTATCCTTTATGCATGATATTAAAATTCAATTTCTCCATGATTATAATGAAATTCTTTCAATTAATCTAGGATGATAATTCCTAGAATATGGTAGGAAGTCCTCTTTTTATGCTTTGAATGAAATTATTTTATGCATAATTTTTATAAAAATTTTGCCATAGCTCCGCTGCTATGACTGATAAATCTCAATTTTTTCTAAGGGATAAAGCTTATCATTAAGGAAATAGTTAAAATGATCTCTAATTGGATCATTAATCTATAGTGGATTGAATCATCAATATGCATAAACTAAAAGCATAGAAAAAAGCCATTAAATTGGCCTCAAGCATAGCTTAATCTTGGGTTAAGGAAAAGCTTTATGAAAAGCTTGATTTGGATTGAGAACGGGTCATGAGTATGACCATTTCTTGAGTGAGAGAGAGAATTTACATAAAAATCATTAGAATTTAAACATAAATGAAAATTAACTTCAATAGCATTTATTAACTTATGTAACTCTTCACTACTATTCAAACTTCAATAGTATTTAAAAAAAAACCATACCAATTAAACTTCTCAAGCTTGAGAGGGGTTGAGAAGAGAGAAACATTGAGAAATTATAGAAAGATCAATATTCACTAATTACCTTCCAACTTGCTTGATTCTTTGTTCACCGTAGAGGCCCCCAACCAATCAATTGGTTAAGTATGTTGATGGAGCCACTAATGGGGATTGAAGAAAGAGGGAAGCTCCAAAAACTAGTGAATTATTAAATGAATTCACAGTTCTTGGCTTAGGTGGAGTAGAGTAACGATGCATAAACACTAACTATTTTTCAACAAGGGGGAGGCTTCTATTTATAGGAAAAATTGAGCTCCTAACCAAACAAACTGATTCTAGAATTTTCTAAATCAGTTTGGTCAATATTTGACCATTTTTAGGTCAGTTAAGCTAACTTTTTGGAACTAGACTTGAATTAGGAGAGAGGAGAGATGAAATATCTCAATTTTTATGAGTTTAAAACTCATTCAAGCATGTGAAATATGCACCTCCTTTAAAGAACTCCCCTTCCTTACATATGTCATATTTTTAATATTGCTCATAGTTTTTTACTAATAAACCTTGTACATTTTCAACTCTTCATCTTATGTGAAATATGCACCTCCTTTAAAGAACTCCCCTTCCTTACATATGTCATACTTTTAATATTGCTCATAGTTTTTTACTAATAAACCTTGTACATTTTCAACTCTTCATCTTATGTGAAATATGCACCTCCTTTAAAGAACTCCCCTTCCTTACATATGTCATACTTTTAATATTGCTCATAGTTTTTTACTAATAAACCTTGTACATTTTCAACTCTTCATCTTATGTGAAATATGCACCTCCTTTAAAGAACTCCCCTTCCTTACATATGTCATACTTTTAATATTGCTCATAATTTTTTACTAATAAACCTTGTACATTTTCAACTCTTCAACTTATGTGAGCATTTACTCATTTTTGGGTATCTTCTTTTACAAATTGGATTTATCTCCTCCCTACACATGTATTGATGCTATTGGCCCATAGGAACCTTAATTGGACCATAATCCAAATTTTTTTGAAAATCTAGACCCTTAGGCTAAGGTCCTTTATACACATTTCCAATTAATTCCAATTGCACATTGGAAAATTCTTTTTGAATTTCTGTTTCAGGGGAACTCATCTGAAATATAAGAGATATTTTTCTATCCAAAAATATTCAAAATCTGAATATTCTCTCTCTAGAATATTTTTCTCTCTCTAGGCTAAAACAGATAGAAACAAGGTCTTTATATTTCTTAAGAGGGATTGATTACAGGGAAAGATACTAGACATCAAAAAGGGGGTGGGGGAGGAATCTTACAAATTGGAACTCTCTAATGAATTTTAGTGATAAATCTTATAAAGTTTCCATTTATGCTTAAATTAAAATATTTTTTAAGCATATCTCTCTCTCCCCCAAAGAATGGTCATTCCTATGACCTATTCTATATTCAAATGATGCTTCTCATGACACAATTCTCAAATCTAAAAGTAATTTCTATGCTTGTCAAATAGGAGGCCAAAGAAGTGGCTTTTAATGCTTGTCAACAAATAGGAGGCCAAAGAAGTGGCTTTTTAATGCTTTTATGCTATTTAAATTATGAAAAACTTAGGAATCAAGTCCATAATCAGATATTGATCCTAATGATAGTTATTCTATCATATGGTATTACTAAAACTTTATTCTTTTAAATTTTTTAAAAAATTATCAGTAATAGAGCGAAGCTATGGTAAAATTTTTGAAAAATTAATACATAAATCATTTTCGTACATAATATGAAAAGAGGACTTCCTACCATATTCTAGGATTAATCATCCTAGATTAATTGAATAATTCTCATCATAACCATGAAAAAATTAATTTTTATGTTTATACATAAATAGTTAATTAGAAAAAAGGAGAACTTCTAGTAATTTATTTTTATGATAAAAGAGAAACTCCCATGACAATAGAAACCCATGTATTCCAATGAGGAAACAGAAACTTTTGGAAATAATGGATATTTTATTTAATAATTAAAGAAGAAATTTATTTAAATTTATCTTTTTGCATAGATAAATTTACATGATGAAAGAGGAATTCCCACCATAATTGGAATTCAACCATTTAAATGAGAAAAATAAAATTTCTAGTGTAAAGGAATTAATGGAGATTTTTATTTAATTTTTAAGAGAAAATTTAGTTAAATTTATCTTTTTGCATAGATAAATTTAAATGGTGAAAGACGAATTTCCACCATAATTGGAATTTAACCATTTCAATGATAAAAATAGAATTTCTAGTGTAAAGAAATTGATGGAGATTTTTATTTAATTTTTAAGAGAAAATTTAGTTAAATTTATCTTTTTGCATAGATAATCTTAAAATGATGAAAGAGGAATTTTCACCATATTTAAAATTCAATCATTTGAATGAGAAAAGTGGAATTTCTAGCTAAATGGAATTAATGGATATTTTTATGTAATTTTTAAGAAGAATTTTAGATAGATTTAATTTATGGTAAAAGAGGAATTCCCATGATAATTGTATTGCACTCATTAAATGAGTGCAATACAATTATCATTAAATGAGTGCAATAAAATTATTTTTTTCTCATTAAATGAGAAAAAAGAGGGATTTTAAGTTTATCCAAAAAAATAGGTATTGGTATTTAGTTCAAAGAATTTCTATGATATTTAAGAAAAGATGGATTTGAATTAAATCTTAGTGTCAAAAGATGATAAATCTACCTAATGAATTAAGGTCGAGAAATTATGTGGCATAAGAAATATCTTTGGGTATTTTAATCGAGAAAATTACTAAATTGATATTTACCCAAAACTAGATGTTTATCTGAAGGGAGTCCTTGTTGAAACTAAACTGAACGAATTTGGTTAGACTACGAGAGGGACAGACAATAAACCTACTTGTCCATCTCTCGATCTGAAGCAAAAAACTTCGTGTGACCAATTCTAGTTCCTAAATACAAAGAATAGACTACCGGAACTAAACTAGTTTTTCCTTTGACTAAACTCACCAAGAATCTATTTGGACAAACAGACAAAATGATGGGTAGATTACCCTCATGAGAGATGAAGGATCCTCATTATGAAACTGGAAATTATGGAAAAAAGGGGTTTTTGGAACCAATCTCAAACTCGAATTTACTTGCATTGGAACCTCTGTTTTTCATTTAAAGGACTATTTTATGCCAGAATGCTGGAGGAAGCATTTGGCATGTGTTTTACTAAGAGGAGGATCGTTGGAACAGCTGGCGGGAAGTCATCAAGGGACGTCGCTTGTTGCGACAAAGCCTGCCGAGGTCTTGACCAGCCTTAGTACGGTTAAAATGGTGCTCTTCTGGTATGATGGGCGAGGACCGACGAAGCGGTCCCTGAGTGAAGTGCTAGGAAACCTAAGGAGGATCCTAGAGGGTTCTGACCAGGCGATGCACGGGCTCACGGTTGCTAGGACACCCATGCGTACGTCAAGGAAGATTTTAGATGGACTAAAAGGAAAGATTTTTGAGAACCAAATTTTGATACTGGATCTCGTTGGTTGCCAGGTGGTCTTCAATGAAGTGTCCAGAGGACACATTTTGTAATACAATGGACTTGAAATTTCCAAAAATAATGATCACAAATATTATGATTTCTATTGAAGGATTGTTTAAATCTAGTCGAATATGTTATAAATGGCAATTTCATATTGTGGGTGTGTACGTGGTATGCCTTCCTTAATTTTTGCATGAATCGACTAGGGGGGCTGGGAACTCTTTTCCTTGTTGGTGGTACCCAGGCAAAAACATAATCAAATCTTTATAAAGGAATCCCACCAATACAGTGGTCGGCTGGTTGGCTAACCCATGGGCCGGATGGGGTTAGGTTGGATCGGAGGATTCCTCTGAAACAACTAGATACGATTAGTTACATTAATTAAATTAAATCCTGAGAAGACCTTGTTCTGTGGGAGGGGATCAACGGTGCCTTGTAAATGGGAAAAGAAGCGGTGATTCCATGGACCAAGTGCAATTCTCTTCTTGATCTAACCATGTGACTTTAGGTTCGGTCAGATCAGTTTAACTAGTTAAGACGTTGACTCGTTAGAGTAATTCCCCCGTTAGAAGATTTTCCCATGGTGGAATTGACCGTGCCTTTCGGGCGAGGGGAGTCTTTCTAGGCCCGGTTTCAGAGGAACCGCCCGGGCTAGCCTCTCGTCTGGACATCCGCGGGCGAGGCCCCGAGTGTGAATCCTTGCCCTGCATGGGAGGCCGATGCTGCTTCCGCTTGCGGAGCCCCGGAGAGGGGGAGATCTCACAGCTGGTATCAGAGCTTTGTTAAAAGCTAATAAGGACAAACAAATTCTTATCCCAAAAATTGATATATATAATAAAAACTCAAAAAAGCATTTTCATATTGTATTTTCATTTTGTAAGCTTCATTAATGAAGAAATTTTTATCAAAGAAATTGTTTTTATAGATGGAAGTTCCATGCTTATCTGGTGTTCCCAACCTCACCCACTCACAAGACATGATTGCGTTCGCCTTCGAGCATCTCATCTCTTCTGCTACTACAACTCGAAGGAGCTGAGCAAGACTCGCACACCATTTCGAGGATCTATATACTCAACAAAGAGACGGTAGCACAAGTGGTTTGTAGGGCAGTATGTCCACGCCTCTTGTGACTATGCTGAGGTAGAACCTCTCATTGGCCATGATTCTGATGAAGCTGAAAGTGATACATGGTGTCATTTTATATAACTCTAGGCCTCAAAATTTCAGACTTTCTTGCCAAATCTACAGACTCCTTAGTCACTTTATTCCTAAGGAGATGATAGTAGCTCCCTTGGCAATAAGGGAACGTTTGTATTAGGGCATGTACCCTAGTACCATCGTCTTATACGTCTCCCGAGGAGATTTTGACTTCTGGAGCCGAGCTGATCTATGTACCTATTTGTAACTTTTATATAAATAAAGAAATGTTTTCTGGAGAAAAATTCCCTGTTGTATAAGTGATTGTTTATGGACGAGCTGATAAAGAAAAATCTGTTACCAGACACGTCATAGATCTCTAATAAGATCATGTATCTTGTTTAAGAAATTATTTTCTGAACCTCTTAAGTCTTAGGATCTCGTGGACGATATCAAAATAAAAATTTAATTATATATCATTTTTGGCATAATCATGAGACGAGAAAATCGTGGGGGCCGTCAGCCAGACCCTCTCTCTGAAGATGAAGCGGTTGACCCCGATGTCTGTAAGGCTCTTCAAAGGAGAAGGGGAGAACTTGGGCAACAGCAAGGCTGTGGAGAAATGGGTAGAAGATATGGAAGAATAATTTGACGTCACAGGAGGCTACAATGAGAGAAGCAAAATGGATCTTGTAAGATTCCTCCCCAGTCCCTTAAGATGTCCAATTTCTTCCCCTGTAATCAATCCGATCTGTCATTAAAGTGAATCTTTGACCCAGTAGATAATGTCTCCACAACTTCAGGGCATATACTACTGAAAGTAGTTCCAAGTCGTGGATAACATAATTTCTCTCATGCGTTCTGAGTTTTCAGGATTCATAGGCCACTATATGACCTTCCTACATGAGTGCACCTCCCAGGGCAAAACCACTAGCATCAGTTACTACCTCAAAGCATAGAGAGAAATCTGGCAACTTCAAAACGGGATTGGTTACCAAGGCGGTCTTCAGCTTATCAAAAGCACTCTGGTACCTGGTAGACCATTGAAACGGGATATTATTCTTAAGAAGAATAGTGATGGAGGAAGCTATGAGAGCATACTTTGGTATAAAAATTCTATACCAACCAGTCAATCCAAAGAATCCTCTGACAACTTTCACTGAGTTTGGTACAGGCCTTTTGTGGAATCTAGAGAAATTCCATCTTTGGATACTAGAAAGCCCAAGTATTCAACACGGTTGGCAAAGAAAGCGCATTTGCTCTTTTTTGTAAAGAGTTGCTGCTTCCTTAGAATCTCAAGAACTTTTGTGACATGAGCTTCATGGTCAGCTGCATTCTTTGAGTAAATCAAAATATCATCAAAGAAAACAAGAACAAAATCATCCAAGTATTCTCTGAGAATGTCTTGCATTAAGCGATTGAATGTAGCTGGGGCATTTGTCAATCCAAACGGCATGACAGTGAATTCATAATGCCCATATCGAGTATTGATGTGCTGTCTTTGGGATATCTTGCTCATTAATCCTGATCTGATAATACCCTGATTTGAGATCTATCTTTGTGAAGATCTGGGCTCCACTTAGCCTGTCCAAAAGCTCATCAATTCTGGGGATAGGATACTTATTCTTAACTTTCAATGATTGAGACCTCTGTAGTCCACACAGAGTCTTAGCATCCCATCTTTCTTTTTCTGAAAGAGAACTGGCGCACCCCAAGGTAAAACACTGGGTCTTACAAACCCTTGCTCTAACAGCTGTCTAAGCTATTCCTTGAGTTTGATGGCTTCAAGAACTAGCATTTTGTACATGCGCAGGGCTACTGGCTAAGCTCCGAGTATCAATTCTATCACATGATTTACTTCTCGAATTGGAGGCATCTCTGATAATTCTGCTGGGAGAATAAATCATCATATTCATTTAACCATTGCGGCTCTTTAGCTTTTAACTTTGTGTCTACTGGATTCATTTTGACAACATAAATGAGATGCTTCTTTCTAAGTCCTTTTAGTAACTTAGAAGCCTTTACTAATTGCCGACTTGGGGATACTGAAATTCCAGTTCCTTGAACTTTATTTCCGTGAAGGTCACAGAAGGAAATGGTTCCATTATGACAGTGAATGTCAGCTTGATTTTTGTGGAGCCAATCCATTCCAAGGATCCCGTCTAAAACTCCCAAAGGTATAACTCTGAACTGATAGTTAGTTAAATTCACATCTAGATTGAACTGAATACGATCTGTCTCAAGGTGAGTGAAAAGAATCTTCCCACTGGCCAATTCAACTTGCATAGGTTTCCCTAATTTCTGTTCTAAGACTAGCTTACGCAAGCATCCTGGGGAAATGAAAGAATGAGTACTACCTGAATCAATCAGCATACCTTGATACTCAGCTGGAGTATGGATGATAGAGAATTGGTGATTGGGCCCACGAATCTCAATTGTTGCATAAATCTGTCCTCTTTCCTCTTACACTACTTCTGCTATTGTGACTGCTCTCGCTGCTGCAGTCTGAGGCGGAACTCTTTCTCTTTCGTTGCCCTAGTTTTGGGAAGGAGTTCTGAGGCTACTTTTGGAGAGAGACAGATGGCTGAGAGCTAGAGTTCTCCTGGGATTGACCTGATTTTGATGAGATGGTGACTGATAGGAAGGGGCTGGTCTCTGCACTCTCAGTCCTTGACTTCCCTGTCCCCTTGACATAGCAGGAGTCGGGCAGTCTTTCAGTTGGTGACCAAAACCCTAACATCCAAAACATCGGTTCTCACTTCGAGCTCATCCCTCTGAATCCTTGAAAGAGGTGGGGCTCTTGAGAAAGTGTTTTGTGGGAAGGGTCTTCCTTCACTTTTGAATCTCCCAGTATCTTGATTTTGATTTGGACCTTGCTATCTCTTTGGGGGAGGAAAGTTTGAAGTACTTTTCAGGGTTTGGAATCTTTTAAAATTAGATGGTGCAGGTGGGACCTTAACTACAAAGGCTTTGGCAAAGTCCTTTGCCATTCTTAATGCTTCGGCCATTAAGACAGGTTTGGCATTCTTTACTAAGGTGTCCAATGGCTCCTTCATTCCTCGAATGAATCTAGCCATCAGCTGCTCTTCATCTAATTGCGGGGAATATTTAAGGAGAAGGGCAAAAGCCTGATGGTACTCTTCAATTGTCCGGCCATCGTGCTTTAGTTCCAAGAACTTATTCATTTTAGTTTTCAAGGAAGCCCAAAGGACAAAACCTCTTCCTGAGGTAAGCTTTAAGATCCATCCAGGTTTGCTTATTATTCAAAAAGAGTAATCCCCACCGTTTGTGTATTCTAAAAGTGTTATTTTAATTTTAGGCATAGAAAAATGCATAGTAGAAATATTTTTATTATAATAGTGTTTTTTCCATTAAAATTAAATTCTATACATAGAAAGATGCATATTAGTTATTTTTTTAATTATAAAAGAGTGATTTTTATCAGATTTAAATTCTATGCATAGAAAGATGCATATTGGATATTTTTTTAAATTATAAAAGTGTTACTTTCACCAATATTGATTTTATGCATAAATAGATGCATAAAAGAATTTTTATTATTATAAAAGTGTTACTTTCATCAATATTAATTTTTATGCATAAATAGATGCATAAAAGATTTTTTTTTATAAAAGTGTTACTTTCATCAATATTGATTTTTATGCATAATTTTTTTTTATTATAAAAGTGTTACTTTCATCAATATTGATTTTTATGCATAAATAGATGCATAAAAGATTTTTTTTTAAATTTTCATCAATATTGGTTTTTATGCATAAACAACTGTATAAAAGATTTTTTTAAAATAAAAGTGTTACTTTCATCAATATTGATTTTTATGCATAAATAGATGCATAAAAGAATTTTTTATTATAAAAGTGTTACTTTCATCAAAATTGATTTTTAAGAATTTTTTTATTATAAAAGTGTTAGTTTCATCAAAATTGATTTTTATGCATAAATAGATACATAAAAGGATTTTCTTTTATATAAAAGTGTTATTTCCATAGAAGTTGGATTTTATGCATAAATAGATGCATAGTGTTATTTCCATAGAAGTTGGATTTTATGCATAAATAGATGCATAAAGATTATTTTTTAATATCAAAATGAGAGTTCTGTTGTTTAAATCCATGAATATTGGTAAATGAATAAGTAAATACTCTGTTAGGAAAATTCTATTGTTTTCTGTTCTTGTAAGAAAGCATTATGGGCCCAAGGCCATGGACAACTAGTAAGTAGGTGTGAACTCTTGGGTGGAGTATAAATACCAATGTAAATGGGATTATGGCTCCTTCATGTGATAATGTTATTTGTTCCAAGAATCAATGGTGAGCTTCTCCCGTGAGATGCTAAGTGGTGACTCCTTCATGAGCCACTCCCTTGGTGAGGGACTAACCCACCCCTGTTACTTTCTTTCATTGGTATCAGAGCATGGCTTTTGATCCATGATTTTTAATTTTTCTTTTCTTCTTCTCATTTCGTGAAATTTCTGCTTCATTTGATTCATGGGGGAAGGGGATATGGCTAAGGTAGAGTTTGTGGTTCAAATCTGAGCACATGGACCTAATTTTTTTGAATGAGTGGACCAAATTGGGAAAAATTCACTAATCTTGATTAGCAGTTGTTAATAAAAAACGTTTTTCTGTTTGGGAGCTTCCAAGATTTCCTACCGTGTATGGTAGAGGGTCTAATAGACTTCCATTTAAACCACCATTTATGTCCAACAAAGCTACATACAATGAGTCCAAGCCAGCAAATGGGGGTTCAAAAAGCAAGGTTATCAAGGAGGACCGTTTGCATGAAATGAGGCTCAAAGGTCTATGTTTCAAATGTGGAGAAAAATGGAACAAGGATCACTTCAAAGTATGCAAATCCAAGGATATTTCCATAAGCTACATTATCACTGAGGACAATGCTAATCATGAGGAGGAGGAATTCCTTGAATGCAATGATGCCTTAGGATGGGAGATCCTCATGAGGGTGGAGGTTCTCATGATGATGGTTTTGATGAAGAAAATCCCGAGTTTCCTTTTGATCCGGGTGGGAAACTAAAGTTTGCTCATGACAAAATGGATGATGGGATGCCTCTATGCATGTGGAATGAAAACAATAGTGCACATACTACCTTGTGTAAAATGGATGATGGGATGCCTCTATGCGTGTGGAATGAAAACAATAGTGCACATACTACCTTGTGTACAATCTCTCATGATGCTTATGCAGGAAGTAAGGGTGCCAACACATTGAGATTGAAGATCAAGGTGAATGGAAGAACAGCATATGCACTCATTGATACTGGAAGCACGCATAGTTTTGTCAATAAAAGGTCTTTGAACACTCTCAAAATGCAACCAACTTCTTTACCAAACAAGCACATGGTGCAAGTGGCCAATGGTGATTCAATGGGTTGCAATATGAAGTGTCAAAGTACAGAATTGGAGTTGTCCAAGAACTACTCTTGCAAAGTTGATCTTTTGGTGATTGAGTTGGGACCAATTGACATAGTACTTGGATGTGATTGGCTGTCCACTTTGAACTCTTTTACCATGAACTTACAGAAAAGTTTCATGAGTTTTGTGCATCATGGAGGGGTTATTACATTGAATGGAATGCAAGGGTCCAAGCTCTTCATGATCAATGCTACTCAAATGAAGAAAGAGTTCAAGAAAGAGGGCTGTGTTTATGTACTACAGCTTTGCAAAGAGGAAGATAATAGCAAAAAGGATTGCATCAAAAATGTGGACATGGTTAAGCTACTCAAGGATTATGAAGATGTGTTTACCATGCCAAAATCAATGCCGCCAAAGAGGAGTGTTGATCACGCTATTGATTTGGAACCAAATGCCAAACCAATCAACAAGCCTCCCTATCATTTGTCAAAGGTTGAAAAGGAAGAGGTGGCAAAGCAAGTCAAGGAACTCATTGACATGGGATGGGTTGAACCAAGTCAATCTCCTTTTGCTTCTCCGGTGCTACTTGTGAAGAAAAAGGATGGTACTTTCTGCATGTGCATTGATTACCGTGATTTGAATAAGATCACCATCAAAAATCGATTTCCAATACCAAGGGTGGATGATCTTTTGGATGAGTTGAAGGGTGCCACATGCTTTTCAAAGATTGATTTGCGTTCCGGATAAATAAGGATGAAAAGTGGTGATGAGTTCAAAATAGCATTTCGTATAGAAAGGGGTCTTTACCAATTCATGGTTATGCCGTTTGGATTATGCAATGCACCGACAACTTTTCAAGCATTGATGAACAAAGTGCTTCAACCTTTCCTCTACAAGTTTGTATTGGTCTTTTTCGACGACATACTTATCTATAGCAAAGATGAGGAAGTGCATTTGAAGCACGTGAAAGAGGTTTTGGAGGTCTTGAGGCAAAACAAGTTGTGTGTTAAGGAGACAAAATGTACCTTCATGGCACATGAGGTGGAATATTTGGGTCACATTGTGAGCAAGGATGGCATTTGTGTGGATCCAAAGAAAGTGGAATGTATTAGGAATTGGCCGGTTCCTTCAAACACTACTCAATTGAGGGGATTTTTGGGGTTATCTTCATTCTATAGGCGCTTTATTGCCCACTATGCACAAATTGCAGCCTGGCAATGACGGACAAATTGAAGAAGGAAACCTTCTTTTGGGATGCCATTGCCAACAAAAGCTTTGAAGATATGAAGAAGATGCTCACATCAGCACCTATTTTGGTATGTCCAGACTTCACCAAACCTTTCACAATAAGGGCGGATGCAAGTGGAAGAGGGATTGGTGTGGTACTTTACCAAGACCATGGAGTCATTGCTTATGAAAGTAGAAAGCTGAATGACAAAGAAAGAGAACTCCATGTGTATGAGCAAGAGATGATTGCTATACTCCATGCTATCAAGAAATGGCACCATTACTTATATGGGAGTCATTTTTATGTGAGAAGTGATCATAGGGTGCTGAAGTATTTCCTCACACAACCCAATTTGTCTCCTAAGCAAAGAAGGTGGGTAGCAACACTACAAAACTATGATTTTGAAATCACATACACAAAGGGCAAAGAAAATGTGGTTGCCGATTCCTTGTCTCATATGTGGGCCTGCTCATTGTATGCTATTTCTGAGGTGCATAAAGATTGGATCATGGAGATACAAGAAGAGTACTTGTTTGATGAAGAAACCTCACAAATAGTGCAGAAATTACAGCAAGGTATATGTGAAGAGTTACCCCATTATGAGCTGAAAAATGGTCTCCTCTACTACAAAGGAAAAGTCTACTTGGTTCCTACTTCATCATTTATCAAGAAGATCATGGAAGAGATGCATTGTACTCCTATGGCTGGTCATTTGGGTGTCTACAAAACCTTTGATGCAATAAGGAAAAGTTTCTTTTGGAAGGGGATGTGGAAGAGCGTTCATGCTTATGTAAGTGGGTGCCGGTCATGTCAATTGAACAAGGATCCTACACATAAACCGGGAGGTTTGCTTCAGCCATTGCCCATTCCCAAAGGCAAATGGAGTTATATATCAATGGATTTCATTACTAACCTTCCGTGCACAAAGAAAGGGTGGGACAGCTTGTATGTTGTGGTGGATAGATTGACCAAAGTGGCCCATTTCATTCCTTCCAAGGTCACATATTCAGCCCAAAATGTTGCCAAGCAATTTGTTGATGGGGTTTTCAAGTTGCATGGTATGCCGTTTCAAATTGTGAGTGATCGTGATGTCAAATTCATGAGCACTTTTTGGAGAACATTGTTTGAATATATGGGAACCAAGCCTACTCCAAGCACCGCCTATCATCCCGAAACCGATGGTCAAACAGAAAGAGTAAACAAATAGGTGGAAACATATCTATGCCACTATTGTCATGATACTCAAAGCACATGGGATGATTGGTTACCTTTCCAAGGATGAGTTTGCTTACAACTCAGCATATCATGTGAGCATTGGCATGTCACCCTTTGAGGCTTTATATGGTTACAAGGTCAATTTGCCTATGTTGGTGGGTACATATGAGACTTCTGACCATAATGCCAAGGAGGAAGCTGAAAGGATGCAAGCTTTGTTGCAACAATGCAAAAGTAATTTGAAGGTTGCACAAGAGAAAATGAGACAATATGCCAATGTTCATCGAAGACCATTGGAATTCAAAGTGGGAGATTGGGTTCTTTTGAGAATACCAAAGTCAAGATATGGGTCTTTGAAGGGAAGCACCAACACCAAGCTAGCTCATCGCTATAATGGTCCTTATCAAGTGATACGAAGAGTTGGGGAGGTTGCATATCAACTCTTACTTCCATCTACAACAAAGATTCATGATGTGTTTCATGTCTCTCACTTGAAAGGATATGTGGGTATGATCGATCAAATGGTTGATGAGTTACCTACAATGAATGAACAGGGAATGATTGAATACATTCCAGAAGCTATCTTGGGTACAAGGAAAAAGGTACTTCGCACTCGTACCTTGGTGGAGTATCTTGTTCAATGGAAAGGTTTACCTAAGGAAGAAGCTTCATGGCAACCTATTTCAGCATTGGAGGGATTTGAAGCATTGATAGAGCAATATGGGTTGGTGTAAATTCAGCCACATGGAACATTCTTCTCCGAATTTGGGGTATTCATTTGAGGTTTCGAGGACGAAACCATTGGGGAAGGGATGGTTTGTAAGAAAGCATTATGGGCCCAAGGCCATGGACAACTAGTAAGTAGGTGTGAACTCTTGGGTGGAGTATAAATACCAATGTAAATGGGATTATGGCTCATTCATGATAATGTTATTTGTTCCAAGAATCAATGGTGAGCTTCTCCCCTGAGATGCTAGTGGTGACTCCTTCATGAGCCACTCCCTTGGTGAGGGAGTAACCCACCCCTGTTACTTTCTTTCAATTCTCTAGGATGGTAATGAGAAAGTTTAGAAGATTTATCGAAGTCGAAATTTTAGATAAATGATTAATTTATTCCTCATAGGAATACGTGATTAGTTTTGAATTCAGTCAAGTAAAAATACTCAATGAATGAAATTCAGTAAAGTAGCAATTGAAATATTACCCTTCGAGAAAGATAGTTCAGGGAGAACCTTTCCAGACTCGAACCTTGAATCAGACTATGACCACGACCTAATCTCCTTCGTCAGTTTCAAGAAAAGACGATGTGACCAGTTCAGGAAAATTCAATCAAGTCACCCACCAAATCTGAAATTAAATTGAGACCTTTGATTTTGATCTAAGGATCAAGATTACACAATTCAAGGAATTCTGCTTGGGAATCCAGACCTGTGATCTAGAAGTGTTGGGATACGGAATTAAGATATACTCATTGTATTCAAAAGAAAATCAAAACTGAAAACTTGCATAGAAACCCTGTTTTCTTAAAGGACTGTCTTACGCCAGAATGCTGGGGAGGGAGCATTTGGTATATGGGTTTTTCTAAGAGAAGTTTGGTTGTAACAGCTCGCGGAGTGTTCAAAGGATGGCTTACGTGGCAAAACCTGCCCGGGTATGGTGAAAAATGGTGTGCTTCCGGTACGATGGGCGAGGGCCGACGACGCGGTCCCTGAGTGAAGTGCCAGGACACCTAAGGAGGATTGTGGAGGGTTCTGACGAGGCGATGCACAGGCTCGCGGTGCTTAGGACACCCATGCATATGTCGTGGAAGATATATTTATGTACGATGACGATAAAATTATTGTAATATATTACTAGATCTCATTGCTCACCTGCTGGTCTCAACGGAGAGTCTAGAGTGATACTGTTTTTTGAGAAACATTAGGAATTTTTTGGACCCAAAAAGGGCCTCCTAAGGATTCTAAATTTTAAGAGATTAGAGCTTAAAAAGCTGGGCTTAAGGGAGACAAAGGCTATGATGACCCCTATTTTTTGCCTTGCCACATCAGCCATACCTCCCTAGTTTCACTTTTTAAAGGGAATATTCTCATACTCTCTCTCTTACTTTTTGAATTTTTTATCTTCACTCTCTATATAAATTGAATCTTTCTTGTCAGTTTGAAATCTCCTTTCTCATTAACTCCCACCATATCTCCCTTCCACATCAGCAAAACATTCTCGTATTTAAATGGGTCCCAAAAAGTGATTTTTTTATTTTTTATTTTTTTACATTTTGAGGTGGAAAAAACACCACCCCACCAATATGTATGATGAAAATAATTTTTTCTCTCCAAAAAGCTTGTAATTCAAGGGTCACGTCAGAAGCCTGTCAGAAGCCAGTACATCCATAACTAATTGTCAGGTCCCCACAACCCCATAAACATAACTAACTGTCAGATCTTGAAATTGTGGGGACCCTAAAAATTATTATTTTTTAATTTTTCTCATAAATGTAACTTATTGTTGAAAAACTCCATGTTAGTATATTTGTATATCAAAAAGATCATTTTCTACTTAGAAAAATGGATTTGTATTAAACCTGCAACAACAAAGTTTTATTAGTCTCTCTCTCTCTCTCTCTCTCTCTCTCTCTCTCTCTCTACTTTAGCTTCTTCCTTTTCTTAGCTATGGAGCCTTTGCAAGCTGTGTGTATAGCCCCTTGTGAAGCTAGAAAACAGAAGGTTGATTTACACATTCGTATTCCTGAAGAGTATGGCAGCTCTAAAAAAACTCATCCTACTGATGCACAATCTGTCCAAGCTTGTAGGATAGCTAAGGAGAAAAATGTAGATCTTTGGGTTGATGGGCATCTCTATCCACTTGACCCTCCATTAAGAGCAAACCCTCCTTTCCGCAGTTTATCATCTTTTATGCAATTTGTTGGTGAAGGAGAGCTTGCATTGTTAGGATACTGCAGAAGATTGACTACAAGTGGAGCTTGGCAAGCCCATATTCTCCAATCTTAATTGCAAGCATCACAATTCAGCCTTTTACAATGTCAAGAAGGACTTAAAACATCATCAGATAAAATGAAAGAGATCCTTGCAGAGAATGTGGAGAAGGATGCAAAGATTCAAAGGCTAGAGGAACTTATCAAACGACTCAAAGCAACGCCAAATGGTGCTTGTGAATGCAAAAAGACATTGGCTAGTATAGAATCTCTTGTGTTTAAAGGTGGAGCACGGAAGAAAAGGATTCGTACAACAAAGTAAGTAACATAAACTTTCATTATGCACTCAGTGATTTAAACAAAATAGTCATGATTTGTGTTTTGCCAGGAATTTTTTGCAAAGAGGTATGTGGTTCTAATGAAGAGGGATGGAAGGATTTGTTGGTCAAAGCCATTCTGAATACCAAGGATATTCTCTCAATTATTACTGACCCTCATCATCCTAAAATATGCTAAGCTGTTGTTAGCAATGTAGTGAGCGAGATTACCACCTCCATCGATTCTTCATTAATTCAACATGCTTGTGATGTGGCTGGAATAAGCATGAAAGAGTACCAAGTAATCCATCAGGTTGTAAAAGATGCATTTCTAAGACAAGGAGTCACTGCTCTCGCACTTTATTTCCTACACTCAAGGTGATTCACAATGTCAAGCATATCAATAATGATGATGTGCAGCGAGCTATAGAACAGTTTTATCACATTGAAGACACACTAACATTAGACACAAGGTCAAGCATAAAGAAAATCAAGACAACAAGTACAGAATTTCACTGTGATGTTTACAATAACATCTTTGTTCATATTGAGAGACTACAACAAGTATGGTGAAGTTCTATGGTCTTTCACTAGAAGGTGAGAACTTGCAATTGCTACTATTCATGTTTTTCAGTAGAAAATGAAGACGATTATTTTGTTTTGAATATTGTAAATTACCGTTTATTTGCAGTTTTGGGGAGGAGCACACTTTCATTTGTGCTCAAGCTAGATGAGTGCCAAATTGTGAAAGGTCGGAAACTAGAACGTATGAGTATTACGCTCATGAATGAGGCCATGATTTGTGCATGGGAAAAGACTACCAAACCAAGTTTTAGTGTGCAATCTGAGAAAGAGGTCTGGTGGCTTGGCGCATTCGAGGTATCGAGAGGAGATCACACATGAGGTATTGACATGGATGTTTGAAAGGACTCCCTGGATAACAGATGTAATCAAAAAGCAAATTGATGGTCAACTTTTAGATGTAGAAAACATAGGAAAGTTCAAGGTGGATTGGCATCTTAGGGGAGATTTAAAGACAATTAAAAGTATGATGGGTTTTGCTCATTACGTGACATCAAGATGGCCTTGTCCATACTGTAATGCTCAGATTGATATTCCTAGGCAAAAAAAGACAAATGGAAAAGCTATACATAAGGTTGGTTGTGTTGGGACGGATGCCTCAAAAGGTCCCAAGAAAGGGAAGAAGCAACAAGGAGATGCAGTAGATCCAACCGAGTCAACTGATGAAGATGAGGAACAACCAAATGCATGGGTGAAAGGTGTCATGTCTCGTGATATGCTAGGAGAACCAAACAGGAATTCAAATTGGAGCCCCATCATTAATTTTCCACTAATATTCACTTTTGCACACTTCATGCATTCATGAGAATCTTTGATCGATTGCTTAAGTGCCATATCGATTATGCATTCACAATGCCTACACAAAAGAGGGAAGTTGCAGCCCTTGGTAAATTAGAGCATCTTCTGAATTCTCTGGGCTGCCATGGTGGAAACGTGAAAATTGGAGTGAATAGGCAGGCTTTTGGTATGTCATACAAGGCTGTTCAAAAGGCCATGACTAGATCAAAGGCAAGGAGATTTTTGGAGAAGCCAACAAACATAGAGAATTCAAAGAAGACTTGGGGGCTCTACAGAGACCTGTGTGCAATCACCACAAATGTAGATTGTCCAATGCCAGCTCTTGTAAATATGCACAAATAGCTTTGGATAAATTTCAATAACATGGTTTGCATTATGAATCAAAGTAGCACAACTGCCCAAGAACGAGCATCATTCCAACAACATATCATAGAATTCATTCACCAAAAGTGTGCTAGGTGCTTGGGGAGAGAGTAAAGTAAAACACTATATGGTAAGTTGTACAATAATAAAAAAACAGGTGTTTTACCCTTGACTTTTTCTAATTAAATTCTATTGTCATGTGTACAGCACATAGTTTATGCGCATGGTGCATATTTCATGAACAAGTATGGATCGCTCGACATGTGGAGTACCCAAGGGATGGAGAAATCACATTTTAAAGCAAGAGGGGTTTATTTAAAAAATACAAGACATGGAGGTGGAGCTTCTGTAGGAGGAACATGTACAAACTATCTACAAGAGATGTTCAATTGGTTTTATCGCACAACCTTTGGAAGGGTATTGGTTAGGGAGCGGCGGGCCCAACAATCTAAGTTTGCGCAAGAGGCATGCAAGGCTGCAAAAAGTCATGCTCGGCTTGAATGGTTGCAGACCAATGCTCCCCATAGGCATGGTGCTTGGCGTGCACGAATGAGGAGACAAGGGAGACATTGGGTTGTGCACGCACCAGCATAAATCTAGATGTGATAAGGCTAAGAAAATAAGTTTAGTTAGTTTTTTTTCCCCTTAAAAAAACTATTAATAGTTCCTTCTCTCACGTCATTTTCATTTCACTTTTTTAGAGAGCTTGAGCTCAAGATCTACGTAGACACGCATGTAAGGACACCAGCACATCACCACATTAGCATAGTCATACATGGATATGGCACGCACCAAGAACACCGCACGTGTTACCATGCCTTCACAGAACACAGTGCAAGGCACCCAACAACCACATACTGGCGACACCACAGAAGAGAGTAGCCCCTTGGATTCTAGGATACGCCCAATGGGATCACCAGAGTCCAACCCTCCTCTCATAGCAACACCAGCACACACACATGCAGGCCCTTCTAATGGGAGGAAGCATGTGAAGAGGACCCCATAATGCAGCCACCCTAGAGATCAAGACAGAGAGGCCAATGATGAGCAGTTCGACTGGGTTGGTGAAAACATTCCTACATTGCGTAGCACCATAGGTGGCAAGACCCTACTACCAGGACAGGGTCCCCTACCTACTCGGGAGGAGCTTGATACACAGGTACCACGGCAACAAGAGGAGGAGGATTGAGACTATGAGAGAGACCAAGAGGAGGTTCCTGCAACAAGTGCGCGCAAGCGTAGAAAGGTCAAGATCTTCAAGCCAAGGAAGTCCCAACCTCGCCCCAATGCACTAACACAACACAGAGAGCTCCAAGGAGAAGGATGTGCTTAGGGCATAGGGCTCTACAAGAAATCAAGTTTTATCAGAGGAACATTGAGTTGCTCATAAGAAGAGCCCCTTTTGCTCGCACAGTGAAGGAGATTCTCCAACGATATAGAACAGAGTTTCGTGGTGCAGGGGATTGCCCTTGAAGCATTGCAAGAAGCCTCCGAGGCTTACCTTGTTGGGCTTCTTGAAGACACCAACCTCCTTGCAATACATGCAAAGAGGATTACCATATCTACCAAGGACATGCAACTAGCTCGACGCATTCGAGGTGAGCGAGACACGATCTAGAGATCTTAGAGGCGACCGAGACACGATCTAGAGATCTTAGATGTTAACCTTTTTTTTTAAGCAACTCTTTTGTTTCAAACCCCCCTTTGTAACAAGCCTATCTCGCTTTCATTTGTAACCTTTTGATAGTTAAAATTTTAAGTTTCTCTTACAATGTCTCGGTGTCATCAGTTTGTTTAACATGGAGTGTCTATCATGTGCCAGTTTGTCACCCAAGGCATCAGAAATACTCTTGGAGGGCTGAGGAAGTTGTGCCAGAATAGTGCGAATTTGGCCTCTGCAACGGCAATGTAGGCTCAAAATTTGCACTGTTCTGGCACTTCACCCCTAGCCACTCAGGATCATTTCTGATGCATTTATAATGAAGCTAAGCACACTAATTTAAAAACACCTTTAATCGTGTAAAAATATAGTGTTTATCATCCAATGCATCAGAATTGCTCCTGAAGGACTCGGAAAGCTATGCCAGAACAGTGCGAATTTAGGCTCTGCAATGGCGGTGCAGGCTCAAAATTTGCACTGTTCTGGCACTGCTCCCCCAGCCACTCAGGATCATTTTTGATGCATTTATAATGAGGTTGAGCACACTAATTGTAAGAAATAGCAGTTTATAAGATAAAAACATCTTAAATTATGTGTAAAAATAAAGTATTTATCATCTAATGCATCATAATTGCTCTTGGAGGACTGGGGAAGCCATGCTAGAACAGTGCAAATTCAGGCTCTGCAGGGCGGGCGGTGCAGGCTGAAAATTTGCACTGTTCTAGCATTGCTCCCCCAGCCACTCAGGATCATTTCTGATGCATTTATAAAATAAAGTTGAGCACACTAATTGTGAGAAATATTAGTTTTCTGATGCATTTATAATGAAGTTGAGCACACTAATTGTGAGAAATATTAGTTTATAACATAAAAACACCTTTAATCATGTGTAAAAATATAGTGTTTATCATCTAATGCATCAGAATTGCTCCTGGAGGACTGAGGAAACTATGCCAGAACAGTGCGAATTTAGGCTCTACAGCGTTGGCGGTGCAAGCTCAAAATTTGCACTATTTTGGCACTGCTCCCCAGCCACTCGAGATCATTTCTAATGCATTTGTAATGAAATTGAGCACACTAATTGTGAGAAATAGCAATTTATAGCAGTTTATAAGATAAAAACATCTTAAATCATGTGTAAAAATATAGTATTTATCATCTAATGCATCAGAATTGCTCCTGTAGGACTGGGAAAGCTATGCTAGAACAGTGCGAATTTAGGCTCTGAAGCGGCGATGCAAGCTCAAAATTTGCACTATTCTGGCACTGCTCCCCCAAACACTCAGGATCATTTCTGATGCATTTATAATGAAGTTGAGCACACTAATTGTGAGAAATATTAGTTTATAAGATAAAAAACACCTTTAATCATGTGTAAAAATATAGTGTTTATCATCTAATGCATTAGAATTGCTCTTGGAGGACTGGGGAAGCTATGCCAAAACAGTGTGAATTTAGGCTCTGCAATGGCGGTGCAGGCTCAAAATTCGCATTGTTTTGGCATTGCTCCCCCAGCCACTCAGGATCATTTCTGATGCATTTATAATGAAGTTGAGCACACTAGTTGTGAGAAATAGCAATTTATAAGATAAAAACATCTTAAATCATGTGTAAAAATATAGTATTTATCATCTAATGCATCAGAATTGCTCTTGGAGGACTGGGGAAGCTATGCCAGAACAGTGCAAATTTAGGCTCTCCACCAGCGGTGGTGCAGGCTAAAAATTCGCATTGTTCTGGCACTGCTCCCCTAGCCACTCAGGATCATTTTTGATGCAATGAAGTTGAGCACACTAATTGTGAGAAATAATAGTTTATAAGATAAAAAACCTTTAATCATGTGTAAAAATATAGTATTTATCATCCAATGCATCAGAATTGCTCTTGGAGGACTGAGGAAGCTGTGCCAGAACAGTGCGAATTTAGGCTCTACATCGGCAGTGCATGCTCAAAATGTGCACTATTCTAGCACTGCTCCCCTAGCCACTCAGGATCATTTCTGATGCATTTATTATGAAGTTGAGTACATTAATTGTGAGAAATAATAGTTTATAAGATAAAAATAGCTTTAATCATGTGTAAAATTATATTGTTTGTCATCCAATGCATCAAATTTGCTCTTGGAGGACTGGGGAAGCTATGCCAGAACAATGCGAATTTAGGCTCTGCACAGCAGCAATGCAGGCTCAAAATTCGCACTGTTCTGGCACTGCTCCCCCTGCCAACAACTGAGGATCATTTCTAATGCATTTGTAATAAAGATGAGTACAGTAATTATGAGAAGTAATAGTTTATAATATAAAAACAGCTTTAATCATGTGTAAAATTACATTGTTTGTCATCCAATGCATCAAAATTATTCCCGAAGGACTGAGGAATCTATGCCAGAACAGTGCGAATTTAGGCTATGCAGCGGCAGCGGTGTTGGCTCAAAATTCGCACTGTTCTGGCACTACTTCCCCATCCACTCATGATCATTTCTGATGCATTTATAATGAAGTTGAGTACATTAATTATAAAAACAGTAATTTATAAAATAAAAATATCTTTAATTATGTATAAAAATACATTATTTATCATCCAATGCATCAGAATTGCTCCTGGAGGGCTGGGGAAGCTATGCCAGCACAGTGCGAATTTGGGCTCTACAGCAACGGTGTAGGCTCAAAATTTGCACTGTTTTGGCACTGCTCCCCCGGCCACTCAGAATCATTTTTGATGCATTTATAATCAAGTTGAGTACATTAATTATAAGAAACAATAATTTACAAGATAAAAATACATTTAATCATGTGTAAAAATACATTATTTATCATCCAATGCATCAGAATTGCTCCTGAAGGGCTGGGGAAGCTGTTCTGGCGCACTACTCCCCCAAGCTCCCAGGGTCATTTTTGATGCATTCACAAAAACATTGATGGTACAAATTAAAAAAAACAATGATAAACTTGATGAAAATAAGTTTGCAAAAATTATATTATATTCAATGACTCTTCCACATTGTCAAAGCCCATGATGCTAAAGTGTTGATGCAGGTCTGCTAGGCTCCAATGCTTGCTTGCTGCCACTCACTCAATCCATCCATTTTGCATCATCACAGCTACCTCAATAGGCATAATTTCTTCTTCTGAGGCTTGAAGTGGGATCCATGTCCCGTGCTTTTGCATCCATCTTTGGTAGTGCAAACGCATGTACAAAATAGAGCATGCCTTCAAGAACCTAAAAGACACTATAGAATCTACTACTCTGCACTTGTACACATCACCTTGATGTGACCCCTCATTAACCTCCCAACCCTCTCCTAGTAATCCTTGAATGAGGTCAGACCATGCCTCCTTACAAATATACATTATTTTTGTTTGGTGCATTGGCATGGAATTGAACATATGCACAAAAACATGTAAAGGACAAAACCAATTTAGCCCTACTAACCTAGATGCCTTTGAAAACTTGAGTGATGTCTTGATATCACTTACCATATTAAACTTTAAGCATAAGATGGTCCAAGCATTAGGTTTGGGCCATTCAGGATTGTTAAGAGGGGGGTTGGGGATCTCTTCTAGCTTGCCAAATAAACCTGGTTTTTTATCTACAAAATATGAGTGAGAAAAGAAAAAGATATTGTTCTGTACAAGATCACTTGGGCTTTGAGATACAAACATTGCCTCTCCAATAGGAGAAACCATTTTGGCCGGAAGTAGCTGAGGTAGTCAACATGCTGAAAGGGTTATCCCTTGATGAGGAGGAGGGAAGAGTAATTGATCAGCCTAATTGAGGTCGACCAAGCCCTCCACACAAGGATGCAGTCACACGAGGGACCGCAAAGCATAGGGAAAAGTCTAAATGAAGCTGAAGATTTTTACAAGGATCTCGATGATGATGAGGAGGGAGAGCTTGAGAGGTACGGAGTTTCTGCAGCAATGGAGAGCTTAGAAGAGGAAGAAAGAGGTTCAAAATGAGCTTTCTAGACCTAGAGTATGTTGGGGGAAGTTTGAGATGGAAAACACACGTTTGGGAAAAAATTAAATTTTTTTAATTTTTAGGGTTTTTCATTGTGCAATTCTAGGTGGGGGGACCTCTAAGTTTGGGCCCAAGAGGTAGGGGGGCAAGAGAAGTAATTTGGGCCCATTAGCAAACCACAGCCTAGGCCCCTAGGGTCAAAGAAGTAAAAAATGTGCACCCAGCCCTCTTCCTATTGGTCCATTCCTAATCAAAAGTTAATCCAAGAGGCCCTCTTTGGGTCCAAAAAATTCCTAATGACAAGGATTGAATGGAAATTTTGAGTTATGACATCTGTAACCAATAATTATTTGTCCATGGATTATTTTAAAAGTTAAAGTTTAAAGAGGAGTGTGTGCGTATCTGTATTCTAAAGCAAAAGTTAAGAAAGGCATTCAATTATGGGTGGGTGAGTACTTGTCTGGTTCTACCAATTCTAGTGGGGGCTAAATGGGCCGGATGGGATTAGGCTGGAATCAGTAGAGTTTTAATAATAAAATTGATCAATGGGAATACGCTTAGACCTCGAGATAAATGGCTGTGCCTCATTTAATTAGGAAAAAAGCAGTGATTCCTTCAAGTTAAGTTTTTAATAGTTTCCCTTCTATCTCATTTAATCAGATAGAAGGTTAGATTTGTATCTTGACCTCATTAGAGAAATTCGTTAAGAAAATAAAAATAGTGGAATCGTCCCCATTTTTCGAGCAAGGGAAATTTTCCCGGTTTTGGTTTTTGGAAATGACCACCAGCTTAGTCTCGTGTCCAGACATTCGAGGGCGAGGCCCCGAGTGAGAAACCCTACCCCACGTAAGAGGAAGCTACTTCCGCTCCTACCATCCGGGCAGAGGGGGAAGTGGGATCTCACAGTTGGTATCAGAGCACTGTTGTAAATTTACGTAACAGCAGCAGAAATTGCTTAAATTTTTAAAGTAAATCTGGGAAATAATGTTTTCACTTGTTAATATTATGTTGAATGAACTTCAAAAATTGAAAATTCATAAATTGAACTGGAAATTTATAGATGGATACCCCGAATCTATCTGGTATTTATAGACCTTATTCTGTGGGAGGGGATTAGGGGGTGTGCCTTGTAAATGGGGAAAAAAGCGATGATTCCATGGACCAAGTGCAAGTCTCTTCTTGATCTGACCATGTGACTTCAGGTTCGATTAGATCAGTTTAACTAGTTAACACTTTGACTCGTTAGAAAAATTCCCCCGTTAGAAGATTTTCCCATGGTAAAATTGCCCGTGCCTTTCGGCGGGCAAGGAGAGTCTTTCCAGGTCCGGTTTTGGAGGAACCGCCTGGGCTAGCCTCTCGTTCGGACATCCACCGTTGGCGAGGCCCTAAGTGTGGACCCCACCCCGTGCGGGAGGCCGACGCTGCTTCTGCTTTCGGAGCCCCGAAGGGGGGGATCTCACATTAAGTGATGTTTAAACTCAAGATTGAGCTTCAAGAAATATTCACCAAATGTAAAACATTAGATGAGAGACATTAGGACACATGGTCTTCACACATGTGTAAGAGAGGATCAAAAGCAAACATCAAAATAAAGTTTGCAACGTAGAAATTAGAGTGGATTCAAAAACTACTATAGCAAGAAATGTGTTTTCTGGTTTCATCTTGAAATATGACACAGATTTCTTGAAAATAGACTTGATATTATTTGCAGCCTACAACTTGAAGTGGATCCAAAGCTTGAGAGCTCAAACTTGAGTTTGAGCCCCATAAATAGTAATTAAAAAAATGAGGTGTGTTTTTTAAAATTCTTTTGGAATGAACACCACCAAAGGGATCTTAAGAGCAAATGCATCTTGGGATTCTGCCTCCTTGATTCATCAAAGAATGACTCTCAATTTTGTTAGAGCCTCAAAAATGGGTTTATGCCAAAGCTTCACCTCAAACTTGAGCTAGAACATTGATTTAGTGGTTTCTAGATTCATCTTGATTCTTGATGTAGAGATTTCTAGGAAACGTACTCCATTTTAATCAAGTTGGTATCCCCAACACCCTTGTGTAAGGTATGCTCAAAATCAAGCTTGAGTTTTGTGACATACTCACAAAGCCATAGAAGAAATGGTGACGCATGGAAGAAAGAATGAAAAGCAAACATTTAATTTAAATGGTTTGTGGCTAGATTTTGGAGTGGATCAAAAGCAAAAATTATCTTGCTAGCTTGGAGGTGGAGTCCCAAACTTAGAAGGGAGCCTCAAACCTGAGCTTGAGCTAAAACGTTAGGGTCACCCTTGTGGTTAATCCTTAGACTTAGAAAGGAAGCATACAACTTGTATGGTAAGCCATGTCATGAGGCTCAAACTTGGGGTTGAGCTGCCTTATATTTAGAATGGAGCCTAAGACTTGAGGTTTAAGCTATAGCAAGATTGTGAACCTTGAAGAGGTTGATCAATCTTGACTCAAAAGGGATCTTGAAGGCCCATGTTGATCCAAAGTGTGAGCCTCAATCTTGAATTAGAGCCTAAGACTTAGACGAGAGCCTCAAACTTAAGGTATAGGTAAAGGATGATCCGAGTCAACGTTGAGGTTGATCCTCAAACTTAGAAGGGAGCCTAAAACTTGTGGATGATCAAAAGCACAAATCTCAATCAAAGCTTGCATTCCAGAGTTAGAAGGAAGCATCAAAGTTAAGGTTGAGACAAAGCACTTGGGGTTGAGACTCAAATTTAGAATGGATCATGAAACCTAAGGTTTGAGCCAAAGTAGGAACCTCCACGTTGAGGTTTATTAATCTTGAGACATAAAGGGATACTGAAGCTCCATGTTGAGCCAAAGCATGAGTATCATTCTTGAGTTTTAGCCTATGAGTCAGATGAGAATCTCAACCTTGAGGTGGAGCCTCAAACTTAAAAGGGAACATAAAATTGAGGATGATCAAAATCATGAACCTCAATTGAAGCTTGAGTTCAAAATTTAGGTTTAGTTAAAGGATGAGCCTCAACCTCGGGGTTGAGTTTTTGACTTAGAAGGAAGCCTTATATTTAGGGTTGAGCCAAAGCATGGAAGTCAACCTTGGGGTTTAGCCTTTGACTTATATGGGATCCTCAAACCTAAGGGTGAACATAACATGAGGCTCAAAGTTGGGGTTGAGCCTCATATTGATAAGGGATGCTAAAACTTGACATTTGAGCCAAAGTAGGAACCTAAACCTTTGATGTTTAGAAAGCCCTAAGACTTAGATGGGAGACTCAAACTTGACATTAAGCCAAGGCATCATACTTAACATTGAGGTCGAGCATCTAAGAAGGAGAGCCCCAAACTCATTTTTTTGCAATCAATATCCATGGCATGTTACCATCTTTCTTGAGTAAAAAGTGAGGGTGTATGCATTAGGAATTTGGTGTGGCTGATGATGTCACTAAGTTGTGGTTCTCAGTTTGAACCTTGCACTAGAATAAGCTGACGATGTCACTAAGCTATGGTTCTCACGGTTTGAACCTTGCACACTGGAATAGGTGATTAGAATTTTCAATCAAACCTATGAGGATTATTAAAACAAAGGCCACACTTATAACACAAACCTATCCACCACACACATATATAAAAAAGAAAGTGATGGTTATTTTTGGAGATGTGGGCATAGTTTGGGCCCATAGCTATGAGGATTAGGAAAATAAAGGCCACACTCAACACAAATCTATCCATCACACACACACAAAAATAAAAGTGATGGTTATTTTTGGAGATGTGGGCCTAGTTTGGGGCTATAGCCGTGGCCCTTTTTTGAGTGGTGGTCCAAGGTCAAAGAGAATGGCCAAGCTCATTGCAATTTATCTTAGGGAATGGGTGTCTAGACCTTGTTTTCTTTGGAGTTGTGTGAGTTAGTTTGTGAGAAAAGTTTCACCTTGATGTTAAAGAGAATGTGGGGGAGAGGGAGAGGGAGAGGGAGAGCTTCAAACACTAGCAAGCAAACACACTTACACACAAGAGAGAGCAAGACACAAGAGAGAGATGGATAGCTGAATTTTATTCTATCATCTTCTTCTCTACTCAACCAACATAACATAAAGATAAGCATACACACTATATGGGTTAGTACTCAACTACTACAACATACAAGGGGGGTCGGTCCATAATGTGAACCCAACTAAATGAGCTCTCACTATAACTAAGCGAGTCTCTAGTAATCCAAAATGGTTGTCACACACAGCGTGTCATCCTACTAGACGCATATCACCCATAATCTCACCAACCATGCCAGTGGTGTAGATTCAGAAGCTATCACCCAAGCAGGTCATCCTACTAGCCGCATATCACCCATAATCTCACCAACCATGCCAGTGGTGTAGATTCAGAAGCTATCACCCAAGCAGGTCATCAATGTCTTCCCGTAGCACTAGTTAAGCTTGATATCTCAACACTCCCCCTTGAGCTCAACTCCACACACTGCACTCTAAGTAAGCTCCTAAACCTAGTAAAAATTTGCATTGGATATGTGAAATCCAATGGTAACAAGATACTCCTCCTCCCCAATCTTGTTTGACCATGCTCTGGGTGCCTGCTTTAAGCCATACAAGGCTTTGTGTAATTTGCACACAAAATATAGATGTAAATTAGTCTCATAACCTGGTGGCTGCATCATGTACACTTCTTCTTGAAAATCACCATGCAAGAAAGCATTCTTTACGTCCATTTGATATAAATACCAACCCTTTGCTGCTGCAGCCATAGCAATGAAAGCTCTCACAATTGACATTCTTGCAACCTGGCTGAGTCCCTCTATCTGTCTTTTTCACATATAGTGAAAATCTGCATTGGATATGTGAAATCCAATGGTAACAAGATACTCCTCCCCAATCTTGTTTGACCATGCTCTGGGTGCCTGCTTTAGGCCATACAAGGCTTTGTGTAACTTGCACACAAAATATGGATGTAAATCAATCTCATAACCTGGTGGATGCATCATGTACACTTCTTCTTGAAAATCTGCAAGAAAGCATTCTTTACCTCCATTTGATATAAATACCAACCCTTTGCTGCATGTTGCATTTGCATCCAATGCTGTCATCTCCTCACTCATGGCATCTTCCCATTTCGTATTTCCGATTTCTTGCTCAAAGAAAGTGGCCTCAACCTCATGTGTTGCTTTTACCATGTAAGCCTAATGATGGACTGTATATCCATCATATCTCAGCCTATCAATAGGATATCTAACCCTCGTAGACCTGCGTACACCTTGATCACTACGAGGTGTCCTCAAAACAGCCCTGGTTCTCCTTACACCAAGAGTAACCATAGACAAAATTCCAAGCTCCTCATCAAGTCTCTACTTAGAGCCACTAGAGTCACCATCCACATATGAGTGACCTGCTGATAGATCAGGCACAAAAGGGTGATCTAGCTTTTCCTTCCCTTTTTGTGATACATGTGTACTTGCATCATTCCTCAACCTGCCTGACCATGAGCTAACATTGGATCCAATGTGTTGAAAGAACAGTAGAGGGAGAGGAGACACACACACAGGAGCAAACCCTAATGTATATTGCAAACCCTAACCATCGAGGGAAGCTATCTCCCTTCTCACACAATGCATAAATCCATAATCCATAATACACACAACACTCGATGAGTTGTGTCCACACACATCTAACCCTAGCTAATGTCCACACACTATGACCAGCCGGACACGCGGTCATTTATGTCTCACACATGTTCCTACGTAACATGCCAGCACATAGCATAGCTGGCTCACACTGACATCGAGCTTGAATCTCAACAGCCCCTCTCAAGCTCATGATGTAGTGCCGATGAAGATGTAGATGAGCTTGGGATATCAAAGCTCTCAACACTCCCCCTCAAGCTCATCCCATGTACTCCCAACATAGTACGAAAGTACTCAAACTTCTCCCTGCTAAGTGGCTTTGTAAAGATGTCTGCCACCTGCTCTTGAGTCCTCACATAGTGTAGATCAACTGTATCATCCAGCACCTTCTCTCTGACAAAATGATAATGGACCTCTATGTGTTTGGTCCTCGCATGAAACACTGGATTCTTTACCAACTGTATACTACTCATGTTGTCACAATAATGAATGACAACTTTGCCATCAATAGGCTCACCTAAATCTGCCAAGAGATTCTTTAACCATACTGCCTCACAAGTAGCAATGGCTGCACCCCTGTATTCAGCCTCTGTACTGGATAAAGCAACTATAGGCTGCTTCTTGCTACTCCAACTCACCATGGCACTTCTAAGTGTAAAAGCATAACCACTAGTAGACCTCCTGTCATATGAGCTACCTGCCCAATCAGCATCTGTGTAGCCATGTATATCTAAGCTTTTACCACTCTCATAAAGTAGACCATAATGTGCACTGGTCTTAACATATCGCATAATGCGTCTCACTGCATCCAAATGAGGTTTTCTAGGGCTCTGCATAAACTGGCTTACTAGCCCCACAGCATAACTCAAATCCGGGCATGTGATAGTCATGTAAATGAGACTACCAACCATGTTTTTGTACATAGATGGATCATCCAACTCCTCACCATAATCAGCCCGCAACTTCACATTTTGCTCCAAAGGTATACTCATAGGCTTACACCCTGTCATGCCATATTTAGCCAACATATCCAATGCATATTGGCGCTGTACTAACCATGTACCTGCATGGTCTTTGATCACTTCAATTCCAAGAAAGTATCTCAACTCACCAAGGTCTTTCATGTCAAATTGCCCGCTCAATGCTTTCTTGACATGCATCACATCTATACCATGATCACCTATGATAATCAAGTAATCCACATAGATGACAAGTAAAACAATCCCATGATCTGTCTTCTTCACATAGAGTGAAGAATCTGCTATAGAAACCTGAAAACCAAGAGAGATAAGATATCTGCTCATCTTATCACTCCAAGCACGAGGTGCTTGCTTCAAACCATATAATGCCTTTTTCAATCTGCATACATGAGTGGGATATCTTGGGTGTACATAACCTTCTGGCTGTGCCATATACACTTCGTCTTGAAGATCACCATTTAGAAATGCATTTTTGACATCCATTTGATGCATTTCATCTGTCTTCTTCACATAGAGTGAAGAATCTGCTGTAGAAACCTGAAAACCAAGAGAGATAAGATATCTTCTCATCTTATCACTCCAAGCACGAGGTGCTTGCTTCAAACCATATAATGCCTTTTTCAATCTGCATACATGAGTGGGATATCTTAGGTGTACATAACCTTCTGGCTGTGCCATATACACTTCCTCTTGAAGATCACCATTTAGAAATACATTTTTGACATCCATTTGATGCATTTCCCAACCATTAGCTACAGCCATAGCAATGAATGCTCTTACTGTTCCCATCTTTGCCACTGGACTAAAAGTTTCATCACAGTCCAAGCCTTGGGTTTGTGCATAACCCTTAGCTACCAATCTTGCTTTATGTCTCTCAATGGAACCATCAGACTTGCACTTCACTTTGTAAACCCATTTACAACCAATGACAATTTTGTCCTGTGGTAGTGCAACCAAATCCCATGTGTCAAACCAATGCGTCCATCTCAACATCCATTGCTTTTGCCCATACATGCTTTCCAATAGCCTCTATATAGCATGTAGGTTCCACATGCTTTACCATAGATGTCATATATGCATAATGCATAGCAAAATCTCGATATGTCAACCTGTCAACGGGATATCTGACCCTTTGGGATCTTCACAATGCATGCGGATCACTCTAAACACCTGTCACTCTAGCATGTGGTGGCACATATCTATCCTGCCTAGCACCAGGTGTGCGTAAAACAGGTATGCCAAGCTTCTCATCCAAACTCTCTGAACTAGATGACTCATAACCTATAATTCCAATTCCTTCGACTTTCTTTTTGCCTTTATCCATAGCACTACTCCTAGTGCTCACACTCTCATGCCTCAAACATCTTGACCATGGACGTACACTGCTACTCTCAGCCTCTGCTCTACTGGCCTAGACATAGAAGTAGAACTAGAACTTGTTTGTGGCAAGTTCACATGCACATCAGCTTCAAGTGACTCAATAACACCCTCATCCTTTGCTTTGTACCAACTAGCAAGCTCATCAAACACCACATCTCATGAGATAACAACTTGCCTAGTTTGTGGATTGTAACATTTATATGCCTTATGATCCTGTGCATATCCAACAAATACACATTTCTCTGCCTTAGGATCCAACTTCCTTCTTCTTTCACCAGGCACATGTACATAAGCTATGCATCCAAAATCTTTGAGGTGTCCAATGTCTGGCCTATAACCTGTAAGCCTCATCTCTGGCGTACTTCCATGAATGGCTGCTGTAGGTGTTTTGTTCAGTATATACACTGCAGTAGCACATGCTTCTATCCAATAATAATCTGGCATGCTCTTTTCATTGAGCATTGCCCTAGCCACTTCACATATGACTCTATTCTTTCTCTCAGCCACACCATTTTGGTGAGGTGTATACCTGCAAGTCAATTGTCTTCTTATTCCATGCTTCCTCAAGAAATGCTCAAAAGCCTTTGAGGTGTATTCACCACCTCCATTTGTCCTCAAACATTTAATCCAACAGCCATATTGCTTTTCTGCAAAAGCTTTGAAATCCATGAACTTTTCCAACACTTCACTTTTCTCTCTGAGAAAGTATATCCATGGCATCCTGCTGAAATCATCTATGAATGTCACATAGTATAAACTGCCTTTGATAGATGGGTTTTGTGCAGGACCCCATACATCACTATGTACTATCTCAAGTGGCCTACTACTCATGTTTCCTTCTCTAGGAAACCTCAACCTTGCTTGCTTTCCAAACTGACAGGCTTCACAACATGCATATGCCCATCACACTTGAATCTAGGCAGCTCACTAACAATGCCTCTTGCTTTCATGTTCTTCAATCTTTGTATATTGACATGTCCAATCCTCTTATGCCACATATCAATGTCCTGTACCACATTTCTGCTTTTAGAGAACATGGATAATTTTAACTCAGGAATTCCAGCATCCAGCTTAAACAACCTGCCTTCTTTCTTGCCTTTAGCAATGACTCTACATCCATGTTTGAAATCCTCAACGAGGCAACCATGCTCGTTTTTTTAAATGAACTTGTAATCCCTGTTCCACCATTTGACCAACTGAGGCCAAGCTTTTTGTGATAGAAGGCACATACAATACATCAAACATAGATTTTGTTTGACCATTGTGCATGACCAATGGTACACTTCCAACATGTGTAATGGCATGCTGAGTATCATCTCTTGTCTCCACATAGCCTTTCACATCCATAGGCTTCATATGCTCAAACCATTCACCATGACAAGTCGTATGGTTTGATGCTCCAAAGTCCATATACCAAGTATCATCATTCTCAGCATTTGTCAGATCCCACAACATGTTTCATGGCAAACAAGTGATTTGCAGTGCCATCATTACTGCTTGATGCATAATTTCCACCACCATGTTGTAGCTACTTCCATGCCTGGAAGTTCTTCCTATCCAGCTTTTCACCAACAATCTGTACTGGATTATCCGACATATTGTTCAATGCAAAAACACCTTGTGTACACTTCCAAATCTGTAAACGAGCCTTCCTCAGCTCAACCACACTCCAATGAATGTTCTAGATACTCCAAAGTAGCCAACAATCTTCAAATTTGATGTAGAAAATCAACCTGTATGCATCCAAAATGAATTGGCTCACGCAATCCGAGATACCCTGCTTTGATGCGCTTTCCAAGTCTCCAAATCACAATGTAGTGGTGTAATCAAATATGGGTAACTTGCATTGACACCTAAACAACTTCAATGTAGAGTATCAACACCATCTGACATGTGTACATATCAATTTTTGAAAAACCCCTTTCTCTGTTTTGGGAAAAACCAGAAAAACCAATAGTAATTTGGCTCTAATTTCTTCAATCCTTGTCCAAATTTAGCAACTAGGCATTCATTAGCTTAGCAATGATGTCCACTAACTCCATGTAAGAGGAATTTGCTCAATTAAAATCACTCTGTTTCTCTGCAACCAGTGGATAGGAATCAGCTCATTCCCAGCTCAATTAGGCATAATTGATCAAATCAATCATGTAGCCCTCTTCTCAACTATGTGTAGAAACCAATTGCTAAAACAATTGTGGAAGTAATCAAGCAACCAAGTGGAAATCGATCTCCTCGCTTCAAAATGATCAAAATTCTGCTCTGTTTTTTTGTCCAGAATGCGCCGCCTGCATTTGAGGGATTTGGGAGTGATTTAAGTGTTAATTAGTGAGTTATACAAGTGCCCAATACAGTTGGGTATGTGTGCAACCAATCAATGGTTTGATTTCAGCCAAAAACATGCTCCAAATGCATCAAATCTTGAGTTGCTTTTCTCTGTTTTGTAAGAGCTCAAAAACCAAAATTTTTCACACATTCAAATGCTTCCAACTTGCTCCAAAATTAGTTTAAGGCTTGCATAGGACTTGCCAATACATTCCTCCTTGTCAGATACATGTGTCTTTTGCCAGATTTACATGTATTTTGCACCATACATCAGTGCTTCCAAGCTTTAATGGAAAGCTTCCAAAAACCAGAAATTTTCTTTGCTTTGAGTTGCTCTAATTTGCTTTGTTTTTTGCCTGAATCACCTGCAATCCGCTCAAGGATGTTTAGAAGACCTTACTCGGTAGGCCAAGCTCTCAGATCTGATATAGTAATCGGTGTGCTCCAAGCTTCACAGCTTCAATGGCAAGCTTCACAGCTTCTCTTCACAGCTTCTTCTCCCTCTTCACTCACTCACTCATAAACCCTAATAGACAGCACAAGGCTCTGATACTATGTTGAAAGAATGGTAGAGGGAGAGGAGCGCACACACAGGAGAAAACCCTAATGTATATTGCAAACCCTAACCATTGAGGGAAGCCATCTCCCTTCTCACACAATGCATAAAGCCATAATCCATAATACACACAACACTCTATGAGTTGTGTCCACACACATCTAACCCTAGCTAATGTCCACACACTATGACCAGCTGGACACGCGGTCATTTATGTCTCACACATGCTCCTACCTAACATGCCAGCACATAGCATAGCTGGCTCACACTGACATCGAGCTTGAATCTCAACACACTACTCTTGAGGACTCCCCAGGTCCACTGAGCACATGTGATTTCTCCTCTACATGTGATACAACATCAGCACTTCTTACATCTGCATCTTCTATTGCCTTCAGTACTGGTGCATATACTTATCTCATGGAAGACAACATCTCTGCTTACTCGCATCTCACGAGTGGTAGGGTTATAGCATCTATAACCTTTTTTCTCCATAGCATAACCAATGAAGATGCATTTCTCTGCCTTTGGATCCAGCTTTGTTCTCACTTCATTAGGAACATGTACATATGCAATACACCCAAACACTTTCAAGTGAGACACATCCGGTCTTATGCCTATAAACTTATGTTCAGGAATCATACCATGAACATTTGCAGTGAGTGTCTTGTTCATAATGTACACATCAGTTGCTACTGTAATGTGGCATATTCTTTTCAGCCACCATCAAGGCACATGCCACTTCTGCAATGTGCCTGTTTTTCCTTTCTATAACACCATTTTGTTGCAGAGTGTACCTGCATGTAAACTGCCTCCTCTTGTTTCCCTGCTTTTTGCAAAAATCATTAAACTCAGTGGAGAAATATTATCCCCCACCATCTGATCTTAGGAATTTTATTTGCATGCCTTTTTCCTTCTCAACCAAGGATTTAAATCTCTGAAAGTGAGCAAACACCTCACTTTTCTCCTTCATTAAATAAACCCACACTTTCCTAGTGTGGTCATCAATGAATGTAGCATAGTATCTTCAACAACCTGCAATTGTTGCAGTCTTGGTCGGTCCCCATACATCTTAATGTATGACATCCAATGGCCTTGCACTGACATGCTTTTCATGTGGGAAAGCATGTTTGACTTGCTTACCAAGTTGGCATGCTTCACATACCTTATGCATACCGTTAACCTTAAACTTTGGCAAACGTGCAATAATATTTTGGGCCTACGTAGACTTTAGTTCGTTGTACATTCACATGACCAATGCGCTTGTGCCACATGTCAATATCTGCAATGACATGTGTTCCATGCACAAACATGGATGCCTTTATCTCACATCTAATGTGAACATCTAAAGTAAACATCTTGCCATTTATGTTACCCTTTGCAACCAAGCGACACTTATTTTTTAAGTCTTCCACAAAACATCCTTGAGGATTAAACCTCACTTTGCAAACCTTGCTCAACCATTTGTCCAATAGAAACCAGGTTCTTTGTAATATTTGGAATGTGAAGTACATCAACCAAGTACTTCATTTTGCCATCCTACATAGACAATTGCACTTCACCAACATGCGCAATGGGATGCACAGTATTATCACCTGTTTTTGCATAACCTAATTTTTCCATTTTTTGCATATCTCTAAACCACTCAACATGACTAGTCATGTGGTTAAAGGCGTCAAAATCCACATACCATATATCTTGACATCCTGACACATCCCATGTTATGGAACTAAGCATGTGCTGCATCACAAACAGCTGCTCACTTTTGTCATCATCTTGATGTTTGCTAGTTAATGCATAGTTGCTAGATAATGCATAGTTGCTGCAACTTCCCACTTTTAATGTCATTCTGCTTTTTGTGGCAGTCCTTTGCCATGCGTCTTGGTTTGCCATAGTAATAGCACTCTATGCTCTTTGCATTTTGATTTCTTTGACAACCACCTCGGCCTCTTTGGCTCCCCCTGCCTCTAGACTGGCATCTTCTACCTCTGTATGATTGCTGCTATGAATCACTGGACTATTGTTGTCAAGAATTCTGATTTCCTTGTCGACCACCACCTGGGCCTCTACCTGAACTAGAGTAGAAGGCTTGTTCCGATGTGTTCTTGCTTTGTGAAGAAGAATACTCACCTAAAGCCTTTTCTTCTATGATCAGCATAGATATCAAGTCCTAAAATTTGGGAATATTCTCCTTAACTACAATGGAGGTCTTGAATAGCTTGTACTCTTTGCCAAGCCCATTCAGATAGACACTCACCAAATCATCATCCTCCACTAATACATTGATAGACCCAGGGACTCAACAATGCCCTTGATCATTAAGGCATATTCATTGATGGACATGCTTTTCTTTTCCATAGTATGCAACTCTTGCTTTAACTACAACTTCCTTGCCTTTGTGTTAGTCTGGAACATTTGAACTAGATTCTGCCATGCAACTGCTGGAGTATTTGCATCCTGTGAAACTAATCGAAAGCCAGTACACATGAGTTTTGTTGCACCCCGATTCCAATCCTTGAATGCCTTTATATCTGCAAGAGTGGCATTCTCCTCAGATAACTCTCAAGGCTCCTCATTATCTCCTTCTACATAATCCCAAAATCCTTTACCCATTAGGAAATTGGTTATTCTGGACTTCCAGGCATGGAAGTTATTATATTATCCAGCTTCTCACACTAACAATTAGATTAATTTCTTCAGACATGTTTTCTTGCAACAATCAAATAACCTACAAACAGACAACTTCTGTATGCAACCTGTAATTCATCAGTATCTCCTATAAACTGCTCCAGAGCAGCGATACTTGAGCACAGCCTGTGTGTCACCAAATGTGAACAGAGTACATGTACATGCACCTAGTATCAACAATACATGTGCAAACCCTGTCTACACTTCCAAAATGCATTAATGCACTGCAATAACCAGATTTTGAGCAAAAACATGTGAGACCCCTTCCCTCGATGCGCAGCCTTCACCGAGGCACTAGCAACGGAAGTAGCAACCTCGTGCGCATAGGGCAAGGCTTCCCACTCAGGACCTCACCCCCCACGAATGTCTGGAGACAAGAGACTAATCCGGCAAGTCCTGCGAAACCGAGATCGAAAAAACTTTCCTTGCCCAAAAAGCACGGGCGATTTTGCTAGGAAAATATTCTAACAAAAATTTTATCTAACGGGTCAAGGCCTTAGCTATCCTTTCTATTCTGACCGAACCTATAGGTCACATGGCGGCGAGATCAAGGAAGGGACTTGCACTTGGTTTATAGAAATCATCGCCTTTTTCTCCTTAATCAAGGCACATCCGTTGATTCTTTCCCATAGAACAAGAATCTTCCTAGGACTCACTCTAACTAACATAACTTGAACATATCTAAATTTATTGTAGGAATCCACCGATCTGGCCCATGGGTTAGCCAACCGCCTAACGACCACTAAATTGGTTGGATCACTTTTTATAAAAATTTGGTTGTGTTTTGCCTCGGGTACCAGGGAGGAAAAGAGTTCACATGCTCCCTAGCCGATACTCAAACAAAATGCAAAATACAAAATGCAGAGTTTCTATGAAAGTAAGAACTTCCCATTGAGTTTGATTTCACAAGACCCTTTTTCTCAAAACCCAAACTTTCTTAATAAAAATCACAAATCTCGTATCTCAGTGATCCACCCATCAATTACAATGAATTTCCAACTTAATTCTCGACGATTTCGGTCTCTTAGGGAAACTTCTCTAGATTATCCAATTATCCATTCTTCATAATACTGAAGAAATGGGAATGGTCACAAGACTTCGTTTAATTTCTGATTCAAGAGATGGGCAGGTACCTTGAATTACTTAGATTTAGTCCTATATTTCTTTCCTAAATATTTTTCTCCTATTTATCTGATAAAGTATCTGTGATTTCCAATCGTAAGGGTAAAAATCCCAAAAATATGAATATTCATTCTTTCTTGGACATAATAAAATTATTAATGATTCTATTCAAGAATAATGGAATTTTAGTGAGGATACTTCTTTTGCTAACTGATAGAATATGCATATATCATTTTATTGAATTATTCTCATAGAAATATTCTAAAATTTTCTTTTCTCCATTTGAAACTCGGCATCAACATGCCCTAAATTATCTATGTAGAGTTATGGTGAAACCTTCTCTTTTAACACTGAAATTACTTTAGGGGTTTTCCTAATTAAAGTACGATGAAAATTCCTCTAACATGTATATGAATATACCTATTTTGAAATATGATCAAAATTCCTCTTTTAATATTTAAAATGTTTGCACATAGAATATCAAGAAAATTCCTCTTTTTGCAGCTAAATTTTTATGCATGTAAAATAAATATAACAAAAATTCCTCTTTTTTGTATTTAAACAATTATGCATAAATACTATAAAAATATTTTCCATAAATGTAATAAAAGTCATTCTTTTAGCATAAAAATATTTATGCCTACAATACGATGGGAATTCCTCTTTTTGTGTTCACAAAATTATGCATAAAATTAAATTCATTTTTTAATGAAAAACTTTTGCCATAGCTTTGTTGCAATTTTTGAGAATACTCAAAATTCTACTTTTAAATAAATACTCATAATTATGAAATGTGGTGGAATTTTCTCTTTTAAGCTAAATATTTATTATGCATACATAACATAATTATAAGCATAATTATAGTTAAACCTCTTGATTAATCTTAAAAATATCCATTTATCATTCCTATATGAAAATACTTAAAAAATGTTAGCATGACTCTTTTTCAACTTAAAATGAATTAAAATGATTATCCTTATCATAAACAAGCTTAAAAGATTTGATCATCATTTTAACTAGATTAAAAATCATAAAAAAATACTTAATCTTCTTCTCTAGCTTGTTAGGCCTAGAGTTTTGATAAAGATAATGAGATTAGCACTAAGATCCATCCTTCTAACAAGGATCCATCCAACAAGATGATTAATCTTTCAAAAAGAGAGATTTACTAATTAAAAATATTATATTTAAACATAAAAGATTAGCATTAATCCATCTAAACATTATGAATCACTAAAAGCTTGGTTTTTAAGAAAACCCCATTTATTAAAATGCTTCCCAAACATTAGAGAGGTTGGGAAGAAGATTTCCATTTGAGAAAGATAGAAAAACACCATTGATTAAGGCTTACCCTTGATTTTTGGCTTGATTCTTTGGAGAGAAGTGAAGCCCACAAGGGAGAACTTGACCACCAAGATGTAGAGGGTAATCTCCAAGAGGGAATGGAGATTAGTGAAGCTCCAAAGTTTCTCAAAGTAGAGGCAAAATACAGGGTAATAGAATTACACTAATTTGAAGATAATACTAGCATGTAAATACACAAAGATGAAAATACAAAGGAATGAGGGTCTATTTATAGGTGAGGGAGGCCACTAACCAAGTCCAACTGGGTTCTAGAGGCTTCTAGCTTCAGTTTGTCCCAATTTGGAAAAGTTTTGGACCAGTTTGGCTCACTTTTTGATCCACTTTGCGGGAGGAGAGAGGAGAGATGAAATATCTCGCTTTTTTTGAATTAAAAATGCAAGGTAATGATGTGAAATAGGTGCCTTCTTCATGAGACCCCTCCCTCCTTACCAAGGTGTCAAAATTTTACATTTTTATTAATAAACCTCATTTTTTTACTAAATAAACCCAATACTTGGTCAACTCTTCATCCTATGTGGGCATTTACTCATTTTTGGGGGATTTTATTTTATTCTTTGAATTTTTCTTATTGAAACACTTGGATTAATCCTATTGGCTCTTTAGAACCTTATTTGGATCTTAATCAATTTTTTTAAAATGTGGACCCTTAGGTTAAGGTCTCCAATACACATATTCACAGTTAATTTCTAATACACATTGGAAAATTCTTTTTGAACTTATATTTTAGGAAAATTTATCTTAAATATAAGGAGAAACTTTGTATCCAAAAAAATCTCAAAATTATATTATCTCTCTCTAGAATATTTTCTCTCTCTAGGCTAAAAACAAGGAAAAACAATGTTTTCTTGCATTCTGAAATAGGGGATGATTACAGGGGACTGAAAGGAGAGCTTATACATCTTTTAGGGATGAGAAGGAACCTTACATCCTCTCCCACTTGAAAAATGCGAGATGTCCTCATCTCGCAAAAAGTGGGGGTAATCCTTTACTAGCTTTTCTTCTTTCTCCCAAGTGGTGTCGTCCAAAGGGTAGAACTTCCACTTGACCAGAAATTCTCTGAGGACTCTGTTTCGGAGAACCTTCTCCTTTACATTAAGGATTTCTTCATGTTGGAGTACCATCGGAGAAATCAATTGTTCATCATCCAGCACATGACTCGGGCTAGTAGGTACATACTTTTTAAGTAAACTGACATGGAATACATTATGTACTTTGATATGGGGAGACAAAAGAAGTTCATAAGCTAGATCTGCTACTTTCTTGATAACAGCATACAGTATCTTGGAGAGAGCTTCTTGTACTTCCCTAGAGATAAAGAACTTCTTTTGGGCCGTACTTGAATGAAGACCATATCTGCTTCTTCAAACACTCTTTTCGTTCTTTTCTTCTCTGCATACTGCTTTTTTCTATCCTGGGTAGCCTTGATATCCTTGTGGATTGCCTACGTTTGTTGCTCCATATCATCAAGCATCTCCTTGGACATCTCGACCTTGATCAATGGGTCGGACCATGTTAATGGCGTGAGGCAATCTTGTCCGTACAGAGCTTTGAAAGGGATCATCCCGATACTTCAGTGATAAGAGGCATTATAAACAAACTCAACTAGGTATAAACTCTTTCAGTCTGGCCATCTGTCTTGGGATGATAAGCTGTACTTAGATCTAAGGAAGTTCCCACTGCTTCGAAGAATGCAGTTCAGAACCTTGATGTGAACTTAGAATCTCTGTCGCTCACTATTCTTCTAGGTAAGACATGCAGCCTAAAAATCTTCTTAAGAAAGACTCTAGCAATATCCACTACAATGTAGGTTTCTTTTATTGGAATCAGATGTGCGACCTTGGTTAGTCTGTGTCAACTATCTACCACAAAAATGGAGTTGTAACCTGAGGGTTGTTGCAAGATCAGGGTGTCCAGTTTTATCCAGTTTATGCTGGACTGGGACAACGCTTGGAGAGCAAATTTTGGGGTGCAAGGTACTTAAAATGAGATCAAGCAAATAATAGAAAATATGCTTGTCCTTAAATTAACCCAATATAACTTAAATTAATATAAATTAGTCTAATTAATCAAAATTAATCAAAAATATGATGAAATGATAAACAAATGATCTTTCCATACTTAGAGTGATCCAATTTATTTTTCCATAGATGCACCATTACAAGTACACTAGTCCCTATAGGTTTTAGATGATTCACATCAAAAATGTAATTTTACTAATTAGATTATTAATATTTGCAAGCCTTCTGATAGTCTGGAAGAATTTTAAAAAAGAGATCATTAAAAATCCAACCATTGGATTTGTAATTTTTACTAACCACCACATTCTACTAATGTCTTAGTATCTACCCACTCTTTTGATCTACAAGATCGAGGATTTTAAGTGGTAGCTATTGTGGGTACAAAAAGTGGCGTATAATATAACACTTTAAAGACCTTGAAATATTTAAAGAAAATAGACAAATATCTTAAAATTTTCTTGAAAAATCAAGTTAAGCTCCATATTATGTAAAGATCTAAGGTACAAAGTGGAAATCTCAAATGAGTTTATATGTAAAAGATATTAGCATTTTATGGAATCAGTTCAAATTTGGGACAGGGTGTATACATTGACTTTGTACCTAAGAAAATGAGGACTTTTGACTATCTAATGCTTAATCAAATTATGCAACTATATTTCCAACTTTGAATATGATGTTCCAACAAAAGAACTTGAAACGAAATTCCTTCATTTACTAGGAGAGATTAGCCACTAAAGGTAAATAAATGTCTTTTTTTTAATTGTTTACAGGGTGCCTGAGTGGACAAAACTGGGCACCCTGATCTTGCAACCACCCCTGATTGCATTGAGAGTAATCCAGTAACAAAATCCAAACTCATACATTCCCACTTCATTTGTGGAATTTCTAAGGGATGCAGCTTTCCTGGCATCGTAACCCTTTCTGCCTTGACTCTTTGACATGTTAGGCACCAACACACATGATTAAGTACATCCTTTTTTTGGGTCCTGGCCAAAAGAAGCTCTTCTTTACCGACATGTATGTAAGATTCCTCCTGAGTCCCTCAAGATGTCCAGTTTCTTCTCCTGTAATCAATACCCTTTTCAGAATAATAAAAGAACTTGTTTCTAACTCTTTTGGCCTAGAGAGAGAAAATATTCTAGAGAGAGGTAACTCAGTCTTTAGATATCTTTGGATGGAAAAATATCCTTTCTTATTAAACTAAATTGCCTTAAAACTAAAATTCAAAAAGAACTTTCCAATGTGCGATTGGAATTAATTAAAAATAGGTAAATAGGACCTTATCCTGAGGGTCCAATTTTTTTTACAAATTTTGGATTAAGGTTCCTATGGACCAATAAGATTAAACCAAATGTAGGGAGGAGATAAATTGAAGAATAAAAGAAGATCTCCCAAAAATGAGTAAATACTCACATAAGATGAAGAATTGACTAAGGACAAGGTTTATTACTTAAAAAAGAAGAGATATTTAGAGGAAATGATGCATTTTTGACACCTCAGTGTGGGGAATTTCCCTCATGAAGGAGGCGCCTATTTCACATGTGTGGATGAGTTTTAAACTCACAAATAATGAGATATTTTCATCTCTCCTATTTCAACTAGATCTAAAAAGTAAGCTAAACTGACCTAAAAATGGTCAAAAAGTGACCAAACTGATCTGGAAATCTCTAGAATCAGTTTGCTTGGCTAGAGGCTCACTTTTTCCTATAAATAAAAGCCTCCCCCCCTTTGTAAAAGCTTAATGGTGTTTATCTGTTACAAAGATTTATTTTTATTTCAAAAGTGTCATTCTCATTAAAATTGAATTCATGCATAGAAAGATGCATAAAAGATTTATTTTTATTTTAAAATTTTTATTCTCATTAAAATTGAATTTATGCATAAAAAGATGCATAAAATATTTATTTTTATTTCAAAAGTGTCATTCTCATTAAAATTGAATTTATGCATAAAAAGATGCATAAATAATTTATTTTTATTTCAAAAGAGTTATTTTCATTAAAACTAAATTTATGCATAAGAAGATGCATAAAGGACTTAATTTTATTTCAAAAGTGTTATTTTTCTTATAATTTAATTATGCATAAATAGATGTGTAAAGAATCTTTATATCAAAAATTAGAATCTTCTTAAATTCTATGTTTAAATTCTGCAAATAGAAGTCATGAGAATATGAGGTGAATAGATATGATGAGATAAGATGTGAATAAGATGATGATTGAATGAATGGATGTGATGTGAATAGAGATGATGAGAATGTGATGTGAATAGAAGTGATGAGAATATGAGGTGAATAGATGTGATGGCAATTAGATAGATGAGAAGAATGGATGGATGGATGTGGTGTGAATAAAGGTGATGAGAATATGAGGTGAATAGATGTGATGAGATAAGATATAAATCAGATAGATGATGATTGGATGGATGGATGTGATGTGAATTAGATAGATGTGAATGAATGGATGGATGGGTGTGATGTGAAAAGAGGTGATGAGATGAGAGGTAAATAGATGCGATGAGATGTGATGTGATGTGAATGGATGGATGGATGTGATGTGAATAGAGGTGATGAGATGCGATGTGAATAGATGTGATGAGATGTGATGTGAATGAGATAAATGTAAATGAATGGATGAGATGAGATGTGATGCCATGTGATTCATAATGTAAATGAATGATATGAGATGTGAGTGAATGTGTATGTGAAGAATGGATGTGAATGAGTATGTGAAAGAATGGATAAGGATGTGTATGTGAAGAATGGATAAGGATGTGTATGTGAAGAATGGATGTGAATGTGTATGAGAAGAATGGATGTGAATGAGTATGTGAAAGAATGGATGTGGATGTATGTGAAAGAATAGATATAGATGTGTATGTGAAAGAATGTGATGTGATGTAAAGAGATGAGATGTGACATGAATATATGTGGATGTCAAGTGATAGATATAAATGTATGGATAGATGCGAGTAGTCGTATATGTGAACGATTGGATGGATTTGGATGAATGAGATGTGATGTGGATAGAAGTGATGTGATAGAATGTTTATGAGCATGAATCTATGGAAAAGAATCAACGGCTGTGCCTCTCAAATGAGAAAAAAAGCCTTGGTCTCTATGATCCAAGTGTAATCTTTCCCTGATCTGACTTTGGGATTTATAGGTTCGGTCAGATCAGTTTAGTTAGTTAAGGTTTTTGACTACGCTAGAGAAAAATTGATCCTGGAGGAATTGCCCAAGATTTTTGGGCAAGGGAAGTTTTTTCGGGTTTGGTTTTGGAAGAACCGATGGATTAGTCTCTTGTCTGGATATCCATGGGCACGAGACCCCGAGTGTGAGACCCTGCACTGTGCAAGAAGTGCTCTGCTAGCACCCCTGAATTTGTTGCGCAGTGGGAACAGGGATCTTACAGCTCGTATCAGAGCAAAATTGGCTAAAGTGGATCAACTGAGAAGCCAAAAATGTCAAAAATTGATGTAGCAGTAAAAGGTTGAAATTGTGTGATAAAATTCATACAAATTGTTATTCAGACTGAAATTCATACAAATTGTTATTCAGACTGAAATTCATAAATTGGTAATTGGGTCCTCAGATGGAAGTATCATAATTATATGGAATCCTTGACTTGCTTGAGGCCTAGAAATGATGGTATTTACCTTATAATTCCAAGGACCGTGACTACCCGTATATACTGAGTGTATAACTGTAGCTCTTTACTGTTGTCAGTATATACGAGTAAATCTAAGATCTTGAAATCATAAGCAAAAATGCTATCAAGATGATGAATTTGAATGTGGTTGATATGATTTTAAAATTCTGGTTGAGAACTCATGAATTGATTTGGATTCTGATTGAAAAATGATGAAACCTAAATTTTGGTTGAAATGTAATAAGCTGAACAACAAAACTACAATGAGGATGAATGGGACGAGTCCCTGTGATGATGTCCATACCTAGAATGACGATAATGACTTCAGCAAATCACTATGAGATTAGTGGATTGTGTTGACAAAAAAAAATCTGTATAATTGAAATCCTCATGGAGGACTGTTCAAATGGAAATTTTGGTCTAATGGACCATTATTGTGTTAAAGATATGAATGAGATGTTCTGAATGAATTGTTATCCAATAATGAGTTCTATATGAATATCTTTATCCCACGATTCTGTGAGGAACTGACCAATCTAAAGAACCCCAAAATCAGTTGAATCTAAATCGGAATTGAATCATAAATAAAGGGACTTAACAAGAATTTTCATATTGATAGGAGCATGGATCGAGGTCGTCATGCTAGAAATGATAACCCCCAACTCGATGAGGAAGAGCTCGACTTGAATGTTTATAAAACTCTTCATAGATCGCAGCCTACAGGACCTTTTAAGGGTGAAGGGAAAAACTTGGGTGAGGCTATGGAAAAGTGGATTGAAGCAATGGGAGAGTAGTTTGATGTCAATGGGTACAATGAGAAGAGCAAAATGGCTCTTGCAAGAGTGAAGATAGTAGAAACAGCCAGAGTGGCATGGAGAAACCACTATGAGACAAATCGTCTGGATAGGAATACCAAGACATGGAATGATCTCAAAAATTACCTAAGGTGACGAGGTTCTATCCTCCCGGCTTTTTGGAAACAAAGATGAACGAATTCTTAGAGTTAACCCAGGGGAGTAGAACTATTGAATTATATCACCAAGCCTTTGCTCTTCTCCTCAAGTTCTCGCCACAACTGGATGAAGAACAGCTGATGGCCAGGTTCATTCGGGGACTGAACAAACCTTTGAATATCCTGGTGAAGAATGCCAAGCCAGTTTCCACCCATGGCTGATGACGAAGGATTTCACCAAAGCCTTTGATGTCAAAGTCCTGCCGAAGCGAGCACCATCACCTTTCAAAAGTTTTTTAATTCCAGAAGGTGATTCCAACCTTCCGCTGGCTAAAAGATATCAGGGTCAAGCCTAGGACATGGGAAGTTTCAGAATGGAAGAAATGTCCTTTTCCTCTCGAAACTCAATCCCCTGGTTTTTAACTTCAGAAGTTCCACCCTTGAACAAGGGAGTGAAATGCTATAACTGTTAAGGATTTGGACATCACAGTATGGATTGCCCAACCCCTTTTGGATCAAGGTTTTCGGGGCAGGAAAATCAGGGATCAAGATTCCAGACTCCAGCTCCTTCCATCCAGAGTAATCAGGTTACTTTCCGCCAAAATCAAGAAAATCCTAGAGGTCGGCCCTCTAACCAACCCGCAGTCTCAATCCAAAGTAATGCAAGACCTCCGCCAAAATCAAGAAAATCCTAGAGGTCGACCCTCTCTAACCAACCCGCAGTCTCAATCCAAAGTAATGCAAGAGAATAGGGGAAGGCAAAAAAAGATATTTCCAAATTCGCCGTCCACTTTCCAAGGCAGTAACACTGGAAGTAATTGAAGAAGAAGAAGATGAAAGAGATCATACTCTACCTGCGAGATGAGGACATCTTGCATTTTTCAAGTGGGAGAGAATGTAAGATTCCTCCCCAGCCCCTCAAGATGTCCAGTTTCTTCCCCTGTAATCAATCCCCTTTTCAGAATAATAAAAGATCTTGTTTCTACCTGTTTTGGCCTAGAGAGAGAAAATGTTCTCCAGAGAGGTAACTCAATTTTTAGATATCTTTTGATGGAAAAATATCCTTTCTAATTAAACGAAATCCCTCTGAAACAGAAATTCAAAAAGAACTTTCCAATGTGCAATTGGAATTAACTAAAAATAGGTAAAAAGGATCTTATCGTGAGGGTCCTGATTTTTTAGAATTTTTGGATTAAGATTCCTATGGACCAATAAGATTAATCCAAATTTGGGAAGAAGATAAATTGAAGAATAAAAGAAAATCTCCCAAAAATGAGTAAATACTCACATAAGATGAAGAGTTGACTAAGGACAAGGTTTATTAGTTAAAAAAGAAGAGATATTTAGAGGAAATGATGCATTTTTGACACCTCAGTGTGGGGAATTCCCCTCATGAAGGAGGCACCTATTTCACATGTGTGTATGAGTTTTAAACTAAAAAATAATGAGATATTTTTATCTCTCCTCTCTCTTGTTTAAACTAGATCCAAAAAGTAAGCTAAACTGACCTAAAAATGGTCAAAAAGTGACCAAACTGATGTGGAAAATTCTAGAATTAGTTTGCTTGGTTAGAAGCTCACTTTTTCCTATAAATAGAAGCCTCCCCCTTTGTAAAAGCTTAATGGTGTTTATGCACTGTTACTCTGCTTTTGTCCTCTTGAGCCATTTAACATTGAATTTCTTGATAATTTAATTGTTTATTGGCCTAATCCTCTCCAAGTGAATTTGGTGGCCACTCTTGCTGCAAACAAGAGTAGGACCCTCAATCCCTCAAGCCAAAGGAAAGCTTACCAGCTCCATGTAGGATTAATTCTTACTTATTGTGAATTTTTAAATCTATGGTTTTCTCAAATTTTATGCTTTGTAAATGTTGAATTAAAATCTGATGCTATGCCTTGATGGAAAGGCCACCCCCTTCTCTTCTTTACAATTTAGCCCTTCTCAATGCTAGAAAGTTTAACTAAAAAATTGATTAAACTCTTTTCATTGTTTACTCTCTTGTTTTTTGGAAAATGGAGTAGATTAGAGATATTAGAATTCAAATTGGATTAATTCAAGTCATAAATTGAATGATAAAATTGAGAAATGGTCCGCCATACAAAGGAGGTTATGGCAAAAATTTATCAAATTTTGTGGAACTAAAGTTTATCATTAGGTTATTCTAAATGAGTAATTCCCTCTGTTTGTGCATTCTAAAAGATTTATTTTTATATCAAAGCTTCTATTCTCATTAAAATTGAATTTATGCATAGGAAGGATGCATAAAAGATTTATTTTTATTTCAAAAGTGTCATTCACTTTAAAATTGAATTTATGCATAGAAAGATGCATAAAAGATTTATTTTTATTTCAAAAGTGTCATTCTCATTAAAATTTAATTTATGCATAAAAAGATGCATAAAAGATTTATTTTTAGTTCAAAAGTGTCATTCTCATTAAAATTGAATATATGCATAGAAATATGCATAAAAGATTTATTTTTAATTTAAAAAATTTATTCTCATTAAGATTGAATTTATGCATAAGAAGATGCATAAGGGATTTATTTTTTTTTTTCAAAAGTGTTATTTTCCTTATAATTGAATTATGCATAAATAGATGCGTTAAGAACCTTTATATCAAAAATTAGAATCCTCTTAAATTCTATGTTTAAATTCTGTTAATAGAAGTGATGAGAATATGAGGCGAATAGATGTGATGAGATAAGCTGTGAATCAGATGATGATTGAATGGATGGATGTGATGTGAATAGAGATGATGGGAATGTGATGTGAATTAGATAAATGCGAATGGATGGGAATGTGATGTGAATTAGAAAAATGCGAATGGATGGATGTGATGTGAATAGAAGTGATGAGAATATGAGGTGAATAGATGTGATGAGTGGTGATGGGAATTAGATGGATAAGAAGAATGGATGGATGGATGTGGTGTGAATAGAGGTGATGAGAATATGAGGTGAATAGATGTGATGAGATAAGATGTGAATCAGATAGATGGTGATTGGATGGATGGATGTGATGTGAATTAGATAGATGTGAATGAATGGATGGATGTGATGTGAATTACATAGATGTGAATGAATGGATGGATGGGTGTGATGTGAATAGAGGTGATGAGAATATGAGGTGAATAGATGTGATGAGATAAGATATGAATCAGATAGATGATGATTGGATGGATGGATGTGATGTGAATTAGATAGATGTGAATGAATGGATGGATGGGTGTGATGTGAATAGAGGTGATGAGATGAGAGGTAAATAGATGTGATGAGATGTGATGTGAATTAGATAGATGTGAATGGATGGATGGATGTGATGTGAATAGACATGATGAGATGTGAGATGAATAGATGTGATGAGATGTGATGTGAATCAGATAAATGTGAATGAATGGATGAGATGTGATGTCATGTGAATCAGAATGTAAATGAATGGTATGAGATGTGAGTGAATGTGTATGTGAAGAATGGATGTGAATGAGTATGTGAAAGAATGGATAAGGATGTGTATGTGAAGAATGGATGTGAATGTTTATGAGAAGAATGGATGTGAATGAGTATGTGTGAAAGAATGGATGTGGATGAGTATGTGTGAAAGAATGGATGTGGATATATGTGAAAGAATGGATATAGATGTGTATGTGAAAGAATGTCATGTGATGTAAAGAGATGAGATGTGACATGAATATATGTGGATGTGAAAGGGATATATATGAATGTATGGATAGATGTGTATGTGAAAGAATGTCATGTGATGTAAAGAGATGAGATGTGACATGAATATATGTGGATGTGAAGGGATATATATGAATGTATGGATAGATGCGAGTAGTCGTACATGTGAACGATTGGATGGATGTGAATGAATGAGATGAGATGTGTATGAATGAGATATGATGTGGATAGAAATGATATGATATAATGGTGATGATAATGAATGTGATGGATATGAATGAAAGTGAATGTGATGGATATGAATGAATGTGATGTGATGGGATGTGAATCGGGATAGATGTGAATGAATGAATGAGATGTGAGGTAAAATGAATGAGATGCGATGTGAGTGAATGTGATGTGGTCTGAATGGATGAGATGTGAGTGAATGTGATGTGGTCTGAATGGCTGAGATGTAAATAAATGTGAGTGAATGTGATGTGGTCTGAATGGATGAGATGTAAATAAATGTGATGTGATGAGATGTGGGTATGGGTAGATGTGAGTGGATGAGATCTGATGAGGATAAATTTAGAGGCCTCATGCTTTATGCATAAGCTTTAGCATAGGTTGCATAAGGCTTGCATAGTGGCATAGTTTGCATAAGGCTTGCATACCGGCATAGCTTGCATAAGATTTTGTATGTATGCATTACTAATACTTTCCTCACCCTTTTGTTGGTTTTGTAGGTCCTCTAATACTCTCTTTTAGCATCACGAAAAAGAGGTAAGTGCTTTTCTATCTTTTCTCTATTATTATTGCACCCTTGGGTGCTGGGGATCTATTTTGTAGGTTTGTTTTTATACCTTAAATCAGAGAACTGCATGTTGCAGCTATACATCTACACAGGCAGCTCTCTGATTTTTTTTTTTAATTCCAGAGATCTTCTATAAACGGGTCTATATGTGCGTCTATAGGTGCATCTATATGTGCGTCTATATCATAGACGCATCTATATGCGTGTCTATAATGATATAGATGCGCTTATAAACATGTCTATAGATGCGCCTATAGATGCGTGTCAGTAGATGCACTTTTAGACGCTCTTATAAACGTGCTCGTAACATTTTAAACCACGTTGTCAAAACGCGTCTATAAACGTAGCTACGGTTGCTTTTCCTTGTAGTAAAGTCTTAACCTCTTCAAGAAAAAGTAGGAGATAGGTACGTCACAATACCATTAGTGTCATAAATGTTGTGTGCCTATCACCTTTCATTTTTATCTGCGTTTGTGTGACACGTGATTCCGGTTTAGCATTCATGGATTGTCAAAGAAGTACACTTCTAAGTTTCTTGACGGAGAAAAAAATTCTAAAATGGTATTAGGGAGACTCATCTTTCTTGCAAATTGTGAACGAGATGACATTGTATTTCAAGATACAAAGTAGCTCAAATTGTGAACGAGATGACATTGATGTAAAAGAGACATGGGATAAAGGAGCTTGTGTAATGCTGGTCATGAGAGGAATAGTTGTACAAAGAGATAGGAAAGCTAGTTTTGGGCCCCTAATTGTAAATGGGCAGTCGGCCATTGTAACTATGAGCTCTTTTGTATATAAGACATTTATGAAATATCAAAAGGGACAATCCCATTAGTCTCATTTGATCTTTGCCTCTTCTCTCTCTCTCTCCCTCTCTCTCTCTCTCTCTCTCTCTCTCTCTCTCTCATATTTGATCTTTGCCTCTTCTCTCTCTCTCTCTCCCTCTCTCTCATTTGAGCTTGTCGATGTATTCTTGCTTGTGTTTGCTTGCTAGAATGCTTGATTGTTGGTGTATGCTTGTAGGGATGGTGATGGTCTAGCTTCTCTCCCTCTCTCTCTCTCTCTCTCTCTCTCATTTGATCTTTGCCTCTTCTCTCTCTCTCTCCCTCTCCCTCTCCCTCTCCCTCTCCCTCCCTCTCTCCCTCTCTCTCTCTCTCCCTCTCTCTCATTTGAGCTTGTCGATGTATTCTTGCTTGTGTTTGCTTGCTAGAATGCTTGATTGTTGGTGTATGCTTGTAGGGATGGTGATGGTCTAGCTTCTCTCCCTCTCTCTCTCTCTCTCTCATTTGATCTTTGCCTCTTCTCTCTCTCTCTCCCTCTCCCTCTCCCTCTCTCTCTCTCTCTCTCTCTCTCTCTCATTTGAGCTTGTGGATGTATTCTTGCTTGTGTTTGCTTGCTAGGATGCTTGATTGTTGGTGTATGCTTGTAGGGATGGTGATGGTCTAGCTTCTCTTTGCTCTGTACCAAGTCCCTCTTGCATGCATGTGGCATGTGGTTAAGGTTGAACTTTCCATAGCTCCATCCTTCTTTCTCTCTACCTAGCCATTGAGAATCTCTAATTGGGGGACATAAGTAGAGGTGGAGTTAGCTCCTAGTGGCTTCACATTGAGGAGTTAACCATCATTAGGGTTGGCTAAGTGCAACTCTCGAGAGAATCGACCCTTGAATGTTGTATCTTTTCTCTTCTCTCTCCCTCTTGTGTGCAAGGTAGTATGTTAGGCTTAACATCTTTGGCTCCATGTATCTGGGCACTAAATGCCTGATACTTGGTAATGGAAAATATCATAAAAGAACAAACACTAACACAAAGACATTTCCCTTTAGCAGAAAATCATAGCAGTAAAACGGAATACGAAACATCATACAAAAAATCCGCTACACACAATAACCCTGAACAGATGATCAGAATTCATTGATGTCATAATCATGTAAGGGATTACATTTCCGCTTCTTCATCTTCTACAATTCTGAATATCAGTTATGCGCCTTCCCATGATCAACTAACTACATCTCTTCATATCTCTCCTTTCTCACGAACTCCTAAGCAACTACCCAAAAGGATCATTCACATATATAGAATTTGGATATTCCAACTTAGGTAAAGTTAACCCCTAACACATGGCACAGCCCGGTGGTTGGGTTTTCGAGAAAACCCGACTCGGACCCATAAATCCCTGATCAAACCATCCATTGTCTTTACATTGCTTCAAAAAGAAAACACAACTACAAACTGAAAACAAAATCCTACTAAACTAGAAATCCTAAAACACTAGAAAAGCATAAATTACTAATGTAACACCACCGGCTCCAATGGCTTCGGCGGATCATCTTTAGTCTTTGAATCTTCCACCGGCTCCAGATTGACGACTGGAACATCAAGCTGATTGCTTCTATGACATTATTTAAACTCTGTAATGCTGAAAAACTGATTTTCCAATCAATTGGAAACTTTTTCATCTCGACAGGATTTACTGACTTGCTTCTAACTGAATTCTCTTGAAAATATGCAACTTGCACCTCACTTTGATCATTGTAGTCATAAAATAAAAGCTGAATGAACACTTCCCTTCTGTCAGATTGACTTTTGAAGTTAGAAATTACATTCAGGTAGATATTCTTTAGTTGCATTTGAAACTGATCCACTTTGATCATTGTTCTTCCTCCATTGATTAACAATTGAATTGAGAAACATGTCAGGAACATTTGATTTAACTTCAGTTTTCTCTGATTTGAAATCAGGTCCATCATATGATTGAAAATCTCTAGTCCTTCAAATCTGACTGATTCAACATCATCTTGTACTGAAATCTGATTCATCTGATTCTGATCACCTTCATTGTGACCACACAAAGATTGATCTCTTTGTAACTGAAAACTATCCTGACTTTGTTGAATATCCCGGACTACAGCTGACTTGATCTGACTTTGTTTTTGACACGTCTGATCCATCTGGAACATCAATTGTGCCTTGATTACCCATGAACTAGGTACAGAACATTCAGATAGTACCTGACTTTGACAAAAACTCCCTGAACCAAGAAACTGATATAGTAAAACCTGTAACTGAATTAGTTTTAACCAAATCTGATCCATTCTGATTATGTCTCCTGCATATAATGACTGATTCAAACTGGTCTGAATCATCTTTGAACTGATTTGAATCATCTTTTCCATCTCCTTCTCTTTTTTAATTTCAAGATTGCACCTGAAATTGATCTGATTCTGTTTTTGTACCATCTGATCCAACTTGATCATGGATTTGGTAGAAATAACTGATTTTTGAGTCAGTGGATATTCAGGTTTGAATTGAACACCACAAATATTCACTGAACTGAAAACTTGATTGAGTAACACTTCAAACTGAAAGGCTCCAACTTCTTGTTGTGCAAAAATTTGCCCACCTTGCATCTGTCTTTGATTATGTTGATCATTCCATTGGTTAGTTAATTTCAGATTCACCATTTGATAAGCTTCCTGAATTTCAGGAAAGACTTCCTGATTGTGGCTGACTTCTTTTTTCTGAATTTCTTCAGTGTTTGTGAGAAATAATGGACCATGTGGCCCTTTGGCTTCATCATGGCATTGCCCAAAACGCTCATACACATCAAAAACATCATGCATCATGAAAAAATCATCCATATGGTCATCATCCACAACATCAAATAGAAAACCACACTTCCCATCATTGAGCACATCAACAACATGCTTCTCATTGATAATTTCTTCCTCATGCAAATCAGATTTGGGGATAGTTAGGGTTTCCTCACTCCTTTGGCTTCTACCCACTTCCACTAGCTGACTTTGTGCATCATGATTTCCTTCAAGAAACTCATAAGGAATTGTAGATGTGGAATTAGGGTCATCTAGGGACACTACCTGGCTCTGTTGGCTCTCTAGGTCCTCTTTTGTAACCTTCTTTCCCAACATCTCATCAACATGAAACTCAACATCTTGAAGACAAAGAAGAAAATCTTCCATCACAATGTCATCTTCATCATACACATTTTCTTGTTTGGATGAATGATCTTTAACTACTCCATGAGCTAGCTCTAATGTTGGGCTAGGGGTATCTAGGGATTCTTGGTGGCTCTCTTGGCTCACACCCTCATGCACCTCCTTCACACCAATCATTGGCATCACCATTGGGTAGATAAACCAATCATCATCATCACTCTCATCCTGAAAATCATCCTCATACTTCTCCCTCAATTTCACACAAGCTTTCTCTAACATTTTCACCCTCTTCTTGCTAGAACAAGATCGACATCTTCTACCCTTATGCTCTTTATGATACTCATATGCATCTTCAAGAAAAACCTCAAAATCATCTAACTTCTCCCTGACTTTCCTCATCTTCTCACATGATGATGCATTATGGAATCTCATGATGATCTTATGCAATTTTGTGCACATATCCACCATGCAAAACTTCTTACAATCATCTCCCATGCAACAATCTTCACAAATGTATTGACAATCATCCATGATATGGTCAAGTTTCAAGCAAATTGCACACTTCTTCTTCTTCATTTTAGCCATCATATCACTTAGAAAATACTCATAACATGCCTTAGCGCCCGCAATAGGTGCACCACACCCATGCGAGACCGCATAAGCACATAGCAAGGAGAGCTCGGTGCTATACCGAGATCCAAACAATGCACAATATGTGGTTGCTTTGGCTTGTACTTAGCATTGTCAAATTGATGTTTTATGTATGACTCCTTGAAAATGTAAAATGTATGCTTACTTGCATAAATTGATTGTGGGCATTTCTCCATGTCTCACATTTGTAGCAATGATGAGCCCTTCTTGCTTGCATTGGTTAAACGTCGCCGCAATCACATCAATTGCTTCTACTGTCATTGAAATTGTACTCTCCACTCATAAAGACAGTCAAGAAAATAACTGTAACAATCAGGCTTACAGATTCAGATATTCAGGCTGCTACAGATTCAGATGTTGTCTGCAAATTCAGAAAAACAGATTGCTGTTGCTGCAGACTGCAGATTCAGGAAAACAGATTTCTGCTGCTGCAGATTGCAGATTTCGGAGCAGATTTTTTGATTCTACTACAGATTGCTGATTCAATCAATTACTGCCTCTTGTGAATCAACCATTGCCATGTCCATGGAAAATTTGCAGCACCTTCTTCTTCATGTAGAGAGCAAACATTGCCATGCTTCCATGCCTTCAAATTGGTTTCCAAACCCATGGAAAATTTGCAGAATCGCCAAGTGTTAACCCTAGAAAGAGTTAAATAAATAATACACACACTCCCTCATTCTCTCTCAACGTTCAAAAGAATACACACAGTCAAAAAGGTAGAGAGAGAATATGTTTTTGTCTTCTGCTCCATTCATTTCCCTCAAAAAGCATACAACATTACATTACATCTCCTGGCTTGTGCCCTCGTGAAATGAATGCGACTAGTTTGCCTCTCCCTATCTGACATTCATGCAAGACCCAAACAGCACAGCACAACACAACCCCATACCCAACAAAACAAGACAATGCTGAGTATGCGAACACCGCAGGATCGCCAATGTGTATCTGGGCACTAAATGCCTGATACTTGGTAATGGAAAATATCATAAAAGAACAAACACTAACACAAAGACATTTCCCTTTAGCAGAAAATCATAGCAGTAAAACGGAATACGAAACATCATACAGAAAATCCGCTACACACAATAACCCTGAACAGATGATCAGAATTCATTGATGTCATAATCATGTAAGGGATTACATTTCCGCTTCTTCATCTTCTATAATTCTGAATATCAGTTATGCGCCTTCCCATGATCAACTAACTACATCTCTTCATATCTCTCCTTTCTCACGAACTCCTAAGCAACTACCCAAAAGGATCATTCACATATATAGAATTTGGATATTCCAACTTAGGTAAAGTTAACCCCTAACACTCCACTATCGGGAATGCATCTAGCTTAGGTTCCTCCAATTGGTTCATTTTCTAGAGTCCTTGTTTGGCCTAGTTGGCATGCAAATCCATCGGTTGCTTACTTGTTTTGGTGCTTGTTTTTTCTTGTTGATGGTGATACCATGGATCATTGAAGGTTGATTGAGCATTTGAGCAAGGAGATATTCACTGAGCACGGGAGAAGCAAGTAAGTGCTCAACATTGCCCTTGACATTCACACAACTCTTTGATTTTTTGTTTCCTTTTTATCAAGTTTGCACCTTAGTTTAATCAACAAATTAAGATTAATTAGTTAGTAAGTTTTCATTAAGTATTGTAGGCATCAATAGATAGGTTGAGACTAGCTCTAGCTTTCTATTGAATCAAAAACCCAAAAAATTGGGAGAAAGATACATGAATTAGTAAGAATCTGAGGACAAACCAAGTGGAAATCACATTCTGCATGCACTTGAGAAGCGAATGATCGTTCCTTTTACACGACATAGCCATGGCACATCCGCCATGCCCGTTCCCTTACTAGCCAAATTTGGCAAGGTCTTTGGCCTTGAATGTGGCAATTTGCATTAAAAATGAAATAATTACATTAAATTGGCATAACGAGAATTCAATTGCATTCAATAAGGTGGGTACAATTGATTTCGTTAGGAAATATAGTGGGTTTGGCCTTGAATGTGGCAATTTGCATTAAAAATGAAATAATTACATTAAATTGGCATAACGAGAATTCAATTGCATTCAATAAGGTGGGTACAATTGATTTCGTTAGGAAATATAGTGGGTGGCTGCCAGACTTCAATCCTTAAATGCGCAGAATCCCCTAAAAAACCGTCAAAATCTCTAAATATGATAGTTCCACGGTCGTTACTTCAGTGCCAAAACTATTCCTTCCCTAAGGGTACACCTTTCACAGAGCATTCATTGTGTTTTCCACGGGTGTGTCAATTTTTTCACACTCATTCCATTCTCTTTTGCATCTAATTCAGAAAAAATGTACAGCCATTACACTTGTGCTACACCCATACCACTTTTCCTATCCAAAGCAAATGCCTGTACAGTTGTTTTACGTGAAGCATACCCTCGTGGAAAACTTGCCATGCCCGTTCCCTTCTCGACCCATCTTGGTATGCACATTTCAACAAGTGCCACACACGTACCTTCTCCATCCAAAGCGCATGCTCGTTCCTTTGTAAAGCCGTGCCCGTGTCCTTCAGAAAGTGAAAGTCCATGTCCTCTACCCTTTGAGAAGCATACGCCCATTCCCTTCAGACTTAGAAAGCGTATGCCCATACCATCCCAAAGCGTACAACCCTACCATTCCCACAAAAAAAAAAATCATTGGGGAGTTGTGCATAGCAGTTCCACATTTCCATGCACCTACGCTTGGGTAAATTGGTTCGAAATAACCCTCTTTTGATGACATGAAGTCTCCTAAATCTCCCTTGATCATAAAATCGAACCCATCGATCAATACAGCGTGAAGTCAAATAGTGTGCTCGTCTTTAATAGCACCAGCACTAGCAGAGAGCAAAGACCACCCTAGCATAGGACGAGAAACTTCTGACCTTGAGATAGGAGAGCCTAAACCTCGGTGCATGGATAAACCACATGTCTAAGAGAAAGCTCCTACCTCTCCCACACATTCATAGAGAAGCCTTGCTTTGAGGCTCCGTAATTTTATCCTGGGAAACACATAGTCAGAAAGAACCGCAACCCGGAGTGAGAGGTATGGACCATCCACAAGAAAATGAGCCCACTCCGTCTCTAGATCCTAGTAGAGAAGAGGTAGGGCAGAGTCAAAGCCCATTATATCCAACTCGAACTACAAGTCTCTGGAGAGTTGTGCCTGTTTTAGGAGTGACTGATTCTTATAGAGCCCAAAGACCCATACAAATCCTAGGGCCAGGTCCATCATCTCAAGGACCAGAAATGTTGTAAACACAGAGAAAGGGTCTAGCCAGGCCAACCATGTCAGCCCAGTCTACCTATATATCAGCAATACCTACCACATAGGGAGCTTACCCTGGGTACCACGTGGGACAACAAGGGACACAATTTAACCTACCTATAAGACAAGGGTCTCCAATGGTATACTATCCTCTTGGAACCACTCCTGCACCAACCTTTCCTCAACCTACACCCCATCAAGCCATGGAAAGGGCTAATCCAAAAATAGTAAGTTAGCCATGGAAATAGGGAGGGGGTAGCTGCAAGCATCACACCCCCATCACCAGTGCAACCTCAACCTACATCAAGATTAAAGCAGAATCCCATCCCACATTTCAAGATGTTTAATCAAATTTGTGAAGCCTTTGGCTTGCATCATGTAGAAGGTCAAGTTAAGGTGAGTGCCTTCAGGCTCACCCTGAGGTAAAGCAGGCCAATGGTTTAGGTCCTTGAAAGATGAGGACAAGGCTACCTTTTAAACCTTGAAAGAGGCCTTCAAGGTACGATATTCTCACCAAGGCACTCGATGGAGTCTGGTTGAGAAGTTGCACAATGTCAGACAAAGGGATGGTGAAACCAGCCAAGATTATATCAATAGAGTCAGATATCTCCATTCTCGTTGCAGTGCCAAAGACAAGTTCTATGATGAAAGATTAATAAGGAGATTGCTAGAAGGTCTAGATGATGAATCCTTGCACAATTCATTATATGCCATGGCACCTCCTTTGAGCAATGTTGTAGAAGTGATATGCACTTTGAAGACAATTTCAAGGGAACAAGTTCCTCTGAACTTCATGAGGGAAAATTTGAAGCCTCTTTCAAGACCACCAGTACACAAAAAATAACAAACAGAGCAAATATTCCATAGCGGACAACAAGTTGAGAAGTTGTGTGAGGTCCCCTGCCCAGTGTAGGGCTCTTGCCGCGCCGGCGGAAGTGGCGTCGGCCTCCCGCGCAGGAAGGCAGGGTCCACACACTCGGGGCCTCACCCGCGGATGTCCGGGACGAGAGGCTAGCCCGGGCGGCCCCTCGGAGATCTGGCCCCGAAGACTCCCCTCACCTGAAAGGCACGGCGATTTCGCCAATCGGGAAAAATCTTCTAACAGGGGAATTACTCTAACGAGTCAAGTCTTAACTAGAAAAATTGATCTAACCAAACCTGAAGTCACATGTCAGATCAAGAAGAGACTTGCACTTGGTCTATGGAATCACCGCTTTCTTCCTCATTTCGAGGCACAGCCGATGATCCCCTCCCATAGAATAAGGTCTTCTCAAGATTTAAAACTAAATAAGGTTAGCCAACCACCTGACCAATGAATTGGTGGGATTCCTTTATAAAGATTTGGTTGGGTTTTTGACCGGGTACCGAGGAAAAGAGTTCCCAGGACCCCTAGCCGGAGATTCATGCAAAAAAATCAAGGTAGACATACCACGTAAACACCGAATATGAACTTGCCATTTATAATAGATTGGACTAGCTTTAAAAAAAATCCTTCAGTAGAAATCATAATATTTCTGATCATTATTATCCAAAATTCTGAGTCCATTGTATTAAAAAAATGTATCCTCTGAACTCTCCGCCCGTTGAAGACCAGCTGGCCAATCAACGAGATCCAATATCAAAATTTGGTTCCCAAAAATCTTTCCTTTTTGTCTAACAACCGAAATCTTCCTTGATGTCGTACGCATGGGTGTCCTAGCAACCGTGAGCCTGTGCATCGCCTAGTCAGAACCCTCTAGGATCCTCCTAGGTGTCCTAGCACTTCACTCAGGGACCGCTTTGTCGGTCCTCGCCCATCCTACCAGAAGCACACCATTTTAACCGTAGTGAGGCTGGTCAAGACCTCGGTAGGCTTTGCCGCAAGCAACGTCCCTTGAAGACTCCCCGCCACCAGCAGCTGTTCCAACGAACCTCCTCTTAGAAAAGCATAAGCCAAATGCTACCTGCAGCATTCTGGCGTAAAACAGTCCTTTGAATGAAAAAACAGAGGTTCCAATGCAAGTGAAATTCGAGTTTGAGATCGGTTCCAAAAACCCTTTTTCCATAATTCCCAGTTTCATAATAATGAGGATCCTGGATCTCTCATGAGGGTAATCTGTCCATCATTTTGTCCATTTGTCCAACTAGATTCTTGGTGAGTTTGGTCAAGGAAAACTAGATTAGTTTGGTAATCTATTCTTTGGATTTAGTAACTCGAAGTTTTTGTTTGATTCAGATCGAGAGAAGGACAATTAGGTTTACTGTCCGTCACTCACGTAGTCTAACCAAATTCATTCGGTTTAGTTAGATACAAGGGGTCCCTTCAACAAAACATCTATGTTTTGGGTGAATATCAATTTAGTGATTTTACCAATTAGAATATCAAAAGATGTTTTTTATGCCACATTCATCTTTTGAAACTAAAATTTAATTCAAATCCATCTTTTCTTCAGTATCATAAAAATTCTTCTTTTACCTAAAATATCAATTCCTATTTTTTTGAATAAACTTGAAATCCTTCTTTTTCTCATTTAAATGAGTGCAATCCAATTATCATGGGAATTCCTCTTTTACCATAAATTAAATCTACTTAAAATTCTTCGTAAAAATTACATAAAAATATCCATTAATTCGATTAAGCTAAAAATTTCACTTTTCTCATTTAAACATTTGAATTCCAATATGGTGGGAATTCCTCTTTCATCATTTAATCTTATCTATACAAAAAGATAAATTTAACTAAATCTTCTCTTAAAATTTTAAAAAAATATTCATTAACTCCTTTACACTAGGAATTACACTTTTCTCATTTAAATATTTGGATTCCAATATAGTGGGAATTCCTCTTTCATCATTTAAAATGTATCTATGCAAAAAGATATATTTAACTAAACTTTCTCTTAAAAATTTAAATAAAAATCTTCATTAATTCCTTTACACTAGGAATTACACTTGCCTCATTTAAAAAGTTGTGTCTTGATGATCTGTTGGGTTGTAGTAGTTTGTTCTTTTCCATTTGTGTGTCTGTATGGGTGTGTGTAAATAAAACATTGTAAATTATTCCATACAAAAAGATGTATTTTCGGTGTGTGTTTCTAGGATTTAGGCTGTGTGTGGTTGTTATTTAGGATGCTATCACTGTTTTAGTGAGTATTTAGTGCATTGGACTAAAGAGTAGGAAGGCCAATTTTTTTTTGGTGCGTTCGTCGGGAGATCACTAGCTAGTTAGTAGCTACGGGATATCTCGGCGCATATATTTTGCATGTGAGAACCAGGGTTTAGGAGTTCAAAAAAAAAACGGCACGACTCCTAGGATCAGAAGGACTTAGGAGTGGCCGCGAGGAGTCAAATGAGAGAGGGGCATTGGTAAACACATGTGATTTTTTGGATAGTTTTGCTAACTGGGTTCCGTACGAAGAAGAACGACAAGAGTGGGAGGACATATTCATTCAAGAATATTACCCACAGTTTCCCAGTGATGTGATACGTAAGATCAAGGCCACATACTGCAAGGATTATCTTAGATCCATAGAGCCCTTTGGTTTGTTCCATGCACCAATCTAGTGGAAGTGGTTTATCAAGGCAATTTTAAGGTCCATCAAGCTAGATAATCTAGAGAATCACGAAGAACCTCAGGAAGTAAGAAGTGCATGAGTGAGTCTACTCAGGGTCGAACAATTGACCCAAGACAAGGCAATTTTAAGGTCCATCAAGCTAGATAATCCAAAGAATCACGAAGAACCTCAGGAAGTAAGAAGTGCATGAGTGAGTCTACTCAGGGTCGAACAAGCAAGGGAAGAAAGGAGGAAAAGGAGGGCTGAACGAGCTGAAATCCGTCTCGCTGTGCAATTAGAGTTAGTGAACCTATTGTTGAGAGAGCAAGAACCGAACGTGACACAAGGAAGATCCTTGGATAGCAATCAATTTCACGTTAGCGTTCCTTCTAGTCTAAGCGGGGAAGATCTTTTGTGTGATGACCAAACAATAAGGGATTTAGGAGTCAGCAATCGACCTGTAGAAGTTGATAGCCCAATAAGAGAAGAAAGAGAGACTATTGCAGGCACTAGCGGTAGTGTGCCTAGAGGACTTAGAAGCTATCCGTGATTACCTAGGGTAAGACCTAGAGCTTTAAATTTCTGGGATGATCCAACTTTTGAGGTATTACCATTTTTCCAAATGGCTGTTCTAGCACAAAGAGCAACAATCCGGTTAGCCGACTTTGTGCAATTTGCGGGCTTTGGGACAAGGATCCTGATGCGCATTTACAAAAGTTTGAGGTGACGTGTTGCTAACGCGATAATTGATCAAGATCAAAAGCTGCATATCTTTCCGGCAACTTTTAAAGACGAAGCAGCAAGTTGGTATGGCAACTTGGATGCAGCCTCCAAGGCCACATACCAAAATCTAGCAACATCTTTTTTGGCCAAATTTAGAAGGCAAGGTCTTCAAGATAGATTGGCCCAGCAATTAGATTACTTGTTGCAAGGAGTGAACGAGAGCATTGACCATTACATACAACGCATGGAGACCATTGTGAGGAAGATGGGAGTAGCAGCCCCTAATGATGGGAGTAGCAGCCCCTAATGATGACACACAAAAGCGTCATTTGATTGATGGTCTAAGGGATCTAGAGGCTCAGAAGTATGTTGGGCTTCATCGGCCTGTTGATTTGAACGCGGCCAAACAAGAAGCTAGAAACTAGGAAGAGGTACAGTTGGAACAGCAACGACGGAGGGAATTACTTTATGGCCCTATGGGGACATCACCTATGGTTAGCTCTATGAGACCCCAGGAGGTCTCAACAATTGCCGGTCCCTCACAACCACAAGTGGTTGTTAATACAAATCCAGCATCATACATGCCTCCAAACCCATATATGACTGCACCGGCATACATGCTTCAGACCGGAACACCACCACCACCTTTAGTGAGCGAGGCAAGGGTGGGGGACATTGTGACAAGTGTGTTGGGAAAATTTAAAGAGGAGATCTTAAGTGATGTGCGAGCTCCAGTAAGGGACGTTATGGCTATAGAGCCACAGCTGCCTACTATGCAAGCTAGTGCGCAAAGTCCACCCCGATCGAATATATGGTGTGGGAAATGTCATGGCTATGGCCACTTGGCTACAGAGTGTCCTACTGTATCTCGACTCGTACCTGATCAACCACGAATCTTGTTTTGTACTTATTGCTTGAAAAACAATCATACAGAGGAAAATTGCTTCATTAAGCAAGCACATGAGAGAAGGCAAGCGCAGGGGATGAACACTAATTTTAATTGCATGGATAAGAATAATATTACTTATGAAATTGGACCTCCACCTCGACCTTTCATGCAAAGAGGGATCCCAGAACCCTATAAGCAACAATTGCAGCAAGGATTACCCGCACGAGCCCGACCTCCATTTCCACGAGGGTGAGGGCAAGGTGGAATGAGGGGACAAAGGCCAGGGTCACCATATCGGCCATATTTTGGCCGGGGTTATCAAGGATATGGAAGTCCTAATACAATTACCCAAGGAACAATGATTTGTTGGAACTGCCACCAAGAAGGCCACATTGCTGCATATTGCCCGAATGCAAGGGTACACCAAGATTATGTTCCTTTATGCAAGCAATGCAGTGAGGAGGGCCACCACGAGGAGAAAGATTGCCCTAAAAGTAATGCAAAATTAATAGGGGACAAAGGGAAGCAAATTGTAGATGAGGGTCCAAGTACTTCAGCAAATTTAGTGGAAGTAGTCCCTATAGTAGGTGCTAGGAAAGAATCGACAGACAGAAAATCTAGAAAGGTGACATTTTCTCATAATCATCCAATGGTGGGAGTTGTCACTAGATCCCAAGGGAAAGTGCAAAGGACTGCGGAAAGCTTGTCGAAATCAACCCAATTAGAAGGAGGAAAAGTAAGCATGCTTAAGGAGGCATCTTTAGAGGAAGTTGCAGAGAGTCAAGAGCCAGTGTCGGATGAGCAATCGTCTGATCAACCTCCCATAGCACACGTAGGAAAAGGCCCTCACTTCCAACTTGGTGTAACACCTTTCCCTGATAGATTAAAAGTACCACGTGCTAAGAAGGTCGGGATAGGTGCTAAAGTTGATCCAAAACCTTAATTTGATTTATGGGATATATTGGAACGGTGTGAGGTGTCTATTAGTCTACCTACATTAGCGGAGATCTCTCCAATATGTCAAAAGCAGATGTATCAACGACTTGCACGTCGACGTTCGCGGGTGAGAAAAGAAGTGACCCCTAAAGAACCTTTGGAAACAGGAGTGCAAGTAATTGATATGTTTATGGATTCTGAGGTTCCGACTATTACGGTAGAAATTGGACATCATCAGGTCATGGGGGTATAGCTAGATGGAGGAGCTGCGGTGAATCTCATGACTGAACACACGACCATGAAGAGTTGGGCCTAAAGGGTTTAGAGCCCACAAATATCATGTTGCGAGTAGCAGATCAACGTCGAGTGAAACCATTAGGTCTACTTCAAGGAGTAAAGACTATAATAGCTGGATTGGAGTTTTGCGTTACCTATCTAGTAGTGCGACCGCATTCCTATGGTGCAGTGTTTCCAATCTTGGTAGGACGACCTTGGTTAGTACAAGCTCCATGTGTTCAAAATTGGCATAAAGGGATAATAACCATAGGTCCACGCACGGATAGAGTTCAATTGAGGGTTTTGTCTAAAGAATTCTTGAGGGAGTTCACTAAACCACCTTCTACAACCGAAGAAATGACGGGATATGGAAGTGGTACATCCGTTGGTGTGAGGAAGTAGTCCAAGAACGCTTTGCATTAAATAAAGATAAGTATGCTCGTTTTCTTCAAAATGGGTATCAAATGCAAATGGTTGATACGGATGAGCCTATAATGCAAAAGAGAGAGTGCTCTAACTTTGCTTTGGATGCCGGTATGGGAGAATATCGAGTGCATTTTTCTTCGGAGAATGACTCTGACAATGACATTACCGATTGGTTGTCATCACCAGAGGAGTGTGTAGTGGATTGCTTTTGCATGGATACAATCAAGCGGAGGAGAGCAGAGGATGGGGATACAATCAAGCAGAGGAGAGCAGAGGATGGGGATAAAGCAAGGTAGAATTAGAGCTAGAACGAGTTTTTTCTAGTGAGTCAATGGACGCATTATTAAAGAAGGTGAAGCTGCTAGAGGAAGATAAGGGATGAGCTGAGATAAAAATTAGACATTTGCAAGATTTGACCTTGCAACTTGAAGAGTGCCGTCATGAAGAAGAAACTTCTTGGGAAGCCTTACTTCGAGAAAAAGATCGTGAGATTGGTCGTTGTCGACAGGAACTCAAATATAATGCGAGGTATACTCGAAAGTCGCTCAGAGAATGTGAGAGATATAAGCAAAAAGATAACAAGAGTGAGGATGGCTCGTCGTTACAAAAGATGAGTAGAAGGAAAAATAAGTCATTTTCAAGAGAGTTCTTGAAAGCACAATACAATGAAACAATAGGAGGTGATTGTAAGATCCCTGTTCCCACCGAGCAACAAATTCGGGATACTAGCAGCGAAAGTAGCACTTCTCGCGCGAGACAGGGGTCCCACATTCGGGGCCTCACCCACGGATATCCGGATAAGAGACTAATCCGTCGGTTGTTCCAAAACCGAACCCAGAAAAACTTCCTTTACCGGAAAGCACGGGCGATTCCACCAGGATAACTTTTTACTCTAACGTAGTCAAGATCATTTCTGATCGAGCTGATCCAATTACATCTATAAGATACTTGGTCAGATCAAGGAAGAAACTTGCACTTGGATCATTGGGATCAACGCTTTTTTCCCCATTCAAGAGGCACAGCCGTTGATTCCTATCCATAGAACAGTTACTGTCCGGGATTTATTTTATCTATCGTAAAAACAAAAGTTTGAGTCTCGATTTACGGATCCATCAGTCCAGCCTAACCCCATCCAATCCCATGGGTTAGCCAACCGCCCAACCACTGTAGTGATGGGATCCAATTAAGAATTTGGTTAGGTTTTGTCCCGGGTACCAAGGAAAAGAGTTCCAAGGCCCCCTAGCCGGATGTTCATGCAAAATAAAACTAGTCACACCACTCACACACCCAATATGAAATTACCTTTTTCACAGATTCAACCAGTTTAAGACAATCCTTTAATAAAACCATAGTATCACTGATCACAATCTTCCAATTTATCCAATTGATTCTTAATTTCCCATCATTTCTTCATCAGAGTATCTATGGCATCATTGGCAACTAGAACGCTCAGGGGCCGTTTCGATAGTTCCTAGCCCTTAATACTCGGCAATATAATCACTTATCAAGATGGACTCTCGTTGAAGATCAGCAAGATCAGCCAACAGATCCATATAAAGAGCCATGGACTCATCCATTGAAGACCACCAAGGTCAATCAACCAGATCCATGCCCGATTTCAGAAAACAACTCCAACTCTCTTCCAATATCTTCCTCGACGCATGCGTGGGTATCCTAGGCGACCTAGAGCCCGAGCACCGTATGGTCAGCACCCTCTAGGATCCTTTGCAGGTGACCTAGCGCTTCACTCATAGGCCGCTTCCTTGGCCCCTCATCCACCGTACCGGAAGCTCACCATTTTAATCGCACCGAGGCTAGTCAAGACCTCGGCCGACCTTGCTATGCGAGACGTCCTTCATTGACTCCCCGTCAGCAGTTGCAACTTTCTCATCACGACCTTAATCACAAGACGGTCAAAATGCTCCCCCCAGCATTCTTGACAAAAAACAATCATTTACAAACAGCATTTACAAACAGCATTTACAAACAGTTTACAATACAATTTCTATTTTAACTTTCATTTTTCCACATTATCCCTCCTCAATCTACATTACTTATTCCATATTCCATTTATATGTATACTCATCCCATCACATCATTTCCATCTCATCACTTCAGATTCCCTCACATCACATATCGTATATTCACATCCATACATCCACATCTATATGCGTACATTCACATCTACATGCACACATCTACATCTCTATGCATACATCCACATCCACATTCACATTCACCTCCATTTATCTACATCTATATGCATACATCCACCTCCACATTCACATCCACATCTATACATCTACATCTACATGCATACATCCACCTCTACATCCACATCTACATCTGTACACCTACATCTACATGCATACATCCACATCTCCATTCACATTTACATCTATACATCTACATCTACATACATCCATTCACATCTACATCTATACATCTACATCTACATGCATACATCCATATCTCCATTCCCATCTACATCTATACATCTACATCTACATGCATCCATCCACCTCCACATCCACATCTACATCTATACATCTACATCTACATGTATACATCCACATCTCCATTCACATCTACATCTATACATCTACATCTACATGCATACATCCATATCTCCCTTCCCATCTACATCTATACATCTACATCTTCATGCATCCATCCACCTCCACATCCACATCTACATCTATACATCTACATCTACATACATCCATCCACATCTCCATTTACATCCTCATCTACACATCTATTTCTACATGCATACATCCACATCTCCATGCATACATCCACCTCCACATTCACACTCACATCCATACCTCTACATCTACATGTAAACATCTATATCTCCATGCATAATAATATTCTTTTAATTAATCTAGGATGATAGTTCCTAGAATATGGTAGGAAGTCCTCTTTTTATGCTTTGAATGAAATTATTTTATGCGTAATTTCTATAAAAATTTTGCCATAGCTCCGCTACTATGACTGATAAATCTCAATTTTTTCTAAGGGATAAGGCTCATTATTAAAGAATTAATTAGAATGGTCTCTAATTGGATCATCAATCCATAATGGTCTCTAATTGAATCATTAAGAAAATAATTAGAATGGTCTCTAATTGGATCATCAATCCATAATGGATTGAATCATCGATAAACATAAACTAAAAGTATAGAGAAAAGCCATTAATTTAGCCTCAAGCATAGCTTAATCTTGGATTAAGGAAAAGCCTTATGAAAAGCTTCATTTGGATTGAAAAGGGTCATGAGTAAGACCATTTCTTAAGTGAAGTGTCAAAAACTAATGAATTATTAAAGAATTCATAGTTCTTGGCTTAGGTGGAGTAGAGTAACAATGCATAAGACACTATATCTACATAAAGAATTCATAGTTCTTGGCTTAGGTGGAGTAGAGTAACAATGCATAAGACCCTATATCTACATAAAGAATTCATAGTTCTTGGCTTAGGTGGAGTAGAGTAACAATGCATAAGACCCTATATTTTTTTCAACAAGGGGAGGCTTCTATTTATAGGAAAAATTGAGCTCCTAACCAAAAAAACTGATTCTAGAATTTTCCAAGTCAGTTTTGTCACTTTTTGACCATTTTTAGGTCAGTTAAGCTAACTTTTTGGAACTAGACTTGAATGAGGAGAGAGGAGAGATGAAATATCTCAATTTTTATTAGTTAAAGATAGAAGAACTCTTTACACTTCCATAAGCCCGTCCATCATATGGTCACAAAAGCAACACTCACAAGCTGCACAAGTATAGGGTAACTCATCTATGGGAATGATTCTGTTGGTTATTGCCGCACCTATCTCAGTGGTATGAGGTGATCTAACAAAAGGACCTCTGAGAGGCAAGCTAAAAACGGGATAAAGGCATATCTTCTCATGAGGAAGAAAACACGCCAGTAAGAAGACCCGCTCAGAAAACCCAAGATGTCTTGATCTCATGACGCAGTAGTATCGGGGACCCAAACCCAAAGCTTCAATAACCATGGCCAAGCGGACATTGTTACGAAAATGCTGCTGACCCCAGGGTGTTACCCTAGTTATGTTTTGATAGGTCCGCCATTTGGTCTGCGCTACAGAAATTCCTAGGTGAGGAAAAAGTGAGCGCTCATACTGTTCTATAAAGTCTTTCTTCACAGACTCTCTTGCATCTTGAAGGTGAGAAATCATCATGGATAAAACTAGTTCCTGTTGCCAAGCCATGAAGGAGATTAAGAAGAAAGGAGATTGATGGGAGTAAGATTACTGTGAGCGTCAAGTAAAAGTTACGACTTAAATAAAGGAAGGAGCTAGCGTAACCTAGAAGCCAACGGTAACTTGCCACTGAAGTTTTACCGTCTTTCCATGATTTGTGTTTGACACATTTTTCTATAGAAGGCATTAAGAATTTTGAGATGAGGAGATAAAAGAAGCTTGTAGGCTAAGTCACCTACTTTCATTGAATTCAGATATAAGGGTCACAATATCTGGGGGTAACTTCTTATACTCCCCAAGAGATAAAGAACTTCTTTTGGGCCGTACTCGAATGAAAGCCAAAACCTTGGTATCCAAAACACCGATTCTCACTTCTGAACTCATTGTTCTAAATCCTTAAAACAGGTGGGACTCCTGAGAAGTATTCTAGGGAAAGGGTCTTCCTTTTTTTAAACAGAAACTTTCTTTTATTTTAGAGAGGGAATAATTATGAGATCAGAAGGGAGATTCTTACTCCTATATACCTCTAAGGTTGGGGAAGAATCTTACATTCTACCCCACTTAAAAGTGCGAGATGTCCTCATCTCGCAAGGTAGAGGACAGCTCTTTTTCTTAAGATCTAATTTTATTCTAAGGTTCCTTATATTCTGGTCAACCCAACAGAACACTGGGATAAATATCCCTTATATAGAACTCATCATTAAATAACAATTCATTCAGATCATGTCATTCATATCTTTAACATGATAATGGTCCATTAGACCGAAAAGTTTCCTTCAGAACATTCCTCCATGGAAATTTCAGTCAAGCAAGTTCTCAATTTGACATCCCTTAACTTGATCTACCGGTCAAGTATTAACAGTAGCAATCTAACAGCACAACCCACTAATCTCATAGTGATTTGCTGAATTCATTATCATCATTCTAGTTATGAATATCATCACAGGGACTCGTCCCATTCCCCCCTCATTGTGGTTTCATTATATTTCAACTAATTTTTAAAAATCAACATTTTTCAATCAGCATTTTCAATCAGAATCCAAATCAATTCATCAATTCTCAAACAGAATTAAAAATCATATCAATCACATTCGAAATCATCATCTAGATAGCATTAATGCTTATAATTTCAAGTCTTAGATTTACTCGTATATACTGTCAGTAAAGAGCTGCAGTATACTCTCGGTATATACGGGTAGTCACGCCCCTGGGAATTATAAGGTAAATACTATCATGTCTAGGCCTCAAGCAAGTCAGGGATTCTATATAATTGCGGTACTTCCATCTGAAGACCCAATTACCAAATTACGAGTTTCAGTTTGAATATCAAATTGTATGAATTATCTCACACAATTATAACCCTTTTGTGTTTCTTGATAAATTTTTAATATATTTGTCTTCTCAGTTGATCTTTATTAACCTGGCTCTGATACCAACTGTAAGATCCCTGTTCCCACCGAGCAACAAATTCGGGATACTAGCAGCGGAAGTAGCACTTCTCGCGCGGGACAGGGGTCCCACATTCGGGGCCTCACCCACGGATATCCGGATAAGAGACTAATCCGTCGGTTGTTCCAAAACCGAACCCGGAAAAACTTCCTTTATCGGAAAGCACGAGCGATTCCACCAGGATAACTTTTTACTCTAACGTAGTCAAGATCATTTCTGATCGAGCTGATCCAATTACATCTATAAGATACTTGGTCAGATCAAGGAAGAAACTTGCACTTGGATCATTGGGATCAACGCTTTTTTCCCCATTCAAGAGGCACAGCCGTTGATTCCTATCCATAGAACAGTTACTGTCCGAGATTTATTTTATCTATCGTAAAAACAAAAGTTTGAGTCTCGATTTACAGATCCATCAGTCCAGCCTAACCCCATCCAATCCCATGGGTTAGCCAACCGCCCAACCACTGTAGTGATGGGATCCAATTAAGAATTTGGTTAGGTTTTGTCCCGGGTACCAAGGAAAAGAGTTCCAAGGCCCCCTAGCCGGATGTTCATGCAAAATAAAACTAGTCACACCACTCACACACCCAATATGAAATTGCCTTTTTCACAGATTCAACCAGTTTAAAACAATCCTTTAATAAAACCATAGTATCACTGATCACAATCTTCCAATTTATCCAATTGATTCTTAATTTCCCATCATTCCTTCATCAGAGTATCTATGGCATCATTGGCAACTAGAATGCTCAGGGGCCGTTTCGAGAGTTCCTAGCCCTTAATACTCGGCAATATAATCACTTATCAAGATGGACTCTTGTTGAAGATCAACAAGATCAACCAACAGATCCATATAAAGAGCCATGGACTCATCCATTGAAGACCAGCAAGGTCAATCAACCAGATCCATGCCCGATTTCAGAAAACAACTCCAACTCTGTTCCAATATCTTCCTCGACGCACGCGTGGGTATCCTAGGCGACCCAGAGCCCGAGCACCGTATGGTCAGCACCCTCTAGGATCCTTCGCAGGTGACCTAGCGCTTCACTCATAGGCCGCTTCCTTGGCCCCTCATCCACCGTACCGGAAGCTCACCATTTTAATCGCACCGAGGCTAGTCAAGACCTCGGCCGACCTTGCTACGCAAGACGTCCTTCATTGACTCCCCGTGAGCAGTTGCAACTTTCTCATCACGACCTTAATCACAAGACGGTCAAAATGCTCCCCCCAGCATTCTTGACATAAAACAATCATTTACAAACAGCATTTACAAACAGTTTACAATACAATTTCTATTTTAACTTTCATTTTTCCACATTATCCCTCCTCAATCTACATTACTTATTCCATAAAACAATCATTTACAAACAGCATTTACAAACAGCATTTACAAACAGTTTACAATACAATTTCTATTTTAACTTTCATTTTTCCACATTATCCCTCCTCAATCTACATTACTTATTCCATATTCCATTTATATGTATACTCATCCCATCACATCATTTCCATCTCATCACTTCAGATTCCCTCACATCACATATCGTATATTCACATCCATACATCCACATCTATATGCGTACATTCACATCTACATGCACACATCTACATCTCTATGCATACATCCACATCCACATTCACATTCACCTCCATACATCTACATCTACATGTATACATCCACATCTCCATTCACATCTACATCTATACATCTACATCTACATGCATACATCCATATCTCCCTTCCCATCTACATCTATACATCTACATCTTCATGCATTCATCCACCTCCACATCCACATCTACATCTATACATCTACATCTACATACATCCATCCACATCTCCATTTACATCCTCATCTACACATCTATTTCTATATGCATACATCCACATCTCCATGCATACATCCACCTCCACATTCACACTCACATCCATACCTCTACATCTACATGTAAACATCTATATCTCCATGCATAATAATATTCTTTTAATTAATCTAGGATGATAGTTCCTAGAATATGGTAGGAAGTCCTCTTTTTATGCTTTGAATGAAATTATTTTATGCATAATTTCTATAAAAATTTTGCCATATCTCCGCTACTACGACTGATAAATCTCAATTTTTTCTAAGGGATAAGGCTCATTATTAAAGAATTAATTAGAATGGTCTCTAATTGGATTATCAATCCATAATGGTCTCTAATTGAATCATTAAGAAAATAATTAGAATGGTCTCTAATTGGATCATCAATCCATAATGGATTGAATCATCGATAAACATAAACTAAAAGTATAGAGAAAAGCCATTAATTTGGCCTCAAGCATAGCTTAATCTTGGATTAAGGAAAAGCCTTATGAAAAGCTTCATTTGGATTGAAAAGGGTCATGAGTAAGACCATTTCTTAAGTGAGAGAGAGAAAACCATTAGAATTAAATATAAATAGAATTTTATGTAATTCTTTACTATCATTAATTAATTAACTTCAATAGCATTTCAAAAACCATACCAATTAAGCTTCTCAAGCTTGAGAGGGGTTGAGAAGAGAGAATCATTGAGAAATTATAGAAAAAATCAAAATTCACTATACTTATCTTATAATTTGATTGATTCTTTGATCACGGTAGAGGCCCCCAACCAATCAATTGGTTAAGTATGTTGATGGAGCCACCAACGGGGATTGAAGAAAGAGAGAAGTGTCAAAAACTAATGAATTATTAAAGAATTCATAGTTCTTGGCTTAGGTGGAGTAGAGTAACAATGCATAAGACACTATATCTACATAAAGAATTCATAGTTCTTGGCTTAGGTGGAGTAGAGTAACAATGCATAAGACCCTATATCTACATAAAGAATTCATAGTTCTTGGCTTAGGTGGAGTAGAGTAACAATGCATAAGACCCTATATTTTTTTCAACAAGGGGAGGCTTCTATTTATAGGAAAATTTGAGCTCCTAACCAAACAAACTGATTCTAGAATTTTCCAAGTCAGTTTTGTCACTTTTTGACCATTTTTAGGTCAGTTAAGCTAACTTTTTGGAACTAGACTTGAATGAGGAGAGAGGAGAGATGAAATATCTCAATTTTTATTAGTTTAAAACTCATTCAAGCATGTGAAATATGCACCTCTTTTAAAGAACTCTCCTTCCTTACATATGTGTCATAGTTTTTTTTATTAATAAACCTTGTACATTTTCAACTCTTCATCTTATGTGAAATATGCACCTCCTTTAAAGAACTCCCCTTCCTTACATATGTGTTTTTTTACTAATAAACCTTGTACATTTTCAACTCTTCATCTTATGTGAGCATTTACTCATTTTTGGATACCCAAAATATCTCATATTTTTAATATTGCTCATAGTTTTTTACTAATAAACCTTGTACATTTTCAACTCTTCATCTTATGTGAAATATGCACCTCCTTTAAAGAACTCCTCTTCCTTACATATGTGTCATAGTTTTTTTTTTTTTACTAATAAACCTTGTACATTTTCAACTCTTCATCTTATGTGAAATATGCACCTCCTTTAAAGAACTCCCCTTCCTTACATATGTGTTTTTTTACTAATAAACCTTGTACATTTTCAACTCTTCATCTTATGTGAGCATTTACTCATTTTTGGGTATCTTCTTTTTAAAAATTGGATTTATCTCCTCCCTACACATGTATTGATGCTATTGGCCCATAGGAACCTTAATTGGACCATAATCCAAAAATTTCTGAAAATCTAGACCCTTAGACTAAGGTCCTTTATACCCATTTCCAATTAATTCCAATTGCACATTGGAAAATTATTTTTGAATTTCTGTTTCAGGGAAACTTATTTTAATAAGATGAGATATTTTTCTATCCAAAAATATTCAAAATCTGAATATTCTCTCTCTAGAATAATTTTCTCTCTCTAGGCTAAAACAGTTAGAAACAAGGTCTTTATATTTCTGAAGAGGGATTGATTACAGGGGAAGATACTAGACATCAAAAAGGGGGTGGGGGAGGAATCTTACAGTGATGGAGGAGAGTTCAATGATTGGACTGATTTCAAGATGATTGAGGTAGTGAGGGATGCTTTTATGGTCCAAATTGAGGAGCCTATCAATGATGAAGAGGAAATAGACCCTTTCATGGTGATACCTTATACCCATGAAAGTCTTGTAAGTGCTCATTCTTCGCACGAAGAGGAGGAGGAGTGTAACACCAAGCCAAAGTTTCTAGAAAATGTTTGTTTCAAAGTGAGAGACCATCCACCTATACAAGCTAGATCTCGTCGACGATCAGCCTTTGTTTCTGATGCATTAGAAATTACTCAGCGTTGGGAAGTTGAAGAGGGAAAATGCTTTACATTGGGGAGTCAATTGCAAGAACGAACCTTAACTAGATTGAGAGAGGTTCTACAAACATACAAACATGTCTTTGCTTGGTCCTATAAAGACTTGCAGGGAGTGAAACCTGAGATATCCCAGCATTACATCGATTTAGAGCCAAATGCAAGAACGAACCTTAACTAGATTGAGAGAGGTTCTACAAACATACAAACATGTCTTTGCTTGGTCCTATAAAGACTTGCAGGGAGTGAAACCTGAGATATGCCAGCATTACATCGATTTAGAGCCAAATGCTAGGCCGGTATGCCAACGTCAAAGGCGCACAAACCCTGTCTAGGCAGAGCTTGTGAAAGCAGAAATAACAAAGCTGTTATATGTGGGTTTCATTTATCCTGTGGCATACAGTGAGTGGGTTTCCCCAATTGTAATTGTTCCAAAGAAAAATCGTAAGATTAGAATTTGTGTGGATTATCGAAAGCTAAATGATAAGACTAAGAAGGATCACTTTCCATTGCCTTTCACTGATTAAGTTCTAGACCAAGTAGCAGGGCATAAATTGTATTCCTTCTTAGATGGTTTTAGCGGTTATAGCAAATACAAATCCACCCAAACGATCAACCAAAAACCACTTTTACAACAGAATGGGGAACTTATGCTTATCGAGTGATGCCATTTGGATTATGTAATGCTTCATCTACTTTCCAACGGGTGATGATGGCTTCATTTCAAGAGTTTTTACAAAAGTGGATGGAAATCTTTTTGGACGATTTTTCAGTTCAAGGGGATGAGGAGGATATGCCTGAGAAGTTGGCTAAGGTCTTTGATCGTTGTCAGCAAACCGGTATTTCCTTGAATCCGGAGAAATGTGTTTTTGGCATTAAGAAAGGAATCTTGTTAGGTCACGTGATTTCATCTAAGGGCATTACTGTGGATGATAGTAAAATCAATAAGATACGTGATCTGCCTGCTCCTACACCATGAAGCAATTACGAGGGTTTTTGGGACATGCTAATTATTATCGCCGATTCATATTGAATTTTGCTTCGGTGGTAAACCCTTTAACTACTCTTCTTCGGAAGGATGTACCCTTTGAATGGTCACAAGATTGTCAGGAGGCTTTTGATACGATCAAAGATCGATTGATAAAAGCACCAGTTTTGATACGATCAAAGATCGATTGGCCTAAACCTTTTCATATTCATGCAGACGCTTCACACACAGCTGTAGGAGCAGTTCTTTGTCAAGCAGACGATAAGAAGGTAGACCATCCGATTTATTATGCGAGTCGCAATTTGACAGAGACAGAGAGAAATTACACTACAATGGAGAAGGAATGTTTATCCATGGTATTTGCCGTGAATAAATATTGACATTATTTATTGGGCAAGTTTTTTACAATTTATGTGGATCATCAAGCACTAAGATACCTTTTGAACAAGACAGATCTTGCGGGGCGAGTAATTTGATGGATGTTACTTTTTCAAGAGTTTGATTTTGAGGTGGTTACTCGTCCTGGAAAATCTCATGTATTGGCGGATCATCTTTCTCGGCTTTTGATTGAGGATATTGAGGAGGGAGTGGATGATGAATTGCCTGATGCGGCATTATTTTTGACCGATTGTACACTTCCTTGGTTTGCGGATATTGCAAATTTCTTGAGCACTTCTTATTATCCCCAGGAGGCGCCAGCAAGTATGAAAAAAAGAAAATTTTATTGCAATCTCGCCACTACACCCTCTTTGGTGGTTATTTGTATCGTTATTTTCCTAGGGAGGGGGTATATCGTCGTTGTGTGCAAGAGGATGAGATACCTTCTATCTTATGTGCACTTCATGATGAGCCATGTGGAGGTCATTTTGCGAGGGAATTAACCGCTCGCAAAGTATTGCTAGCAGGGTATTGGTGGCCAACTATTTATAAGGACTCTTTTGAGCATTGTAAACGTTGTGATAAGTGTCAACGGGTTGGTCGACCCACACCACAATTTGCGACCCCTTTAAATCCAATCTTGGCTTTAAAACCTTTTGAGAAATGGGGAATTGATTTTGTGGGTCCGATTGATCCACCCACTCGTTATCGATCCAATCGATACATTCTTGTGTGCACGGATTATGTGACCAAGTGGGTTGAAGCTAAACCTTTGAAAAAGGATAGGGCATTGGATGTCGCCAAATTTTTATATGAAAATATCATTACTCGTTTTGGTTATCCGTTGGAGTTGGTGAGTGATCGTGGTTCTCATTTTTTAAATGAGACCATTAGGGAATGAACGAAACTTTACAAAATCAAGCATCGAAAATCCACTCCGTATTATCCTCGAGCTAATGGCCAAGTGGAGGTGACCAATCGAATACTGGGAACGATTTTAACCAAGACAGTATCGGAAAATCGACGTGATTGGGATGAGCGATTGTTTGAGGCTTTGTGGGCATACTGTACCACATTTAAGGTTACGACTCAAAATACACCTTTCACTCTAGTGTATGGTACAGAAGCAATTTTCCCAATAGAGAAGGAAATACCCACATTACGCATTGCCTTGGAATCTCGACTAGGTGAGAAGGAATCTTTAGAGGCTCGATTAGTGGCCTTGGTGAGGTTGGATGAGATACGTTTAACGGCTCTGCAAAATGTTGAGGCAATGCAACATAGACGAAAGGCTTGGCACGATCGTCACATTAAGGTGAGGGAGTTTCAAAAGAATGATCAGGTTTTAGTCTATGACAATCGATATTATAAGTTTCCTGGCAAATTACAAATGAGGTGGTTAGGCCCTTTCAAGGTGTTAGAGGCCTTTAATTATGGTTCTTTGATTGTCCAAGACCCTGATGCTGTAATAGCTCCTTTTCGTGTTAATGGTCTTAGGGTGAAACATTATTTTGTTTAAGCTGGTAATTACGTGGGTCAAGTTGGTTCATTGTATATTTTTCACATGAGTTTTGCTCTTTATTATTTTGTGTTGTTTTGATGGGATTGGTGGGTTTATCAGGTTTTGGTGCGATCGATTCGATCTTCTTTCATACAGGTGGTATGGAGTTTTCTCTCAATGCTTTGTTTTATTTTCTTCATCCTTATGTGGTTTGGTTTGGGTGGGATGGTATTTTAGCATTAGTTGTAGACCCTGATTGGGTTGATGAGTTGGAGTGGTTGTTTCGGTGGTTGGCTGCCGAGGAATCTCTTCCAATTATCGAGAGCGACTTTGGTCGCATGGCCCAATCTTTGGCCGTTATTGCACCAGAGATTTTTGGTTCAGGTGTGGACACCTTAACCGATGCGTTCGATGATTCTTTTCATCCTGAAGATGTTGTGGTAGACTATCTTGATGAGGAGGATAAGGATGAGGGTTTGGGCTTTGGCCTTCCTCATGGCTTGTATCGGATACTTCTACCTAGAGAGAGTAGTTTTGTTTCGAGAGCTGTACTTTTGAACGAGACAGAGGGCCATGGGGTGACACCTCAACTTTTGCCTTTTGGTGTAGTGAATGCACCTGTGAGTTTTCGCACCCTTTTTTCTGAGTCCCATGATGTCAATTAGTTTTGTTTTTTCTGAGTCCCATGATGTCAATTAGTTTTGTTTTTCTTGTTATTTATTTCAAAAAAAAACTTTAAAAAGAAACAATTGTTTTGTTTGTGTGATTTGTTATGTGTTTTTGTTGTTTGTTTTGGTTTGCATGTGGATTGGTTTTTTGTGTTTGTTTGTTTTCAATTTTAGGTACATTATGTTTCTTGGAAGTCGTAAGCTAATTGTTTGAATGGTTAGTATGTGCAGATATGGTATTTTCTTTGTATTTTTGCATTGCTAGGTGCAAGGAGATGGGGGAGTAACTTGGGAACAATGATATCATAGTATTGAAGATTGTTTCTGGACATGCAATTTTTGCTACTCAGAGGATATGCAGTGTTCCACAAGTGTATTTTCTCCAATATATTTGGTTATTTTTTTTGGTATCACTTGCATGGTGTGTATAATAATGGGGATTGTGAGTTGTGTTAATCCAGTTGCAACAATTGCTTGGTACTTGACTTATATGATTCTTTCTTTTGGAAAGATTTGGGGTTTATTAGTCAAGGATACTAATTCTATGAGTTTCTTGCTGAGCTCTGTAGTAGAAATTGGTCATTACCACATTCATCTTAACTAGGCATGTGCTGCATTGACTATATTTTTTCTCTTTAATGGTAGGTAATAGCTTGGAAGTGCTTAAGAACTCTAGTGGAAGGAACTTTTCTCCCTTATTCCTGGGTTATAATGACCCTAATAGTCTCAATTTTCATGATGAGCCTGGGGAGGGTTTTCAAATCATTGCCTTTGAAAAATGATGAAAAAAAAAGAGAAGAAAAAAAAGAGGAAGGAAGAAAAATAAAAATTCAAATATATGTATGTGGTATATGTGGTCTATCGCCTTAATGGTTCTTGGTAGGTGAGGAGAGTCATGCTGGCAGGGTTGTCAGTACTCTAAACCGATGCCTTGAGTTGTTTTGGGATAGCCATCGTCATGTTAGCTTGGTAGGTTCTTGGAGTCAACCTAGCCGGGTGGCAAGGTCTGAGAATCGCAGCCTAGTTTCATATGGGGTGGTTGCCATTGTGGTGTGCATTTGGTAAATAAAAAATAAAAAAATAAATCAAGCAAAAAAAATGAAACGAGAAAGGCATGGTTCTGATATAAGGGAATTATAATCAGGTAATGACTTCCATGGTTAGTTGTGCTACTATTGTCTTTATGAAATATGGAAGTGAGTGGAAGGTAGTTTTTCTAGAGTTTTATAGTTATGGATGGGTTGTTTCCTATTTGTTAACATGGAAATATTATAGACATAGTGAGGATGTTGTGGTAGTTGCTAATTTTTTCTGTTTCTTGGGATTTGATGTTTGCTTAATAAACCTTTTTGGTTTATCTATTGGTTAGTGTTATATAAGTTCTTGTAGTGGTGTTTGCAACTTGGATTTTCATTCACTCATTTATGTGTGTTGATGTGAAGGTGTTGAAGGTTTGTTTTTGTTTTTGTTTGTTTGTTTGGTACGGTATAATTCTAGTGTATGGTTGCTGATTGTTTCAGAGTGATGAAGTGGAGATGTGATGCTAGGCAGTGATGGTGAAGAAGTTAAGTGTGGGGGAAGCTGTAAAGTGAAGTTGCTGTTGTGTTCGCGAGGACGCTCACATTTCAGTGTGGGGGGAATGATGACCCCTGGATCGAAGCCATTTTTAGCAATTTTTAGGGTTTAAATAGGGTCAATTATGGTCATTTTGGATGCATTTCCATAGTATTTGAAAGCATGTGTGTGTGGAATGTCATGGTATTTGCATGCATCATGATTGTCGATGTTGTCCATTGGTGTATGCACATTGCATGGGAATGGTGACGATTAACATTGTTTTGTACATAAAGAGGAGGTTGTATGTAAGTGGGTAGAGAGAAGAGAGAGATCGAGGGGGAGAGAACGAGGGTTAGTATGATGAGTTTCGAGCTCAAGCTTTAAGGATGGTTAGGTGGGAATGCAAGTTTGGAGACCTTAATGTGGTTACAAATGAAAAGTTTCAAATTAAAAATGGAAGGGTGGGTAGTTTTAGCACCCGTTGGTACCCGCCAACCTCTTGAGAGCATATAAGAGAAAGAGAGAGGGAGCGTTTCTTTCTCTGGCTAACGTGAAGAATAGGAGGAGGAGGAGGAGGAGGTAAGCCTGTTTGTTTGTTGTTGTTAATGTATGTGTGTGAACTCTGTACGTAAAGAGAGAGAGAGAGAGTATGGGTGTGTGCGTGTCTTGTATGAGAAAGAGAGAGAGGGTGCCACTCGCGTAGAGAGAAGGAGGAACAGCATGTAGGCCTGGCGCCTGCACGTAGAAGGTGGTGGGAGGCCTCTGTGGTCGACGTGAAGAGGAGGCTGCCATGGCCCAACGCTGGCCTATGCCTTGTGAGGGCACCCATGCCTTGTGCACATAAGGCAGGCCAGCGCACGGAAGTCACCATGGCCTTGCACCTGGGCCGCCTGCACAATAGAGGGGGCCAAACCCCAATGCACCTACTAAGGTAGATGGGCTCGCCGCTTGCGCAACACAGAAGGGACTGAGCCCTTGCGCTTGAGGTAGACAGGTGGTCGGCCTAAGGCACCTTGCGCTTAAGTAGAAGACGGCTAGGCCAAGCCCAATGGACAGGGCTGGCCGACTCTAGAAGGCAAGCGTGCGCTTGGAGAAGAAGGGAGGCCAAGTGCGCTTGAAGTAGCCGGGCTGGCCGTCTATAGACTGGAGCTGACGATGGAGAGTTCGGCATCACGAGCTTAACAAGCTGACTGGCGGGTGATGAGGAGGTGCCTTGCGTGGGCAAGCTTGGCACCTTGTGTGCCCCATGGAGAGGGCCACATGGCTGTTTAGTGCCGAGGAGATGGCAAGCCTCTCAACCCAAGGGGCCGGTGCGTGCGCACGGAGGAGACCCACAATGGGGTCACGCGTGGTGAGCCGGATTGATGGTAGGCGTAGACCGTGCACCACAGGCAGCCGACCTTGGAAGGTTAAGGTTGCATGGCTGGGTGCTAGCCATGCATGGTGGGGCACGGACAATGGAGCAAGCGCATAGCCTTGACGGAGCTGTGTGCGGAGGTAGTCATGGAGTTGGCTGCCAGTGTGCCATAGGCCATGGAGAGACAAGCCGACTTCCGTAGTAGGTGGTCGGTCATGTGTTATGGGTAGAGGAGACATTGTGTGTGGGTAGAAGAAGAAGGAAAGAAGAGAGAGGGCAATATGGCTGCGCTATGTTTGTACATGCAAAATAAGAAAGAGAGAGAAAGAGATTTGATCACTTTGACATGGTGCATACTTAAAAGTAAAAGCATGAGAGTGTGAGAGAATGTATTAGATTGTGTGCATTATTCTTGTGTTTGTGTTTCAGGAGGAGGAAGAGAAAGAAAGAAGAAGAAGAAGAGAGTTCACGAGAATAGTGAGTAGAGAGAGAGAAGAAAGAAAGAAAGAGTTTTGAAGTGTGAAAGGGAGAGAGTGAAGAGTGGAGTGAAGTGAAGATTAGCCAAATGTTGAATGCAGTGATGCTGTTTTGCAGATTGACTGAAACGTGGAAGTGTTGGAAATATTGGTTCTTTTTCATTAAATTCTTGGAAACAACTTACACAAAACCATTTTGACATTAAATTTCTTTATTCAGTTTAGAATGGTGAAGTTGTGTGTCTTGATGATCTGTTGGGTCGTAGTAGTTTGTTCTTTTCCATTTGTGTGTCTGTGTGGGTGTGTGTAAATAAAACATTGTAAATTATTCCATACAAAAAGATGTCTTTTCGGTGTGTGTTTCTAGGATTTAGGCTGTGTGTGGTTGTTATTTAGGACGCATTCACTGTTTTAGTGGGTATTTAGTGCGTTGGACTAGAGAGTAGGAAGGCCAATCACACCAACTCTTTGCAAAAAAGAGAAAGTGCTCTTTTTCGGTTGACCAGGTGGAATACTTGGGATTCATAATGTCTAAAGATAGGATTTCTCTTGACCCCGCAAAGATCCAAGCAATCGTAGATTAGCCAGAACCCAAGATGGTAAAGGAAGTCATAGGATTCCTAGGATTAATCGGATGGTATAGGATGGTTATACCTAGGTATGCTCAGATAGCATCCCCTTTAACTAACCTTCTTAAGAAGATTACCCTATTTCAGTGGACTACAATGTGTGAGAGTGCCTTTGATAAGCTGAAGAGACAGCCTTAGTAACCAACTCTGTCCTTAAATTACCAGATTTTACCAAACCTTTTGAGGTAGTTACTGATGCTAGTGGGTTTTACCAAACCTTTTGAGGTAGTTACTGATGCTAGTGGGTTTTGCCTTAGGCGGTTCTCTTATGTAGGAAGCTCATGTTGTGGCCTATGAATCTAGAAAACGCAGAACACATGAGAAAAATTATGCCGTCCATGACTTGGAGTGACTCTCAGTAGTTTATGCTATGAAGTTGTGGAGACATTATCTTTTGGGATAGAGATTCACCTTGATGATAGATCATCAAAGTCTGAAGTGGATCTTCACCCAAAGGGATCTCAACATGCATCAAAGGAGATGGATGCAGACCCTATAGAAATTCGATTTTGAAATCAAGTATCGGCCAAGGAAAGAAAAAGCCTCCTTGCTTGCAAGTGGTGTCAAATCCATTAACCCGTGAAGCAAGGGAGAGAATCATGCAGGACAGATTCTTTGCCCCTATTGCTACCCTTTTGATATGCAGGAAAGAAAGACTCCTTAGGAAATGAGCTGAATTCTTGGGTACAAATTGGATGAAGGATGCATGTATTATAATAATCGACTATGCATTCCCAATGATGAGGGAATAAAGGGAAGGATTTTGAGAGAGGCCCATGATAGCCTGATAGCTAGACATCCAGGATTTATAAAAACCTATATGTCTATAAAGAAAATCTTGTTCTAGCCAGGACTCAAAAAGGATATCAATATGGACTTTGTTACTCCATTACCTTTAGTACAATCAGGTTACAACTCCATTTTTGTGGTAGTTGAGAGACTAACCAAAGTTGCCTATCTGATTCCAATGAAAGACACATATACTGCAGTGGATGTTGCAAGAGTTTTCCTTAAAGAGATCTTCAGATTGCATGGCTTACCCAGGAGGATAGTAAGTGATAGAGATCCCAAGTTAACATCGAAATTCTGGACTACATTCTTTGAAGTAGTAGGAACAAGAAGCTCTCTCCCAAATACTGTGAACCGTATGCTGTTATTATAAAGAAAGTAAGCGATCTAGCTTATAAACTTCTTCTGCCTCCCCATCTCAAGGTACATAATGTATTCCACGTCAGTGTGCTTAAGAAATATGTACCCAGCCCCCGAGTCACGTGCTTGATGTGATGAACAATTGATTTCTCTCACTAAAGTTGAGATGGTACTCCAGCCTGAAGAAATCCTTGACATTCGGGAGAAGGCTCTCAGGAGCAAAGTCCTTAAAATTTTTGGTCAAATGGAAGTTCTTCCCTGTAGAAGACACCACCTCGGAGAAAGAAGAAGAGATGAAAAAAGATTACCCCACTTTGCGAGATGAGAACATCTCGCGTTTTTCAAGTGGGAGAGGATGTAAGATTCCTCCTCGGCCTAAATAATGAAAAAGCTTTTACCTCAATCCTTTGTAATCATTCCCTATTTCATAATGCAAGAAAATATTGTTTTTGTCTAGAGAGAAAAAAATATAAAGAGAGGTAATTCAATATTGAGATATTTTTTTATATAAAAATTCTCCTAATATCTAAAATATATCTCCTTGAAACAGAAGTTTAAAAACAATTCTCCAATGTTCATTAGGAATCAATTCAAAATGATATAACGGACCTTAGCCTAAGGGTCTAGATTTTCCAAAATTTCTGGGATAATGGTCCAATTAAGGTTCCTATGGGCCAATAGGATTAATCCGAGTATTGGGATGAGACAAATCCAATGAATAAAATAGAATACCCAAAAATAAGTAAATGCTCACATAAGGTGAAGAGTTGACCGAGTACAAGGTTTATTAGTTAAAATTAAGAGATATTACTAAAAAAATAAGATATTTTAGAGAAATGATGAATTTGTGCGGAAGGGTTTTTAATTCAAAAACATTATGATATTGGTCCAAATCTTGTCCAAATTCAGTCAAACTGAAGCTGAAAAATTCTAGAACCCAGTTGGACTCAGTTAGTGGCCTCCCTCACCTATAAATAGACCCTCCTTCTTTTGTTTTCTCATTTGTGAGCTATACCGTGCCGATATTACATTAAAATAATCATATTTTCTATTATCCCTTAAATTTCCTCTACTTTTGGGGAGCTTGGAGCTTCTCTCTCTCTCTCTCTCTCTCTTTAACAACTCTTGGAGCTCTCTTCTCCACTTTCTAAACCAATTGATTGGTTGGGGGCTTCCTTTCTAGAAAAAAAGCAAGCTAATCCTTGAGGTAAGAATGAATTTTATAGTTTTTTGTGAAATTTTCTCAAATGACTTCTCTTCTCAACTCCTCTTAGCTTGAGAAGATTTCTAATTGGTTGTTTTAAATTCAAATCAAGCTTTCCCTAAGAATTTTAATGTGTAATTAAGAAAAAATTAATCTTTATGCTTAATTAGAATGCTTTCTTATGTATATCTCTCTCTCAAAAAGAATAGTCATTCCTATGGCTAGTTCTTTAGAAAAGAATGCTTCTCATTGATAAATTCTTAATTCAAAACCAAACTCTAAGCTTGTTAAGCTAGAGAATAAGAAAATGGTATTTTCATGCTTAGGGAAAGAGAAAAAATGGAAATAGCTTAATCTAGTGGCATAATCATAATCAAGTTTATGATTATAGTTAAAATTATAATTTAAATTCATAGTTTAGATTTAAGTTTAAGCATAGATTTTCTATCATATTTGCATTAAAATGTTTTATTCTTTTAAGAAAATTGATATTATCAGCGAAGCTATGGTAAAGTTTTGAGAAAATAATACATATCTTATTTTTATGCATAATGCTAAAAGAAGACTTCCTACCATATTCTAGGATTAGACATGCTATGCAAAAAGAACGATTTTCATCATATTCATGTGAAATAAATTTTTAGTATTTATGCATAAGTATTTAATTAAAAGAAAAGAGAAATTTTTTAGTAAATTTATTTTTATGTAAAAAGAGAAATTTCCATGATAATTGAGATCCAAGTAATTAAATAGTAAAAGAGAAATTTTTGGCATATTTAAAATAACGGATATTTTTATTTAATTTAAAAAAGAGAAATTTTAGATAAATTTATTTTATGCATAAGAAATTTTTAAAGAGGAATTCGCATGACATTTGGAATTCAATCATTTAAATGCAAAAAAGAGGGATTTTAAGCATATTCAAAAAATGGATATTTGTATTTAATTTAAAAGAAGAATTTTTATGGTATTTTAAGTAGAGAAAGGTTTAAATTAAATTTTGGTGACAAAAGAGAAATTTTCACCATAATTCCACCTAGAAACTTAGGGTTGATAATTAAATTAGTGGAAAGAATATTCTTAGATATTTTAGGTGGATAAATCACCAAATTGATATTTACCCAAAATTAGATTAATGGAAGAAGAGTATTTTTATAAAAACTCGATATTCTTATATAGAATCATTTGTTTATCTATTATGGTTAGGAAGGAATGAAATTCATAAAGTTGGAATTTTCCTTACGGTTAGAAGTTCAGTAGATTTTTATCTGAAGAAAATCCTTAGGAATCAAAGCTAGAAGTAAACCGAATAATTTTGGTTAGACCATGATTGTGAGAGGGGCGGCCCCAGTAAACTACTTGCCCATCTCTAAAATCTAAATCAAGCAAAAACCTCGTGACCAATTCCAATTCTTGACACAAAGAATAGACTACCGTTGAATTAGCATAGTTTTTGCTTAACCAAAATCACTAAGAATCGAGTTGGAAATTTAGTCAAATGATGGGTAGATTACCCTAATGAGATATCAATGATTCTCATTAAGAAATTCTGGATTAAGGAAAAAGGGTTTGTAGAACCAATCTTGAACTAGGAATTCTACTTGCATAGAACCTCTGTTTTCTTTTAAAGGACTATTATACGCCAAAATGCTGGAGGAAGGATTTGGTATGTAATTAACTAAGGAGAGACGCGTTGTGCAGCAGCTACTACTAGCGGGGAGTCGTCGAGAGACATCAATCCTGGCAAAGCTTGTCGAGGTCTTGACCAGCCTCGGTATGGTTAAAATGGTGCGCTTCCGGTATGATGGGCAAGGACTGACGAAGAAATCCCTGAGTGAAGTGATAGGACACCTAAGTAGGATCCTAGAGGATTCTGACCAGGTGACACATGGGCTCACGGGTGGTAGGACACCCATGCATACGTTGAGGAAGATACAGATGAACTGAAAAGAATGACTTTTGTGAACTGAATTTTGATATTGGATCTTGTTGGTTGACCAGCTAGTCTTCAACAGAGAGTCCGGATGATATATTTTGTAAAACAATGGACTCGATATTTTTGGAGGATTATGATGAGTAATACTATGAGTTCATTGAAAGATTGTTTTAAAGACAACTGAATCTACTAAAATAGCAATTTTATATTGGATGTGTAAGTGGTATGACTACCTTGAATTTTGCTTGAAGCACCGGCTAGGGGGATTGGGAATTCTTTTCCTCGGTACCCTTGCAAAACATAACCAAATTGTTATAAAGCAATCCCACCAATACAGCGGTTGGGCAGTTGGCTAACCCATGGGTTGATTGGGGTTAGGTTGGATTGGGGGATTTCTGTGATATAAATAGTTACGAGTAAGTTATGTTAGTTAGAATAAGTCCTAGGAAGACCCTTGTTCTATATGAGAGGGAATCAGTGGGCGGCTGTGCCTCGCTAATAAAGGAGGAAAAAAGTAGTGATTCTATGGACCAAGTTCGAGTCTCTTCCTTGATCTGACCATGTGACTTTCAGGTTCGATCGGATAAGTTTAGTTAGTTAAGACTTTGACTCGTTAGATGAATTCTCCCGTTAGATTATTTTCCTGGTGGAATCACCCGTGCCTTCTGGGCGAGGGAAGTTTTTTCAAGTTCGGTTTTGGAGGAACTGCCAGGCTAGTCTCTTGTCCAGATATTCTTGGGCGAGGCCCCAAGTGTGGATCCCTGCTTCATGCGAGAGACTGGCACTGCTTCCATATACCCAACACCCTCGGAGGGGGCATCACGCGGCGAGGGCGGGGGTCTCACACAAAGAGCCGTAGCTCATGTCACAGTAGAGACATCAACCTCATGAGACCAAAGATAAGCCAAGGTCATATCCTCAAATAATGTCCCTAAGAAAGCACGAGTGGGCTAGACGCTCAAATAAGAAAATTACAAAGATCGACAAGGGAGATGTGTACTTATCCAAAGTGGTTTGGATGATGGGGCATGATAACTCATGTATCAACCTCCTCATAAGAAGAGAAAGATCTGATATGCTCAGCCGCCCGAGCCCGAGAGCTGATTGACGGTACCTAGCTGATTGACGCTACCCAGCTCTCAAAGAAGCTTGCTGAATATCCTAAACCCATCAACGGAGAAGAAAATATTATTGGCAACCCAAGCATTAGTCAAGGATTGCCAAGCACAAATAGAAGACGAGCCTCCTACTACTGCCTACCTTGAGCCATGTCTATCGGATTCCAACATGAGACCTGCGGAAGATGCTCGTGTATTCTCTAGAGAGCACCAAAGCCTAGCACCCCAACTGAGGCTATCAAAAGCAGCAGAACCCATTGCAGCTAGCTCCCACTACGGATACCGGGTAGAAAAATATCTCAAAGATCTGGGGGATGACCTTCTTAAGGGAATGAATACAAAAATACCTATTCACATTCTGTACACAAAAAAAGAAATTAATATTATGCTAGAGCAACCTTCTAGATTGAATAGCCTCCACCCCTAGAGACATTACTGGTCTCTCTTCTTTCCTTTCCTCTCACATCTAAATCCCTATCGCCACCTTGCTTCAAGGTAGCCCAAGCTTATGTGGAAATACCTAAAGGATTGGATGGAGAGACACCTAGGGGCACGCATGCAAGAATCCATGAAGCTAGATAGCTCTAATGAATCTAAGGAAGAGGACCTTGTTATACCCCACAAAGTAACTGGCACCCCCAGAGTCTGAGTAAATAAGCTTGGATAGTACATTTAAGGAGACGAATTGAACGTAGCTTTGCCAATAACCTTTGATGGCCTCTAGGTCATAGCAATCTTGGATGGGGGAGTATGAGTGAGCATTGTTACAAAATAATGTTGGGAGAAATGGGGAGCACTTACCATGGATGACACCACATTGCTGTGGTCAAACTCGCTGATAAAGCCACAACTACACCCATTGGTCTACTGAAGGATTTGAAGATAAAGATCCTTGGAACCATGTACCTATGCCACACCTTTGTGGGGATGAACTTTGGACATCAACTTGTTTTTGCATCCTTGGACAGCCATTCATGAGAGAATCTAATATGATCCACGACTGGATACAAACCACATTACCATTTGAAGAAAGGATCAAACATGCAAGATTAACCTACGCACATAGAAGATACACCTAATGAGTGGCATACCATTCCTAGAGAGCTCAGTCTCACAATAGCCTGATCTACTACAGTCCATCAGTGTCAAACGTGCCACAAGACACTCGTCGATGATAAAAAGGATAGTGAGGAATGTGCACCTCTTCGGGAGCCGCAAGACTCTCAGAATTGGATGCATATCCTTGCCACCATCCTTCTTGATCTCTACCTAGCCACCACCATTGAATCTCTACCTAGACGTTTTGGCGCGAGGTTTACTATGGTAGACGGGTAATCACATCTCTATATATGCTTAGCTCTCAGGATACCTACCTAACATTTCCACCTAAGGAAAATGCTATTAGAGCGGTACCATCAAGGGACACATCTCTATATATGCTTAGCTCAGCAGACCTGCCTAGCATTGCCAACCAAGAACTGGAACATGCTATTAGAGAGGAACCATCAAGGGACACATGCTCCCACCACAAGACTTGCAAGCTGAATGGATTCCCAAGGCCAGAACGATATATCTTTCTAGACGAGTAAGACACCCACCACTATAACTGAAGTATGTTGGGGCTGTTGTTGAACCACATAATCACTTCAACGATATGTGGAAAAAGGAGTTTGCCAATATCTCCCTTTTGGTCCATATGACCACCCCAAAGACAATGGAACCCATGGAACCCATGGAACCCACAACATAACTAGAAAACCTTTGCCGCTCAGCACATAGAGCTTGCAATACAAAGTTAGCCCTAGTAGAAAAAGAAGCCAAAAGGCTAGTAGTGGAAGAAGAAAGTGCTAGGGAAGAAGAGACTAAACAAGTGCCCAAACCCAAACATTTCAAGACCTTTCAGATAGCTAATGAATTCATCCATTATGACTTAGCCCAGAGGTCTCACAATGGGAAACTAGGGACCTCATATTAAAGTCTAGCGAAGGTCAAAGAAATAAACCTGGCAGGCCTAGGAGAAGACCCAAGGCCAATGTACATTGGTGAAGACCTCTCTATAGAGGAAGAGACCAAGCTCATCGCTCTGCTTACAGAATTCTAGGATTTATTTGCCTAGAAGTACATGGATATGAAGGGTATACCTCCCAAAGTATTCAAACATACCATTCCAATCGTTGATGGAGCATGGCCGGTCAAGGAAAGGGCATATCCTATGAACCCAAAATATTCCAAGATGGTTCGAGAGGAGATAGATACTCATCGATGCTGGATTCATCTATGAGATTGAGCATATGGAATGGGTATCACCCATTGTGATAGTGTCCAAGAAGAACGAAAAAGTCAAAGTGTGTGTAGACCTCAAAAAGTACAATGCCGCCACCATAAAGGGATCATTGCCCCTTACCCTTCACAGAACATGTGTTAGAACAAGTAGTAGGAAAGGAAGGATATATCTTCCTTGTTGGAATCTCTAGTTACAACCAGGTGTTGATTGACCCAAAGGATCAGCACAAAATAACTTTTGCCACCAAATCAGGCACATATGCATACCGTGTCATGCTCTTTAGGGAGGCTGACCAATGCCCCTCGCACCTTCTAGCAATTAATGTGCACTGCTTATAAGGAATATCTTCGAAAGTTCCTTGAGATATTTATGGATGAACTTTGTGTCAACACCTCCTGGAAGGCACAACTTAAGTGTTTTTGTAAGGTGTTAGAAATAATCAAGGCTGTAATGTATCTCATTAAACCCACTCTAAAAATATGCAGGGGAGAAGAGAGCTTGAGCTCTTGCAAGCACACACACACTCACACAAACCCTAGAAGAGAACACACACGGTGAGAGGCTGAAAATTCTTCTTCTTCTTCACATAACAAAAGAGGTCTACAAAGAAGATAAAGTGACTAACACACATAATAGAGTATATACAAGCGGTCCATAATGGAAACACGCTAAGTGGAGTGGGTAGCTGGGACTAGTTGGTGTAGTCCAATTGTAGAATCTCTAGCGAAGATATGTTGGAGCCACCTACCAAAACCAGCCACCAGTGATGTAAATGTTGAACCGTCATGCAAGCGCGTCGTGAGTGTAAATGTTGAACAGTCATGCAGGTGCATCGTGAGTGTCAGCTCATGTTGAGCTTGACATCTCAACACTCCCTCTCAAGCTCAACTCCACCTCATGAATTCCAAGCATATCTCAAAATCTGTAGAGCTTCTCAGCTCCCAAGGCCTTCATGAGAAGATGTCAGCGACTTGATCCTGTGTGCTGATGTAGGCCAAGTCGATGTCGCCTATCAAGACTCTCTCCCTAATAAAGTGGTAATGTATCTCAATGTGTTTTGCCCGTGCATGGAAAACTAGGTTCCTAAGATTGTCACAATATATGACAACCTTTCTCTCCACATGCAACCCCAATTTAGCACAAGTAGCTTGTGTAATCAAGCTACTTCATAGAGTGCCACTCCAAATCCTCTGTACTGGACAAGGCAACTCTGGGGTGCTTCTTGCTACTCCATGTCACAGTAGCACTCCCCATGAAAACATAAATCCATTGGTAGATCTTTTGTTCTAAGATGTTGCCTACCCAATCTGCATCTGTGTACCCATATAACTCAAATGGTACACTTACTGCATAAAACAATGCATAATCAAAACATTGGCCCTCAAATACCAAAGTGTTTGTTGCACACTATCAAGATGTGGTTTGCATGGAACCTACATAAACTGGCTCTCTAAGCCAACATTGTAACTCAAATCTGGCCTGTTGATCGTCGCGTGACATAGATCAAACTCCCCAAAATCTTCTTGTACATAGTATGATCCTCCCACACATAACCTGAATCTGCACTAAGCTTGCCATTTTAATCTATTGGCATCGAGATTGACAATCAGCCATCTCATACTTGGACAACATGTCCAATACATATTGTTTCTGTGACAACCAAATACCATTGGTGTGCAAATGACCTCAATTCCCAAAAAGTAGAGCAGATCTCCCAAATTCTTTATCTCAAACTTCCTTTTGAGAAGACTTTTCACATGCTCAATCTCATCCAAGTTATCACCCCTAACAATAAGATCATCTACATAGATGGTGATGATCCAATAATCTTATCAGTCTTATGCACATACAAAGAGTGATCTACATCTACCATATGAAAACCAATAGTGACAAGATATTCAGTAATCTTGTCATGCCATGCTTGTGGAGGTTGCTTCAGCCCATATAAAGCTTACATATATACTCTAAGTGACCTTATAAAGCTTACATATATACTCTAAGTGACCTGTATCCTCAAAACCACGTGGCTGATCCATATACACTTCTTCTTGCAAGTCACCATGAAAGAACGCATTTTTTACATCCATCTAATGTAAAAACCAGCCTTTAGCTGTGCAGCCACCGCAATCACAACTCTGACAGTTGCCATCTTTGCAACCAAGGAAAATGTCTCCTCATAATAAATCCCATGTGTCTGCGCATATCCTTTGGCTACCAATCTAGCCTTGTACCTACTTTTGCTAACATCAGTGTGTCATGTTTCACCTTATACACCCACTTACAACCAATAGCTTTCTTGCCTTCAGGAAATGATACCAAATAGCAAGTTTCATTTCCATACAGTGCATCCATCTCCCCATCCATAGCTTTCTCCCAACACACATTTCCAATAGCCTCATTCAAAAAATGTGGGTTCTACAACCTACACAACTTTTTCCATATAAGCATAATTATGTGCCACATAACCATCATAAGTCAACCTCTTCATAGGGTTTTTAAAGGATGAAGTGTGGACTAAGGACCAAACGAAATACTAAAAAAAAAAATTTTTGACACCTCAGACTAGGATTTCCCCCTCATGAAGGAGGCGCATATTTCACATGTGTGGAGGAGTTTTAAACTATCAAATAATGAGATATTTCATCTCTCCTCTCTCCTAATTCAAGTCTAGTTTCAAAAAGTAAGCTGCACTGACCCAAAAAAGGTCAAAAATTGACCAAACTGATCTAGAAAATTCTAGAATTTTGCTTGGTTAGAGGCTCACTTTTTCCTATAAATAGAAGCCTCCCCCTTTGTAAAAGCTTAATAGTGTTTGTGCACTGTTACTCTACTCCTCCTCCCTAGAGCCAAAAACATTGAATTCACTTGATAATTCACTTGTTTTTGACTAATTCCTCTAAAAAGAATTGGTGGCCACTCTTGATCCAAACAAGAGTAGAACCCTCAATCCCTCAAGCCAAAGGAAAGCTCATAAAACTCCATGTAAGTTAATAATTCTACTTTTTTTTAATTCTAATCTATGGTGTTTTGAATTCTTTAACTTTTAATGTGAATATGGATGTTAAGCCTTGATGAAAAAGACTTCCCCCTTCTCTTCATTAACAATTTCATCCTTTCTTTATCCTAAAATGAGTAACACACAAATTAAGTTAAACTTTTCCTATTGATTACTTTTTAGAAGTGAAAATTGATTAGATTAGAGTGCTTTATTTCATCTTGGGATAAATTTTAAGGTAAATTTATAATGTAAAAATTGAGAAATGGTCAGTTATACAAAGGAGGTTATGGCAAAATTTTCTTAAATTAAATAGATGCATAATAAATTTTTATATCAAAATTATAGTTCTCTTTAATCTTATGTTTAATTTCTATGAGTATTTGATAAATAAATAAGTAAATAATCTAAGAGAGAAATTTCTATTATTTTATATTCACTCAGATTGTAATGAGAAAGATCAAAAAATTTATCGAAGTTAGAATTTCAGATAAATGATTAATTTATTCCTCATCAGAATTCGTGATTAGTTTAGAAATCTTCAATTAATGAAATTCAGTAAGATAGTAATTGAAATATCACCCCTTTTTTTAGAAAAATAGCTAATGAAGAACCTTATCAGATTCAAAACCTGATCAAGACCAAACTCTTTCGTCAGTTTCAAGGAAAGACGATGTGACCAGTTCAAGAAAATTCACTCAAATCTCCCACCGAATCTGAAATCAAGTTTAGACCCTTTAAATTGATTTGAGGATCAAGGTTACAGAACTCGAGGAATTCTATTTTGGAATTCAGACCTACGATCAAGAAGTTTTGGGGACGCGGATTTAAGATATACTCATTGTATTCAAAATAAAATCAAAACTGAAAACTTGCATAGAGACCTTGTTTTCTTAAAGGATTGTCTTACGCCAGAATGCTGGAGGGAGCATTTGGTATATGTGTTTTTCTAAGAGAAGTTCGGTTGCAACAGCTGGCAGGGAGTGTTCAAAGGAGAGCTCACGCAGCAAAGACTTCTTGACCAGCCTCGGTATGGTTAAAATGGTGCGCTTCCGGTACGATGGATGAGGGCCGATGAAGCGGTCCTCCCTGAGTGAAGTGTCAGGACACCTAAAGAGGATCCTGGGTGGAGGGTTCTGACCAGGCGATGCATGAGCTCGCGGTGCCAAGGACACCCATGCATATGTCGAGGAAGATATTGTATGATGGACTAATGTTTATTGTAATCTGTTAGTAGATCTTGTTGGCTGACCAGTTGCTCTCACAACGGAGAGTCCAGAGTGATATTGTTTTTGTTGAGAAACAAGGATTGGATGGAAATTTTGAGTTATGACATCTGTAACCGAAAATTGTTTGTCAATGGATTGTTTTATAAGTTAAAGTTTAAAGAGGACTGTGTGCGTATCTGTATTCTAAAGAAAAGGTTAAGAAAGGCATTCAATTATGGGTGGGTGAGTACTTGTCTGGTTCTACTAATTCCAGTGGTTGGGCGGTGGCTAACCCATGGGCCGGATGGGGTTAGGCTGGAATTAGTAGAGTTTTAATTATAAAATCAATTAATAGGAATATGCTTAGAACTCGAGTAGTTAAATAAAAGCCTGAAGACTTCTCAAATGAATAGATCAACAGCTGTGCCTTATTCAATTAGGAAAAAAGATGGCCACGTTCATTCGGGGAATAAACAAATCCTTGGATACCACGATAAAGAATGCCAAGCTAGTTTCCATGGTGGCTGAAGCAGTAATACGGATGGCGAAGGACTTCGCCATCCCAAGGCCTTCATTGTTAATGTCTTGCCAAGGCTAGCTCCCTCATCCTTTAAAAGGTTCCAAACCCCGGGAAGTACTTCCAACCTTTCGCCTCCTAAAAGACATCAGGGTACCAATCAGAACCAGGAGACTGGAAGTTTTAGAAATGAAGGAAGACCTTTTCCTTGGAGCACTTTTTCAAGAACTCCGGCTCTTTCCAGGATGCAGAAGGAAGAGCTTAAAAGTGAAAACCGGTGTTTTGGTTGTCAAGTTTTTGGGCACCGTCTTAAGGATTGCCCGACTCCTTTGTATGTCAATGGGACAGGGAAGCCAAGGACTTAGAATGCAGAGACCGACTCCTTTGAATCAATTCAATCAAGTTCCCTCTTGCCAAAATCAGGGCCACCCCAAAAGAGTGCCAGCTTAGCGTGCAGCCTCAATGCAAAGTAGTCTCTGAACTCCCTCCTAGAATTGGGGAAACGAGAGAGAGAGTTCCACCTCTCTAAGACTGCCAACAGCCAAAGCTGCCACTATAGCTGATGTAGTGGAGGAAGAAAGAGGAAAGATTTATGCCGCCATTGAACATCAAGGAAAAATTGTCAATTCTCAATCCTTGAGACTCCAATAGAGTACAAGGGTAAAAACTTTACACTTTTGATTGATTCAGGCAGTACACATTCTTTTATTTTCGTAAGTTAGTCTTGTTGAGAGATGTAATCGCGGTATTGTGTGCATGTGGGAAAGCACCCTAAAGGTGCAAGATATTGTGGCAAGATAGGAATGCCATATGTAATATTGAATGGTGTGTAAGTGTTGACCAAAAGAGTGGAAAAGGGAGTGCCACATGGATGATGATGTGTAAAGTGGGATAAGGCTAGAAAGCCTATATCATTGTATGGTTCATTGTGATATGCAATAGAATTGAGTGTTGAGTGTGCAATCTCTCTCTCTCTCTCTTATGGAGTTCTTAGTGTGGTATAATCCACCTTAGTTATGTTGCTTAATCTATGTCTATCACCATGATCAATCCCATTTTAGGAATCTTAACATGGTATCAAAGCTTGGGTGGGCTCTTCGTCATGGTGGTGAATATTTATGTATAGATTTCTTGGTTATATGTTTATTTGATTAAGCATTATTTTCAATTTATTATGGAAAAAATTAGCACACTCATTGTCATTAGTATTGCATTTGGAGAGAGATTATGCTCATAGAGATTTGGAGATGCCATTCTCAAGTTTGAGAGGAGATTTGCAAAACAAGGAGGTGGCATAGAAGCTACCCAAGAGAGTTGCAAATGGGAGTTTGCAACATGGAGAGCTTGCTCATATCAAAGAAGCTAAAAATGGAGATTTCAGCAAGTATGAAGACTATGGAGTCTTTGGTGTCAACAAGGAAGCTACAAGGAGACAAAGTTGTCTCAAGAAGGTTGGTTTTGTGAAGTTTTGCCTCAAAGTTTTGGTTTTGGGCATGGAAAAATGCTCAATGATAAGGGTTGCTATGTGATGGGATTAGTGGATCCCATGGCTCTTGCACTTTGGCAAAGAGCATGTGTGGAGGTGTATGCTGGTCAAGATGATGGCAAGTGAGATGGGGGACTCAATGGAGTTCACATGTGTGTGCATCAAGAAGATGATGTACTTGTGGATGTCGCTCAAGTAGATGAGCAAAGTGGTGGAAGTTGTGGGAACTTTCAATATGTGTATGCACCTATGGTTTCTCAATGGGAGAAACTTGACAAAGCACCCACCACTCATATTTGGAGCTTAATCAAAAGCACATAGTGGCCACATCGACAGCCATTGTAAACCTCAAGTAAGAGGTTAAGGGTGCAAAGAGTAGCAGCTATATAAGGTGCTACATATGCATAAACTTGGGCATAGAGTGGTAAAGAGAGCCAGTAGAGTCAAGTTTTTGTCAAAGAAGTGACAAATAAAGAATCAAAGAAATTGCAGCAGCACAACGGTAGCTGCATGTTCAACTTAATTTGGAGCTAGTATAACCATATTGATGGTCAAATAAATCTCAAGGTGAGAAGACAAGGGGAAGAGTTTTTGAAGGTCATGAAGTAGAGGCACCACGAAGAAGAAATGGAAGTAGCAAATAAGGAGAAGCCTACATAGCATCGGCTTAGTAGTGCACTGTAGAAGAAGAGATATAGAAGAAGAGACCAATGTCAACAAGAGTGTTGAAAGTTTTTGCAGAGGGCAGCACAACAACCTATGCTCGGTCGAGAGTCAACATATCACCAAACAACAACAAATGGAGGCTAGAGCAAGAAGACCTGCACATGATAGAAGTAAAGCAACGTGTAGCAAGCACGACTATTGTGAAGAGAGCCTAGCATGCATAGCTTGCACTGCTCAGCAAATCAAAGCACTGAAGCTTGATGATCTCAATACTTGGCAACCTCACAAGCACAAAAGTAAAGAAAAGAGCAGCACGCTCACAGAACAAGAGCAGAAGCCAACTATGAACTGCAGGTGCAGGGCAGAGTGGAGAAGATGAAGGCTAAAACTCGGGTTGCAGAAATAGCTTGGCACCACACAGTAGCACAATTAATACATGGCTACTTGATGTTTGTCGTAGAGCGACAGATTCAAAATTTCAACGTGCAGGCTTGGTGTTTGGTGCCAGCATTGCAGAGGAAAACTTTAAAGGTTAAAATTTCAACTCCACCCTTATTAATTGTAAGGGTGCATTCATACCTTTCAAAATTAACTCTCGTTAACATGTAGAAAAGAATGCCGCATCTATTTGTTTTTTGTTCTCATAAGGTATCCATTTATATGTGTTCACACATGGGTTCACTGCCGAGCTTCGGCCAAAATGAGTTGTATTTTTTTCTCTCTCATGTTTCCTAAAATAGCGGGCAAATATTGGCTGTGGTGGAAAAAGCCATGCATGTTGATCATTATTTTTTTTGTATTTTGTGGGTACCCTGCCCTTGCACATGGCATAAAAAGGATTGTACTTGTTTCACCCATGTATATGAGGGTAACCATGCCCAAGCCTGCATGCTCAAAACGAGATGTGTATTCACCCATGGTATGAGGATAACCATGGCCGAGCTCACTGCCGAGAACCTCAAAATGGTTGTTGTGATGTGTGCATGAGCAATGCATGTGTGGTGCATGCGCATGGGTTGGTTCTCACCCGAACTTCTATGTTCAAATTGGACTCAGTGCTTCCACTATGAGTTGGCTCAAAATGGACTTGGTGTCCAAGATGGTAGACACACGCACACATGTTTGGTTGATGGACACTCCAATGTATTAATATGGAGGGGGAGTGTTGAGAGGTAGACTGATCATAATCCTCCAAAAATTTTCAGTTGAATTATAATTTCCAATCATTCCTTCCTTAGTGTACCTATGGCATCATTGGCAACCAAAATTCTCACGACTTGTCCACTCAGGGGTCTTTTTGATGGTTCCTAGCTCATAGTACTCGACAATATTCACATTTCAAAATGTAATCTTCGTTGAAGATCAGCAAGATCAACTAACAGATCTATATAAAAGAACCATGGACTCATCCGTTGAGGACCAGCAAGGTCAATCAACCAGATCCATGCCCGAATTCAGAAAACAACTCTTACTCCGTGTTCCAATATCTTCCACAATGCACGTGTGGGTATTGTCGGTGACCCACAGCAGCCCGAGCACTGTATGGTTAGACCCTCTAGGATCCTTTGCAAGTGACCTAGCGCTTCACTCATAGGCCGCTTCCTTGGTCCCTCATCCACCATACCGGAAGCTCACCATTTTTATCGAACCGAGGCTGGTCAAGACCTCGACCGACCTTGCTACACGAGACATCCTCTAATGACTATCCATCAACTGTTGTAACTTTATCAGATTAGGTCTCCACCATGACCTCATTCACAAGACGGTCAAAATACTTCTCTAGCATTCTTGACACAAAACAGTCATTTAAAAACAGTTCAAAAATATAGTTTCTATAATGAACTCTCTTCTTTCCACATTGCTCCACATTACTTAATTCCACAACCATTTCATAAGTATTCCTATTCTCAATCACATCATTTTTATCTCTTCGCATGGAACCTGGAAAAATAGCCTTGTGCTTCTGACCCGGATCACTGAACAAAATGAAGCGCAGTCCCAACAATCAGATCAACAGCACGCAGCCACAAACTAGGTAGCTTGACGTTCAGTCCAAGCATGCTGGAGGGGTAGATAGAAAAAGCGGTTGATGTCCTGACGTGGCTTTGGAAGCTCCGGAGGCACCTCCTCTACTGGAAAGGTCACTTCCCAACTTCCCTGTGAATAGCCATAAAGGCACAAACTCTCATGGTCCCACTGGTTGTCGAAGTCCCTCACTTCGGGTGTGAGAGCTCTGAGTAAATCCGCCCGACAGCCATGGTAATCTCCGAAAACCTTTTCCACTGTACTGGGCAATGGAACAATAAGCAGAAGAGAGAAGGAAACATTAGTCGGTCAGGTATTGGCGGAACAGAGTAGTAGAAATCCGACTAGCTGAATCCGGAAGCCGATTAAACATTCTGCTAATCCAGAAGGGGATCAAACATTCCGCTTGTTGAATAATTTGCATAGATTTGTCCAGAGGCCATCATGCACAATACTCCGGCTCTAGCAGCCGACTGGACACTGACAGGAGTGTCCAAATTGCCTCAACTAGAAGCAACAACGAACAAACGGATTCTATAAGAACCGTATGCAAAGTATGTCCTGTAAAGCCGATTAGCCCTCGGCAATGGGTCGGAAAGCATGTAAGCACTTTGGCAGTTAGAAGCATCGGTCTAGTGACTGTGTGACGTGTAGGCAGTGTGGCCAACATGGCCATCGAACGAATGAACGCTTGTACCATGTGAGAGTCATAGCTCTCAAGTGTGCCCAAATGCATTGTTGGAGAAGTTTGAGGATATGCAGCACCGATGGCTCAAGCGAAAGAATGCACACGATATCGATCACCTTCTGAAGAGTAAAAACGAGCGAAAGTAGTTTCTCAAAGATACTGCCTCATCGTGGAATGTAATTCCCAACACCGTAGACTCTTTGTTGCCGCAAATAGCGTGGACGGTAATTGCAACAGGAAACCTCTTGTTTGATGTCAAGCATGGAATTGCAAATCCCAAGGATGAAGACAATAGTTCAGGCAAGAGTCCAAAGAGGGACTCTGAAGATTCTATGCTGATCCGGATGTTGACTATGGTTGCCATGATAATGCAGCAGATATGGATGTGATTGAGCATCTCAATGAGGAGATTTTGGCTTCCTAGAATGTCCTTGAAGAGAATGATGGTGATCAAAGCAGCACATTGATTATATCCCCCATGTTAGTGATGGCGCATGGCATAAGCTGAATGAGTAGCTTGTCTCTCTTCCTGATAAAAATGATGCCGTATCAGTTCCGGAAGTAGCCCATACCCATGATGAGCTAGATGAATGGCACATGTTCTTGCCAAGTGGGGCAGTAGAGGTCATGTACACTTGGACTAAAAGGTTTCCATATTCCGGTTTTGTACCTACTACATACCGGCATTTACATGATCAATCCAGATTGGGTTTTGGCCTAGCCTTGGAACCGATGTTGTCAAATGGACAATGTCCCCATGTGACGACGAAAGCTTTTGCAGAGTCTCCATCCTATGCATAGTTGATCTGCTGATTTACTAGATGATCTAGAGGAGAAACACTTGTTTTTGTTGCAAATGCACGTGATGAACGTGGGGGAAGGGTTGCTTTGGGATCCTTTTAATTTGGTTGCTGATAACCCGATGGCATTGGTAGCCCACATGAAGATTCCCTGGTTGCAAGCAACAATGGTAGATGCTCATGATGTGGTTCATGGTGATTCTGCTGACCTGGTGGTTCATCCGAAGATGTGGTACCATACAAAACGAAGCTGAATTAGTGGAGGTTACCCACAAGAGCCAAACACAATCTGAATATGCAGGAGAAGTTGCTAAGAATCTTTGTGGATATGGTAGGGATCTTGCCTATATCCTTGCGAAGCGAGAAGCTCTACGTGATATGAATTCCATACAGTCATCATGTCATACATGGAAGAGGGAGAAGGATGGAGATGTCCAAGCCACTTCCTTGGATGTGCATTACCTTGAACCCCCATATTTTCATGTTCAGGCTACTGTGGATCAACATGATCTAGTTTCCAGTGATGAGAAGATTCTCATAAAAAATGGGTTTCTTGCAGAAGCACAAGAGGTGATTGATACATTGTTAGTTTGGCAATCTCCCAGAATGCTTTGATCTTTGGATATGCTCATAAAGGGCTCAATAAGCAAGCATTGGATTTCTTGGAACAAGTGCAATGTGCCATGATTGCGGAAGGAAGAGCAAAAGAAAACCTGAAGGGAGATTTCTTGTATGCTATGGCTACCTTGGATCAGCGTGAAAGGGCTAAGTTACATGTATGCAATCTTCAATCTGTTGAGGAGCAACAAGATCTTTTTGAGAGCAAAGATGAGGCCAATCTAGATGATGAGAAAAAGTGGCTAGAAATCCCCATGATACCAAACATGCAGCTCGAGGAGCTGCATGGTTACAAGATACATGCTCAAATGAAGGACCAGGATACATACAGGGTGGATGCTCAAATGAATGAGAAGAATTTTTTCTTTGAGGATTCTCAGATGGATGAGCAAGAGGGGTTGCAGCATGCATCCATGGATGAGGAAAAGGGTGAGGCAATGGAGGATATGTGTGGCAAGAGCGCCTGAGAAGCCCTTACATGACAAGACCCCTCAGATGGATATGTCGGAGAGCATGGAGAATGATATCCAAGATGATTCAATGCAATAGAACAAGGGTAAGGTTGAGGAGGAGCAGAGTGGCTATGAAAGCCGGAAGAATCCCTCACGCTGAGATCCCTTGCATGGATAAACACGTGAATCACCGATATGCAGTTTATGCTTGGATAATGAGCAAGGGAGTTTTGGATGATCCAAATGGTAGTCCTAGCCATGGTGATGGGATGTCTATGCTAAACGTTGAGAGAGCATGGAAGGAGCATGAAGGTTGAAAGAGCCAGATGATGCCTTTGGATGTCTCTAACCTGGCATCAGGTTTCCCCCATGGTGTAGATAGTTCGGAAAATCTTGTTTCTAGTTTCGATGAAGATGATGACATAGACTGATTGTTTGACAAGTTGCTTGCTGCTGATGATGGTGTGCCTGTCCATGGTGATAGCCTTGCAGAGGTTCATGCAGCTTGTTTGACACCTTTCTGCAAGAGGATGTGGTTCATGCAGGCTATGCTTGTATGCCGGATGCAATAGAGCATGGACCGAAGGTTCTTGATGAGCCTACAAAGCATGATGTGGACAGAGTGCTTACTTGGCTACTTATGCACACACTCTTGTGCTATTTAGAAGACATTTTTTGCGATGATGTACCATATTCATCGAGTTGAGCTCAAGGTGTTATGCCATTTGGGGTTCATCAGCAAGGTAGCAGATGTTGGAGCTTCATCGACATATCTTTTTGATAGGTAGTGTTACCCTATCTCTACTCAATTCTAGTAGAGTCTGGACATGGGTGAAAGCATGATAAGGTGGTACACTTTCTACTAGTTGCAATGGTTTCTACCACACTTGAAGATAACCAATATTAGTGGATTTAATATCTGTATTTAGTAATTTATCTAGTGCCTTTTAGATATAATAAATGTGAGACAAGATTAAACAACCATGTTTTAATTCTCTATCTCTACATAAAAGTGTTTCACAACTAGTTGTAAACCATTGTCCACCACGACACAAGTTTTCAGTCAATCTTATCATGCTTTCACCCACATACTAGTCACAAACCTAGTTTTATGTTTTCATTTTTGAATGATCATGGCTAGATGGCCTTGTATCCAATGGATTCCCAATTCTGGCATGTTGCCATGAATGGGTTTGAGTCGTCAGATTGGGAATCGTGACCCACCGGGTGTGCCGAGTGTTGGCCGCGACCAACCACGGTTCAGTGTCGCTGGATGTTACAACAGCTAGTGGAACGATGCACTTTATTGTAGAGTTGACGTGCGAAAGTTAGGTGTGTCCACCTACCTTATGTGGTTGGGAATTGGGATCATTCATGGTTGAAGGTTGTGTGTGTGTTGTTATATGAGAGAATTCACAATTAGGGATTTTGAGAGAGCTACAATGGATACTTCTTTGGTTTTCTCTGTGTTTTCTCTGCTAGGGAAAGAAGGCCACTAACAATAGTACATAATCTTGGATTGTGCGAGTAATCTCGGGTTCCCACTAATCCAAGTTTGCCCTCCAAGATAGTATTGTGGTAGTAGTCTTGGGTGGCCCGAGATTAATATCATAGAGTTTCTAGAAGGGAATGGCTATCGGGTTTTCCCTCCAATATAGTAATAACATTTGGTTGCCCAAGATTACTATCATAGATTTAGAGGGAACATCTATCGGGTTTGCCCTTAGATATAGTACTGTGATAGTAATCTCGGGTGGCCTGTGATTACTGTCACAAAGTTTCTAGTTAGGGAATAGCTATTAGGTTTTCCCTCCAATATAGTACTGATATACGACATGATAAAAAGCGTAACCAATTTGTGAGGATATCTATAGATACTCACAATCCAGAGATGTCTAAAATATTAGTACATGCTTGGACATCCAACTTCGACAAGTTTGGCATCCAAATTTGTAACCAATCTTGATCTTGCAGACGTAAAGTGTAAGACCATGCAAATTCTCAATCTATAAGAATACCATTCTATAGTCCAAGTTAGGGTGTTGAAATTACAAAATAAAGTACATTGAAGACTTTGAAAGGACTTTGAAATTAAAATTTCCATGTGGCAACCACAAAGTCAACGTTATTTGCCTCAGTACTCCTGCTTGGAGACATGACATTGATGGGAGTTGAACCTTTGTTTTCCCTCAAGAAACTAGAGTTTCTTTCACAAAATCGAATTAATTAATGTGCATAGTACACCCGCCACTTTCTAACAAGGAGAGGGGAATCACCTGATGACACTCCTATATCACCTTCAGACTCGTCATCAGCATGTTGGCGAGTAGGGCAGGAAGCATTAAACTTTCTTCTCCTATGTGTCTTTTGTGGAGCTGCAGGCACATCAAACCTTTATAAACGGCAAGAGTGAAATGCATTAGGATAGTATATGGAAAAGATTATCCTGCATAGTACATCCATATAGTACATCCATAACAAGGATAGGACAATTACCTACTAGTGACACTCTCATCCACTAGGAGGGGAGGAAGCATCACACTTTCTTCTCATAGGTAAAGATACATCCCCCGGCCTCTCCAGTTCACTTGTTGTCTACATTGGAAAGAGTGAAACACATTAAGACCCACATTACAAGAAAGAAGCAAAAATTAGTCTGCACAATATGCATAAAGACTTAGGGATGTAGGGACATCATCCTCTCCCTCATCATCATTACTATCCTCATCAACTAGATGCTTCTTATTACGACTCTGCACTCTGCAAGGTAATTCACAATTCATTAAGTTATGCACATGCCATCTTCAAATCCTACAAGTTCTAATGTTTTAACAAGTTTTCTTACTATTTGTGCATATCTATGTTGGACTCTTCTCTCCATGTGGGCGACACAGATTGGCATTTCCCTTTCCCATTCGTCCATCTTCTTCTTTATGTAGGTATCTTTTCACTCATTCTTTTTCATGCCACCCTTGTTCTCAAAAAGATCCCATGCCAGTTTTTCTTTGCTTAGTACACACTTGTGGTACTTCTTCTATGTAGATTTCATCTTGAGCCCAAAGTTCGTGTGAAACTCATCCAAAACTACCTGTTAACCCTATCTGGTACATGAATATTTGGTCTTTCATTTTCCTTAGGCCTCCAGATTTTGCACTTTGGAATATCAACGCCCTTAATTTTGTGGTCATCTTGAAGATGACATAACATTTTAATCCTCTTCTCATAATTTGTGTTTCTTTTTGGACAATCCTTATAAAACACGACATTGACAGACCACCTTTCCATTTGCAGGCACTACTTTTTCAAAGTAGGTGTTGCCTTAATGGTAAGTCCACGATTATTTCTCAAGAAAAATATATTATTTTGTTATTCCCTACTCATGGGGTCCAAATATTCAACTTTAATTTTTTTATTTACTAAATTTACTCTCGTCTTTTAAAGTCCTTACCCATTGGTTTCAATTATTTATTTCTGTATGGAATCTGAGTCATTCATGTATTGCATTGAGCAATATAATAAACAAGGATGCAAAATCATAAAAAAATACTTGTCACTTTAAAAGAACCATATGATGAGCCCTACTTGTGATTTGCCAAGTGCAATTGCAGTAAACAACATGACAAGTTATAGATTGTTTACTGGATGGCAAGTTTCTTCTTCCCCTATCACTCTTGCCTTCCTTTATGGCTGCCGTGCAGTCCAAGTTGCTCTCCCTCTTCCTCTTGTCATCCACTTGTACTCAGGCCCTCATCTCACCACTTTCTTCTCTAGTCAGCCAATTTTAGAATGCACCAATTACATAGGCTTTGTAGAAAAATACGTAGCTTTGTGTTGGGACTATGGCATGGGCATGCAAGCGTACAAGCTCAAGGCTATGGCCTCCGCCTATGGCCATGGGGGCGATGACCTCTTAGGAAATGGGAAAACTAGGGCTATGGGAGATGATGATGATGCTAATGATTATATTGATATCTTAGATCATCATACACAAGGATGCAAAATCATAAAAAATACTTGTGATTCAAAAGAACCATATGATGTGCCCTACCTTTGATTCACGCCCAAGTGCAATCGCAGAGTAAACAACACAAGAAGATCCAGCGCGCGGATCTAGCGTTAAGTTGAGTTCCGATTCCAAATCTTCTAGAGGAAAATCCAAAGGACGTCGCAAGTGAACCTATGCTTCCTGATGTCAAACCCAACACCAATAGGAATATTTCAAAGGTCGTAACTTTGCAGAGACAAAGAAAAATGTTTGCAGAGATAAGGAAGGTGCAAGCAGCTGTCAATCTCCTCATCCCCAAAGCTCCTTTCTTGAGGATTGTCAAATCCATTAGCGACGACAGAATAAAGCGGAAAGGTTAGTTTAATTGGAAGAGTAGCGCCCTCGCATGTCTTTATGAGTCATGCAAGGACTTCGTCATAGACTTATTAAATGATAGTAACATTTGTGCTTGCCATAGCCAGGAGGGTCACACTAATGGACAAGGACATGACATTAGTAAGCAAAGTTAGGTATAGGTATGATAAGTTCATGCAACCTCTACCATTCAGAGTAGAAATCCTCTCCATTTCTCTTGCTTTGAAGAGGAACATGGCTTCTGAGGTGGTTATTGAGAAGAGGTGACAACACCAGGTCCACAAGAGCTGAAGAGGCTTGTAAAGGGGGCATATCTAAAGGGAAAGGAGACATTATTAGAAGAGAATGTCGTTATGGATGAATTGGTAGAAAGCCTTCTGAAGTTGGAGGGAGAGAATAATGACAGAATTAAGGCAGTGCCTGGTCAGATCATATGCAATGTCTCCTATAACGCCGAGTAGGAGGAGTACCTCCATATCGCTCCAACGGATGTTTATATCCTCCTTGAAAAGAATAGAGAGATCAATGACAGTATTGTGCTTACTTGTTTAAGGTGTGTACTCTTCGCCTTTTTTTGAATGCTTTCTTATTTTGGTTTCTTTTTCCCTTTCCTAATGTTTTTAATTCAATCTATAGGGTATTGTTGAAAGAGCTTTTGCTAGACCAGGCAAAGCAAGTATATATTTGTGATCCTTTGGTATCAACTATCCTGATTGACCCGTCAAGGTATAGAGGACCTTGCTCCTTATTTACAGGGAGTTAGTCCGGGTACCTACTTTGTTGTGTTGCCATATATAGAGAAGTATGTATTTTCTTTGGATTTCAAGTTGTTGATGGAATTTAAGTTATTAGTTGCTTGTGTTAGGTTTCTTATATTTTTTGTTTACTTTGTCAATTTCAGAGGGCATTGGTCTGCTTGTTTAATTAATGTGGTGAAATGCCAGACAATTTTTATGAATAGCCTTCTCGAAATGCACGGACATTCTAAATTGTAAGTCATTATACTTTATATCGTTTCCTTCTTGCTTCCTAATTGTTGATTGTAAGTCATTCTTTATATCATTGACTGTAGGGCATGTAAGAGGGCGGTTGCATTGATTGAAACTCTATGTCCTGAATTGAAAAAGGATATAGAGTGGAAATTTCTCACCCAACCCATTCCTATGCAAAATGATTCGCACTCTTGTGGCTGGTACGTAGTCGCAAATTTCTAGAGGTTCCTCCTTTCCAAGTACACTAATTTTGGATAGTTTTGTAAGTTTCTTGTGTCACTATAATATAATTTCTCTATGTTCATTTCATGAGAGATCCCGCATTATTCCAATTGACTTTTATGTTGTTTTGTAGTCTGTTCACTCTCAGACGGGTTCTGGCTTTGGAGTGTGCAGGCAAAGGCACTAAACATTATCCTCAATAATGCAATTACGCCTGATGACCTTGACTTGCCACTTCCACCTGTTGTTGCTGGCAGTAGTGCATCAAAGAAGAGAAAAAGATACCGTTTCATTCCCCTATTAAGCATTTTAGCTTTAAACAAGGAGTCCCTGAGAAGGGAAGCAAGGGCAAGGCAAAGAGGAAGCTTCCATTTGCAGGCAAGGGCAAGGGCAAGGCAGGCAAGGTGCCAACAAAGGAGACAAAGGAGGAGACCAAGGCACCGAAGGAGGCTGAGTCAAAGGAGGAGGCCAAGGCTGAGTCTACAGAGCCCGAAACCGCTTAGAGGCATGTTGTATATGTCTAGAGACGACGTCGTAAAGATTCTATATTTTTATTGAGCTCGGCTCATTTTTGTATAAACATTCTATATTTTTATTGAGCCCTACTCATTTTGATATTTTGTGAGTATTGTGCTTTGCCATAATACAATAGATTGTTGAGAATTTTTATTCTCATAACTTATCTTTGGTTAAAACTAAATTTTAAAGACGTTTGCTTCAAAATTGTTATGAGTACTTTGTAGAGTAGACACATGTCCATTTTTCATCACATTAGTCATTGTTGCTAAGATCAGTACAAGTCTTATAATGACTTCTATTGGGCCTAAGTCCCTCGATACAAGACCTTTCTAATTTTGCACGATAGATTTTTCCTCCATCTTCTTCTCTGGGTTGTTCATCTGAAGAATTCTTTGATGTACCTCCTTGGCTTCATCTATCAGTTAGTCTACATCTTCAAGGTATTTCTTCAAGCTTTCAGATATCTGGATAGGTTGATCATCTGTATCCCCAATAGAGGAATAGGAGTCATCATCAGAAGAAATGGCTAAATTAGCTGGCCTAGCAACCTTGCTATAGGAACAATCCTCATTAGAAGAATTTGCATCCATGGGCGGTTTTTGTATAGATCTTATAAGTTGTAAGATATTATGTTCTCAGTTCCCTTATGGACTGGTCTTTATATACTATTTTGGATGGACTCCGAAACCATCAACATAAAAAAACCATGTGCTATAAATCTGTGTGCCACTAAACCATTTTGGAATAGGAACCCTAGTACCTACACTGAGCTGACCATTATTGTGCACATACAAGACAACTTTATAGTAAATTTGTTGAGTTATAACTTTAATATAAAAATCTAAATTCATAGATGTTATACAAGACAAATGTTCATTTCTCAGTACACTTTTTTGAGGGCAAGGACTTTACAAAATTAAAATACTTGAAGTAGCTTCAAAATTCACAAAATTCGAAATCCCCACCATCAACATCTCAATCGGGATCTACCAAGGTCTTTGGCTCTAGTTGTTTTTGAATCTTCCTATTATTCACCTTGAATTATACTCTGCTAATATCCTCATCTCCCACGATATTGAGGTGCTCTCTTATATTTAGGAGACTCCAATGTCTACTTGCACCTACTTCCACTGCACCACTGGGCAACTGAACACATATGTCGAGAGGCAAAACAACTTGTTCATCTACGTGCATTGGGACCTAACAACTAATCTTTTTCATCCATCGCTCATAATAGAAGCGTATGTGTAGTGTGGCATGAGCTTTGAGATACCAAAATGAGACAGTAGTTTCTACTATATTGCACTTGAATGTGTCACCCTTATGTATCCCTTCTATAGTCCTCCATGGGTCTCCAAGCAAGGCTACCATGTCATCACCTAATACCTTCTTGCACACAAACATGGTAGGTGTTTGTGAGAAACAAAATTGATTGCACACAAACATGGTAGGTGTTTGTGAGAAACAAAATTGATTCAACATCTTTGCAAAAAGATGTATTGGGCATACCCAACTAAGACTCACAGATCAAGAGGGCTTTGCAAACTTCAAAGACCCTTGTGTATCACAAAGCATCTTTGATTTCATAACCATTACAGTCCAGGCATCTGGAATTGGCCATTCTATAGAAGATAGGGGTGGAGATGTGATTATCTGTAGCTTACCAAACCCACCGTCCTGCTTTGGCACCAAATAGGAGTGTCGGTAAAAAAACACCTTTTCCTTAAGAAGTTTTGCACTTGTTTTACAAGAAAACATTGCCTGACCAATGTCTACATGCAATGCTTGAAATGTTCCGGTAAGGCTTTCCAATGGCTTCTCCTCTACCATGTTTAAAGGAAAAATATATGCAAACAAGAAATAATTTGACTTAGATTAAAACATCTCTGTCAGAAAATCTCACATGCCCCTTTCTACCTACGATACTTACAATTGTACGGAAATCGAGTTTGTTGGTGAAGATGGATATCTCATGCTGTGTAAACATGTTGTACCGTGGCCACTAGTTTTCCATTGCTTGGTTTTTGGAAGCCTTGTAAACAACCTTTCCAATGGTGCTCCAGTACATTTCGCCATCAAACTCGGTGACGCCCGATTGCACCAGGCTGTAGATAAACCCAAGCGCTCTTAGGAAATGCCTCTCCCACCCAAGCACCATCATCGTCCTTCTTGTTATGCAAGGATATCTCCTCAATCTCGTCTTTTGGTCTTCTTGGTGCGGCCATATCTTCTTGGAAGCTAGAGTAGAAAGGTTAGGGTAAAGGCATTCAATTATGGGTGGGTGAGTTATTGTCTGGTTCTACCGATTCCAGTGGTTGGGTGGTGGCTAACCCATGGGCCGGATGGGGTGGAATCAGTGGAGTTTTAATAATTAAATTGAAATAATAGGAATACACTTAGAATTTGAGTAGTTAAATAAAACCCTGAAGAATTTCTCAAATGAGTAGATCGGCTGTGCCTGATTTCGGTTAGGAAAAAAGCATTGATTTTCTCAGATGATTAGATCAACGGATGTGCCTGATTTTAGTTAGGAAAAAGTGTTGATTTCTTCAAATTAAGTCAATGATAATTTTCCTTCTATCTGGTTTATTCACGTGAAGGATAGTTTAATCTCTTGAACCCATTAATTCGTTAAGAAAATCAAGAAGGTGGAATCGTCCCCGTTTTCCACGGGCAAGGAAAATTTTCCCAGTTTTGGTTTCGGAATGATGACCAGATTAGTCTCGTGTCCGGACATTTGAGGGCGAGACCGTGAGTGGGAAACCCTGCCCCGCATAAGAGGAAGCTACTTCCGCTACTAGCAATAGAGAATCTGTTGCGCAGAGGGGGCAGAGGGGTCTCACACACCTTTTCATGCTTTCACTCACTGAGAAAACTTGGGTTTAGCCAGAGCAGAGGACACAAGGGAGATAGAGGATCTTGTAGGAGGTTGGTGCCCTAGGATCTCTGAAGCTGCATCTCTATTAGAACTTGTTCCGGCTCAAGGCTTTGCTGAGTTGTTATCTACACTGTGTTTGATGGTGGAAGCTTGCATTAAAGATACTTGTTCTTGTGGGAATTGAAGGGGAAAGACTTTGAATAGTTTTGTTGGGATCTCTTGTTTCTTAAGGCTCTCTTCATCTATTGTTTGATACCCAAGTCTCAAGGTTGTTGAGACAAGCTCATTAATCATCTATATGCAAGTGGCTCATTAATCATCTATATGCAAGTGGATCCTTATGTGTTTGGATGGATGAGTTGATTATGCTCTACTTTTCATTGTTCAGCTGAAGATTATTGAGGAAATTCCATCGTGAGTGAAGAGTTGAACTGTGTTGAATTAGAGTTGGTCAACAGATAGCTTTGTGTGTGAGTCACCAGGGTCTGACAGTGTCCAAAGTTGATCAGTTGGAATCAGCTGTGTGTCTGGATTAGTTAGCTGATGTTGTTGAAGTATTGATATGGTCTTGTTTAACACTTGTGAAGTCTGAGTTAACAACAATCAGAGTCCTGTCAAAAGTCAACCGGATAGATTGGGGATTGGATGTTGGTCTAGATCAGCTGAGGACTATTTTGGGTTAGAAGGGTATCAACCCAAGATAGTAAGAGTTAGTTGAGGGTGTACAAGGGTAGATTTGGCATCTCTAGGTTGAAGGGAAGTGTTTGTAGGGGTTTTGTCAAATTGTCACAAGTTCACTCAGTCTCAGAAGTAGTTAGAACTGAGTCAACTAAGGAAGATATGTTAGAATCTAGTCAGCATGGTGATGATAGGTTCATTAAAGCCATGAGGAAAGTATTTTTAAGTACATCTTGGGTTGCTTAGAGGACATTCTTGTGATGACTGGGAGCAATAGCTGGAATCTAAATCTGAATACAGTCGACATTTGATCAGTTAGGTGTCAGTAGAAGAAGGTTTTGGTTAGCTAGTGGTCAACTAGGGTCAACTAAAGGTGTGTAAGTGAAGATCAAAGCTGTGAGAGGTCAAGCTGACTTGAGAGGACAATTGGAATAGTCAATTGGGTTGGTTTGAAGAGTTTGGAGTGTGCTCAATTATTTTCCTCCGTCAGAGCTGAAGATCATGGAACATCAAGTGAGTGCACTAGTGCTTTGATTTGGTGTTTTGTGCTGTGGTGGTTTAAAGCGTAGCTTGTAACCTTAGTAGTTGATTTTTCCATTTTGATACATTGGGAAAAATACATTTATAATGTTGAATTTATTAAAGCCTAAAGGCTTTACCCTAGCCCCAATTTTTGGGACACTCTATTTTTGTTGTGGAAGAGTGTCGTGCTCTCTAAAAGCACACTTTGTATATTTTTGGGTGCTATGGCCTATTTTTGGTTGAAAACTAATAAAAATACTCTTGTGTGGGGAAGGCCATGCACAAGGGGGGGGGAGATTGCACCCAGCATGTTTGTCTTGGAGCTAAGTATTATGTTTGCTATGCTTTTGTTCAATTTATTTGATTTTGTTGAAACCTGCAAAGCATGTGTTTTCATGGTTGAATTTATGTGTTGAATTTCTCAAGTGTTCTACCCTAGAGAACGATTCCGTTTTCATTATCACATCTCATTCACATCCATCCACATCACATTACATCACATCCACATCTATCCATATCACACCACATTCATTCCATCCACATTACATCACATCCACATCTATCCATATCACCCCACATCCATTAACAGCTCCTCACATTCATCCAGATACATTCTCATTCACATTAACAGCTCCTCACATTCATCCAGATACATTCTCATTCACATTCATAGCTCCTCACATTCATCCACATCCATTCTCATTCACATCTATCCACATCCATCCATTCATCCACATGCTTATCTATCACATCGCATCTCAATCTCATACATTTACATCACATCGCATCTCATTCTCATACATTTACATCACATCACATCCTTTCACATCTCATCACATTCACATCCACATCCATTTACATCACATCACATCTGATCCACATCCACATCCATTTACATCACATCACATCTGATCCACATCTCATCTCATTCACATCCACATCCATTTACATCACATCACATCACATCTCATCCACATCTCATCACATCGCATTCACATCCACATCTATTCACATCACATCACATCACATCTCATCACATCGCATTCACATCGCATTCACATCTTATCACATCGCATTCATATCTTATCACATCACATTTACATCTTATCACATCACATTTACATCTCCTCTTATCACATTCACATCTCATCTAATCACATCGCATCCATTTACATCCTGTCACATTCATTTACATTCATTTGGCTCCGCATCACATCCACTTTTAGTACTGTTTTCTACTTTCGATACTGATGGGACTTTTCTAAGTTTTTGCCAATTGTTTGGCCTAGTTAAAGGTACTTTTTCTCGATGGATATATTCATATTCATTCTCAAATTTCTCATGTAAATTATTTTCAATATATTCTACCCATATTTTCCATAAAATTAATAATGCTCAAAATTTCACTTTTGATAAATACTCATAATTTGAATTATACCAAAAATTCCTCTTTTACCATTTAATTACTTGGATCTCAAATATCATGGGAATTCCTCTTTTTGCATAAAAATAAGTTTACAAAAATTTATCTTTTTGCATAAAAATAAATTTACCAACCAAAAATTCCTCTTTTACCATTTAATGACTTGGATCTCAATTATCATGGGAATTCCTCTTTTTGTATAAAAATAAATTTACCATCTCATAATCAATTAAGTATGCATAAATTCAAAAAAATTATTTCTCATGAATATGATGAAAATCATTCTTTTTGCATAGGATGTCCAATCCTAGAATATGGTAGGAAGCCCTCTTTTAGCATTATGCATAAAAATAAGATATTTATTATTTTCTAAAAATTTTACCATAACTTTGCTGCTATTACTGATAGTTCTAGAATTTTTTTTGAAAGAATAAAAGCTTGTAATGAAAATATGATAGTAGTTCCTCTTTTATGCTTAGAATCAAACTATGAATTTAAATCATAATTTTAACCTTAAAATTAAACATAACTATGATTATCCCACTAGATTAAGCTAATATCAACATTCTTCTTTTTCCAAATTGTGAGGATAATCCATTTCTTATTTAGAATTAATTAGAGTAGTTTTCAACTACTCATAAACAATCTAAAAGAATTTACTATTATTTTAATAGTACAAAATCATGAAAATATCATTTCTTTAATCTCTAGCTTATCAAGCTTAGAGTTTAGCTTTGAATTAAGAGACTATCATTGAGAAGCATCCTTTTTCAAGAGCTTAAGCCATAAAGATGGCTATTCTTTTATAGAGAGAGAGAGAGAGAGAGAGAGAAAGCATTATAATTAAGTATAAAGATTAACTTTCTCTTAATTTAAACATTAATACTTTAAGGAAAAGCTTGATTTGAATTAAAACAATCATTTTGAAAGCTTCTCAAGCTTGAGATGGGCTGAGAAGAAGAAAGTTATTGAGAAAATTGGAAAACAAAACCATAAAATTTGATTTTACCTCCAAGTTTGGCTTGATTCTCTAATTGCAGTGAAGCCCCCGACCAATCAAGTGGTCCACCAAGAGGAGAAGAGCAACTCCAAGAGTTTTTGTGGAGAGAGAGAGCTCCAAGCTCCCAAGAGAGAGGAAAATTTAAGAGATAATAGAAAATATGATTATTTTATTATAATACTGGCATGATATAGCTCCAATATTTAATTACAAATGAGTGCGGGTCTATTTATAGGTGAGGGAGGCCACTAACCAAGTCCAACTGGGTTTTAGAATTTTCCAAGTTGAGTTTGACTCAATTGGGACAAGACTTGGACCAGTTTGGCTCCCTTTTTTATTTGGTTTGATCCAGGAGAGAGGAGAGATAAAAATATCACAATTTTTTTGAATTAAAATCCTTTCCACACATGTGAAATAGGTGCCTACCTCAAGAGTCCCCCTTTCCTTACCAAGGTGTCAAAAATGCATCATTATTCCAAAATATCTCATTTTTTTAGTAATATCTCATAATTTTTAACTAATAAACCTTGTACTCAGTCAACTCTTCATCTTATGTGAGCATTTACTCGTTTTTGGGTATTTTCTTTTATTATTTTGGATTTATCTTATCCCAACACTTGGATTAGTCCAATTGGCCCATTGGAACCTTAATTGGACCATAATCCAAAAATTTCTCACCACATCCACTCACATCCTGAAATTTATCTTCCAGATGTGAGTGGATGTGGTGAGATGTGGTGAGTGGATGTGGATGTGATGAGATTTGGTGAGTGGATGTGATGAGATGTGGTGAGTGGATATGGATGTGAGTAACCACAAACTCACATCTCATCACACCCATCACACCCATTCACATCCCACATTCATTCACATCTCGTCACATCTATCCTCATCTTATCACATCTCGTTCTTACCCATCCACATCACATCACATCCATTCCATCCACATTACATCACATCCATATCTATCCATGTCACGCCACATTCATTCCATCTACATTACATCACATCCACATCTATCCATGTCACACCACATTCATTCCATCTACATTACATCACATCCACATCTATCCATATCACCCCACATCCATTCACAGCTCCTCACATTCATCCACATCCATTCTCATTCACATTCATCCACATCTATTCTCATTCACATTCATAGCTCCTCACATTCATCCACATCCATTCTCATTCACATCTATCCACATCCATCCATTCATCCACATGCTTATCTATCACATCGCATCTCATTCTCATACATTTACATCACATCACATCCTTTCACGTATCATCACATCTCATCACATTCACATCCACATCCATTTACATCACATCACATCTGATCCACATCTCATCTCATTCACATCCACATCCATTTACATCACATCTCATCCACATGTCATCACATCGCATTCACATCTTATCACATCACATTCATATCTTATCACATCACATTCACATCTTATCACATCATATTTATATCTCCTCTTATCACATTCACATCTCATCTAATCACATCGCATCCATTTACATCCTGTCACTCACGGGTGTGGGAACTGGCGTCGGGAAGCCAAATGGTGAGGCAGATGTCCCTGCTCCAGAACCCCAATAACTCTGAGCCATGGCTCTCTCCTCTGGAGTCATGGACGAAAGAAAACCATATAACTGCTGGGGACTCATGCCCTGCGGTGTAGGATTAAATGAGAAATCAGGACTGTAGTCGTAGGGCGGTGAGTCACCCATGGCCTGTTGGACAAAAAACCATATGACAAACTTGTGCGAAATGAAAATTACACGGTAAACAATGAAAGAACCATATGACAAACATTAACAATGATAAACAACAATGGTAAAACTATATCAACTTGCACCTATAGTAGTGATTATGATGGTAAACATTAACAATGGTAAACAATGAAAGGACCTTCAATGTCATAAACTCATTACAAATATGTCATAACTATTTGCATAATCATTAAGATACATCATTTTAAAAATCATTATCTATTCTATCATCCTCATTAAGATCAGTAGCCCCAAAGAGATCTATGTCTATGTACATTTCAGCATCCTCATCATTAAAAGTCCCTTGATGAAGGATGTCCTCATCATCTATGTCTTCTTCCTCAACATGTTTTTCAGCTTCCTTGGTTTGCACCTCTTCATTTGGATCTTGCTCTAGTTGCTCCTCTTCATTTGCTTGCTCCTCTTCATTGTTGATATCGGCTTGTTCTTGCTGCTCTCCACCACCCTGTGCATCCACATCACCTTGTTGTAGCTCAAATTCTTCAAAAATTTGCTTACTGCGGGGGGCGACTTGAACCACAAATAGCCAGCGTGGATCTGTGGATCGAGTTGTGGCATGCCATGTCATCAAGCTTGCTATAGATTTGCACCTGAACATGCTTTTTATTCTTGGGATGATTGGAAAGTGCCTAAGAACCTTTACCGAGACAGCTTTCCCCTGAACATCTTCTCTATATCCGTTAGAGCCACAATGGGGACATTCTTGCAAATGCTCATATTCATGGCAGAAGAGGTAACAATCATTGCGACAAGCATGAATATTATTGTAATCCATGCCTATGGATTTCAATAACTTCTTGGCATATGCAACGAGATGGAGGCATCTCGTTGCCAGGGGGCAATATCTGGTCTTTCAAAAGCCTGCAAGAATGGCAATATCTGATCGTTACTATTAAGATTTAGTCAAGTACAAGTTGAAAATTTATCATTTCAACAGTAGGTGTAATCTCCAAAAAAAGTCCTTACTTGAATAGTTCAGTGACACTTGTATTAGACCATCCAAAAATTGACTGCAAATTTAGCATCGTAAGAGATGCACGCAATAATGATATGTTGGCACCATTGTATAATGGAAGGCGTGCAAGTTTACGCATGGCCTCTTCCTCTGGTTCATAATTTGACCGTTGAGAATGTCGTGGTTGATGATCTTCATGTTCATGCTCCTCGAAGAGAGCTTCTTGTTGCTCGATGAAGGCATCCAACATTTCTTCCATTGGACCTTCTTCCATTTCCTGACCTTCTTCCATTCCCTCGGGTGCTGTTAATTGAGCTCCATCTGTCACTCCCTCCTGCGAAATCCTCATCCTTTGTTGGGGACGAGAATTCACAGGCGCAATGTTATCAAGATGTGGCTGCACACTTGCTTGGTTGTACGATTGAAACCGTAAATTTTGCAAGCGCTCCATTGGAAATATGCCAGCGTCATGAACATGCTGGTTGCAAATTATTCGTTTTCGAAAGATTTGGTACTTACATCGCGTGCATGGACACGCTATTCTCTCTTCAAGATTGAGAGGTTCCATCTAGCAGGATAACATGTATATGTAGCTCATTAAAACTAAATACAAATCATTATGCATTACACAAAGCATTATGTAAACCATAAAACAGGGCTTCTTTTCCCCAGCCGTGAGGGAGATTTTAAAAATAACATTTAAAGCGTCAAATGGGCTTCTTTTCCCCAGCCGTTGAGGGAGACTTTAAAAATATTAAAAAAAGCGTCAAACGGGCTTCTTTTCCCTAGCCGTTGAGGGAGATTTTAAAAATAACTTATAGATTAGCTTATCTTCTCTCTATACAAAATTAAGAAGGTAATTAGAACAAGGATGGAGAGAGAAGCTATCTCTATTCATAAATAGCTATTTATAAAGGCCTTATGCAAAAATCTATATGCATAGATTCTGTAAATAGAGCCTACACATTGAGCTCTATGCATAGAAGCCTACACCTAAAGCTGAACGCATAGAGCTTTATGCATAAAGCCTATGCATAATGATCTATAGATAAGCTTATGTGTAATGCTCTATACGTAAGTCTTATGCAAGCTTTATGAATAAGGTTTATGCAATCGTATGCATAGTAAGGCTTGCAAGCCTTAAGTATAAGCTTGCATAATAAGACTGCAAGACTTATGCATAAGCTCTATGCATAAGTCTTATGCATAAGCTCTATGCAAGACTTATGCATATGCATACGCTCTATGCATAAGCCATATGCATGTCTTATGCATAAGCTCTATGCATAAGTCTTATGCATAAGCTCTATGCAAGACTTATGCATAAGCTCTATGCATAAGCCATATGCATAAGTCTTATGCATAAGCTCTATGCTATAAGCCTTATGCACTATGCTAACCCTTAATCCCATCACCCAATGGTGTAATAAACATGATCTTGTCTTACATGGATAAGAGATAGATTACCTTGATAACATATATAAACTCTATGAATAAAAAATCTTTATGCATAAAAACATAACGCATGTGAAGCCTTATGCATAAAGCTCATCCATAAGATTTATACATAAAACATTATGTATTAAGCTTTATGCATAGATCTTAATTCATGCATTCAGCTAGATTCATATAGCTCTATGCATAAACTCTATGTATAGAGCTTGCATAAGAGCTTACAAGCCCTATGTATAGAGCTTTCATAATCTTACAACCTCTATGTATAAAGCCTATACATAGAGCATATGCATTAAGCTTTTACAAGAAGGCTATGCATAGAGCTTTCAACAAGAAGGCTATGCAAGCTCTATGTACAATGTCCATGCAAGCTTTCAAGAAACCTATGCATAGAGATTTTATAAGCTTGCAAACTCTATGCATAAAGCCTATGCATAGAGCTTATGCATAGAGATTTCACAAGCTCGCAAGGTCTATGAATAGAGCTTATGCATAAAGCTTGCAAGAAGGCTATGCATAGAGATTGCAAGCTTATGATAGGTTTTATGCATAGATCTTGAATTAATCCTATGTATAAGCTTACAAGAATCCTAAACTAACCCTAAACCATAAAACAGGAATGCAATAATACGTAGAAAAAAGCATAAACAAGGAAAATCGAAAGAGGGTCTACCTCTTTTTTGCGAAGCTGAAGGAGAGGATTGGTGAAAGATTGGTGAAAGAGCTGCAAAACAAAATATTAAACAAAATAATTAGTAAATTAAATACAAGAATAAGAACTAATACAAAGTAATACAAAACCCTAAAATCTCTATGCATGCATTAGGAGATCTATGCATACATAGAGAGCTCTCAACATGCATAGAGAGCCAAAAAAAACACAAAACCCTAAACATCCTATATCCTAAATTAAAAAGCAAAAGCAAGAGCAGATTAGTAAAAGTGGAGAAGGAGAAGAGGAGAAAAGAGGAAAGAAGGAGAAAAGAGGAGAGAGGAGAAAAGAGGAGAAGAGGAGAAAAGAGACGACGCATACCTTCTCTGCAATGCCGCGGAAAACAGAGAAAATACACTCTCGACTGTAAAAAACTTACGAGCGTCGGTATGTGCGTCGGTATCAGCGCCGGTATATACTTCGGAATATGCGTCGGTATCAGCAACGGTATATGCTTTGGTATGTGCTTCGATATACGGGTCGGTATACGAAAATTTTAAATTACCCCACCCGACTTGTCTCCTCCAAGATTACGACGGGCATACCGACGTTCGACATTTGCGTCGGTATTTTAACGTCGGTATGCCCTCAAGCTCTAGTAGTGACATCACATCTGATCCATATCTCATCTCATTCACAGCCACATCCACATCCATTTACATCACATCACATCACATCTCATCACATCACATTCACATCTTATCACATCACATTCATATCTTATCACATCACATTTACATCTCCTTTTATCACATCACATTTACATCTCCTTTTATCACATTCACATCTCATCTAATCACATCGCATCCATTTACATCCTGTCACATTCATTTACATTCATTTGGCTCCACATCACATCCACTTTTAGTACTGTTTTCTACTTTTGATACTGATGGGACTTTTCTAAGTTTTTACCGATTGCTTGGCCTAGTTAAACGTACTTTTTCTCGATGGATATTTTCATATTCTTTCTCAAATTTCTCATGTAAATTATATTCAATATTCTTCTTTTTGAGTTAAAGATTTATGGGATTTACAAAAATCGATTCTACCCATATTTTGCATAAAAATAATAATGCTCAAAATTTCACTATTGACAAATACTCATAATTTGAATTATACCATAAAGAGAGAGAGAGAGAGAGAGAGAGAGAGAGAGAGAGATGGAGAGAAAGCATTATTAATTAAGCATAAAGATTAACTTTCTCTTAATTTAAACATTAAGACTTTAAAGAAAAGCTTGATTTGAATTAACACAATCATTTTGAAAGCTTCTCAAGCTTGAGAGGGATTAAGAAGAAGAAAGTTATTGAGAAAATTGAAAAAAAAACATAAAAATTTTGATTTTACTACCAAGTTTGGCTTGATTCTCTAATTGCAGTGAAGTCCCAGACCAATCAATTGGTCCACCAAGAGGAGAAGAGCAATTGGGATAAGATTTGGACCAGTTTGGCTCCCTTTTTTATTTGGTTTGATCCAAGAGAGAGGAGAGATAAAAATATCACAATTTTTTTGAATTAAAAACCCTTCCACACATGTGAAATAGGCGCCTACATCAAGAGTCTCCCTTTCCTTACCAAAGTGTCAAAAATGCATCATTATTTCAAAATATCTCATTTTTTAGTAATATCTAATAATGTTTAACTAATAGTACTCAGTCAACTCTTCATCTTATGTGAGCATTTACTCATTTTTGGGTATTTTCTTTTATTATTTTAGATTTATCTTATCCCAACACTTGGATTAATCTCATTGGCCCCCATAATCCAAAAATTTCTCACCACATCCACTCACATCCTGAAATTTATCTTCCAGATGTGAGTGGATGTGGTGAGATGTTGTGAGTGGATGTGGATGTGAGTAACCACATCTCACCACATCAACTCACATCTCATCACACCCATCACACCCATTCACATCCCACATTCATTCACATCTCGTCACATCCATCCTCATCTTATCACATCTCGTTCACATTTATCCACATCACATCACATCCATTCCATCCACATTACATCACATCGAGTTCTATCCATATCACACCACATTCATCCCATCCACATTACATCACATCCACATCTATCCATATCACCCCACATCCATTCACAGCTCCTCACATTCATTCACATCCATTCTCATTCACATTCACAACTCCTCACATTCATCCACATCCATTCTCATTCACATTCACAGCTCCTCACATTCATCCACATCCATTCTCATTCACATCTATCCACATCCATTCTCATTCACATTCACAGCTCCTCACATTCATCCACATCCATTCTCATTCACATCTATCCACATCCATCCATTCATCCACATGCTTACCTATCACATCGCATCTCATTCTCATACATTTACATCACATCACATCCTTTCACATATCATCACATCTTTTTCACATCTCATCACATTCACATCCACATCCATTTACATCACATCACATCTGATCTACATCTCATCTCATTCACATCCACATCTCATCTCATTCACATCCACATCCATTTACATCACATCACATCACATCTCATCCACTTCTCATCACATCACATTCATATCTTATCACATCACATTTACATCTTATCACATCACATTTACATCTCCTCTTATCACATTCGCATCTCATCTAATCACATCGCATCCATTTACATCCTATCACATTCATTTACATTCATTTGGCTCCACATCACATTCACTTTTAGTACTGTTTTCTACTTTCGATACTGATGGGACTTATCTAAGTTTTTGCTAATTGCTTGGTGTGAGGTGAAAAAAAGAAGAAAGACCATACCTCTACAAAGGGGGCACCTCCCAAACTTTGATATACAACAACTACAAAGGGGGCACCAACAACCAACACAAAACACCACACAGAGATACCTCAAAACTATGTACTCCACAAGATAATCAAAGACCGCACACTTATCCAAAATAATGCAAAAAAATCCCTCTTTCACAATTCAGCTGGCTCCACTCGGCTTCCTTCACTCCCTTCGCTTGCCCACAGCTCTACTTCTCCATCCCCAAGGCGGCCACCTTAAAACGTCGGCTCCTCTCTCTGTCTTTGCCTGCCCACAGCCCTCGTAGTAGGCGACCACCAAAAAACTTACCCAAGGCTCCCTCTCACCTCGTCGCCAGCAGCTGCAGTTGACGACTTCACCCACCTCCTCTTCTTCACTACCAGTCACTGCTGACCTTTGCTGACGTACCCAGCCACACCTCTGAACCTCCCTTGCTCGCCTGGCTCTACTCCTTCCTTCGCTTGCGTCAAACACTGTCGGCTACCGAAAACCAGAGCCTTCTCCTTTTGTCGCCAGCAGCTGCAGCAATACCTCCTAGGCGGCTCTCTTTTACCCGTCGCTGCCGGTCGCCAGGCTTCAGCACTTGCAGCCAACACCTTCGCTCCCTGACTTTGAGGCGGCCCCCCCTATCTTGCACACAGTCAGCGTCCGTCTCCCTTATCGTCAGCCGCTATACTCTCCTACGTCCAACGCTGCGCTAACGAGAAACAAAAAACTTGCTCCCATCTCCAGTACCTCCCTCACAAAAGAAAACAACACCTCCCCCTACACAGTACCAGCGGCTTTACTCCTCACATCCCGCTTCTCCCAGTTGTTGCTAGCACCACACCAGCCTTCCTCACCTCTCCTTGCGCTTGCGAACCACACACACTCAAAACCGGCCACTGCTCTTCACCAAGCGGCTCACCTTCCAGTTGGCAGCCCTCTCTCTATCATCGCCTGCAGCCAGCGCCAACCACACCTCTGTCCTCTTCAGCTCCCTCTTCTCCGTTAGCTCTGCACGCTCACCAAGAAACATACTATCCTCCAAGGCGGCCAACTTCTTCGCCTTTTTCCTCTTCGCCAACCTTCTGACTCCCTCGTGCTGGCGAGGGTGCTGGCAGCAAAACAAGCGGCCAAGTGGACCTTTTTCTTGCTGGCCACGTTGGTGGTGTTATTTATTTATTTATTTATTTATTTTGCTTAGAAGATGGGTTATATCTTCTTACCATCACTATCATGCCCAACCCCCTGCTTATATGGAGAAACATGGCCATTCCAAAAATTTGCACAGTACATCCAAGCACGAGCATAAAGAGTAAATTATGTTTGACTGGCATCCCTTGTAGATTTCAGTATTTGCAGTCTAGATTGGGCTCTCTCCACGTAAACGAGCCTATGTGCATCCATCTCTGCCAGAGGCTCATCAAAGCCCCGATCATTGACATCCTCATGCTCTTCCACCTCTTGTTTACACATATCCAAGACACCCTCTTGACAAATAGAAAGTTTATACAATAAAAAAACTTCAAGTCCCTAGCACCTGCTCCAAAGAAAAATGCATGTACTAGCTCACTACCAACCACCCATTCTGTACATTTGCCAGGGCATTCAGGGCCAAACTTTTTACATGCCATGCATCCCATATGTACACAAGCCCAAAACACCTTTACAAAATTTTGCCTGACATACTTTGCCCAACCCCCAGCTTGCTAGAGCATTTATGCTCAGCAGAAAAAAACATTTCAAGACCTAAATCCATGTCCAAAGACTGCCCTTCATTGGAAATCACATCTTCTAACAGTGTATCCTGTACAATCACCATCAAACATGTATAATACTTCTTCAGCCTATATCCATTTACCCTGGAAGCATGTAAAGTCCCATCTAAATCTGCCAATTGATAAGTACCATTTGCAAATCCTTGCATCACCAAGAAAGGTCCCTCCCACTTAACTTGAAACTTCTTATGAAAGGAATTGTCCAACTTGCTATTATAACGTAATACCAAGTCATCCTTCATAATTCCTCTGCTTTTAATTTTCTCGTTGATCTTTTCCAATGTCCTTGTCTGCATATCCTCATAATGCTTCAAAGCATTATCCTTGTTCAGCTGTGCTTCTTGTAAATATAACAGCCGCTCTTTAAGGGCATCTTTAGGCTCTTCCAAAAGCTTTTCCAATATTTTGTAAATATAACAGCCGCTCTTTAAGGGCATCTTTAGGCTCTTCCAAAAGCTTTTCCAACATTTTAACAGCTTAATGGGAAATAAAGCTTCTTTCCCATAAACAAGATGAAACGGAGTGAAACTAGTACCAGTTTTAATCGCTGTCCTGTATGCCCACAAGGCAGCAGGCAACTCCAGATCCCATTTCTTGCCTTGTCGCTCTGTCACCTTAGATAAAATCTTAATCAATTCACCATTGAAACGCTCATTTAAGCCATTACACTGTGGATAGTAAGGTGTGGTAAAATTGCAAGACTGATCTTCATCTTTGTACACAAATAGTCCATAAGCTCTGTCCTGAAACCTGGACCCTGATCAGAAAGCAATTCCAATGGCACACCAAACTTAAAACAAATATCTTGATATACAAACTTTGCCACTTCCTTAGCAGTAATTTGTTTCACTGCCTTTGCTTCCGCCCATCTAGAAAGGTAATCAACTGCAGTCAAGATGTAGCACTTCCCTCGGCTGGTAATAGGCAATGGTCCCATAGTATCAATCCCCCATTTTTCAAAAACAGCATAAGCAAGAATTGTCTTCCTCATTTCAGGCCTTAATATCCATCTACTATGAGCTTGGCATTGTTTGCATGACCTGCACCAATGATTAACATCCTTATGTACACTTGGCCATACATAACCTTCCTGCAATACCTTATGCAAAGTAATCTTCAAGGCAAAATGTCCACCGCATGCTCCTTCATGGTTTTCCTCAAGAATTTTGTAGATTTCTTCCCTGCATAAAGTCTCCCACGGCAAAGAGAATTTCTTTACATAATCATCAATTGATTCCAACTCACCCTGTATCAGAGCTTGCACCTCATGCCAAACCTTGTCGGGGTCTTCTACCTTCTTAAACCTATTGCTAAGTGATGTCTTTAATCCATTCTCAGTCATATCGATACGTGGAACAGCAACCCTCAATGACTCCTCATAAGTTCTGTGTACCAGGTCCTTGTATCCCCTTTCAAGCAGATGCTCAGTAGCCGCAACACCTATACCGACTCATTGATGTGGTTGCTTATGCACGCAACCTCCATTATTTCAAGAAAATCTGCTACATCTTCATTAGGACCACCAAAAAACTCTGGATACGACATCATTTTAATCCCCAAACTTCACCTCAAATCCCAAGAAAAACACCTTCCCTGAAACCTTCAACTCCTAGGGCATACACCCTTGTAAAGAACAACACCAGAGCTCTCCTCAGTGGGGGCACCAGAAAGCTGTGAGGTGAAAACAAGAAGAAAGACCATACCTCTATAGCCCTTCACCTCCCAAACTTTGATACAACAACTACAAAAAAGGAGGCACCAACAACCAACACAAAACACCACACAGAGATACCTCAAAACTCTGTACTCCACAAGATAATCAAAGACCGCACACTTATCCACAATAATGCAAAAAAAAATCCCTCTTTCACAATTCAGCTGGCTCCACTCGGCTTCCTTCACTCCCTTCGACTACCCACAGCTCTACTTCTCCATCCCAAAGGCGACCACCTTAAAACGCCGGCCCCTCTCTCTGTCTTTCCTGCCCACAGCCCTCGTAGGCGACCACCAAAAAACTTACCCAAGGCTCCCTCTCACCTCCTCGCCAGCTGCAGTTGACGACTTCACCCACCTCCTCTTCTTCACTACCAGTCACTCTGCTGACCTTTGCTGACGTACCTAGCCACACCTCTGAACCTCCCTTGCTCGCCTGGATCTGCTCCTTCCTTTGCTTGCGTCAAACACTGTCAGCTACCAAAAACCAGAGCCTTCTCCTTTTGTCGCTAGCAGCTGTGTAGCAATACCTCCTAGGCGGCTCTCTTTTACGCGTCGCTGCCAGTCGCCATGCTTCAGCAATTGCAGCCAACACCTTTGCTCCCTGACTCTGAGGCGGCCCCCCCTCTCTCACACACAGTCAGCGTCCGTTTCCCTTATCGTCAGCCGCTATACTCTCCTACGTCCAACGCTGCGCTAACCAAAAACAAAAAAACTGCTCCCATCTCCAGTACCTCCCTCACAAAAGAAAACAACACCTCCCCCTACATAGTACCAGCGGCTTAACTCCTCACATCTCGCTTCTCCCAATTGTCGCTAGCACCACACCAACCTTCCTCACCTCTCCTTGCGCTTGCGGGCTGCAGCAACCACACACACTCAAAACCGAGCGGCTCACCTTCCAGTTGGTAGCCCTCTCTCTATCATCGCCTGCAGCCAGCGCCAACCACACCTCTGTCCTCTTCAGCTCCCTCTTCTCCGTTAGCTCTGCACTCTCACCAAGAAACATACCATCCTCAAAGGCGCCCAACTTCTTCGCCTTTTTCCTCTTCGCCAACCTTCTAGGCGACTCCCTTGTGCTGGCCGAGTGCTGGCAGAAAAACAAGTGGCCAAGTGGACCTTTTTTTTGCTGGCCACGTTGGTGGTGTTTTTTATTTATTTATTTTTTTATTTTGCTTAGAAGATGGGTTATATCTTCTCACCATCACTATCATGCCCAACCCCCTGCGTATATGGAGAAACACGGCCATTCCAAAAATCTCCATAGTACATCCAAGCACGAGCATAAAGAGCAAATTATGGTTGATTGGCATCCCTTGTAGATTTCAGTATTTGTAGTCTAGATTGGGCTCTCTCCATGTAAACCAGCCTATGTGCATCCATCTCTGCTAGAGGCTCATCAAAGCCCCGATCATTGACATCCTCATGCTCTTCCACCTCTTGTTTACACATATCCAAGACACCCTCTTGACAAATAGAAAGTTTATACAATAAAAAAACTTCAAGTCTCCAGCACCTGCTCCAAAGAAAAATGCATGTACTAGCTCACTACCAAACCACCCATTCTTTACATTTGCGAGGGCATTTAGGGCCAAACTTTTTACATGCCATGCATCCCATATGTACACAAGCCCAAAACACCTTTACAGAATTTTGCCTGACACTTGGCCTAGTTAAACGTACTTTTTCTCGATGGATATTTTCATGTTCTTTCTCAAATTTCTCATGTAAATTATATTCAATATTCTTCTTTTTGAGTAAAAGATTCATGGGATTTACAAAAATGTATTCTACCCATATTTCCCATAAAATTAATAATGCTCAAAATTTCACTTTTGATAAATACTCATAATTTGAATTATACAAAAAATTCCTCTTTTACCATTTAATGACTTGCATCTCAATTATCATGAGAATTCCTCTTTTTGTATAAAAATAAATTTACCAAAATTTACTCTTTTCTCATAATCAATTAAGTATGGCTATTTTTTTAGAGAGAGAGAGAGAGAGAGAGAGGGAGAGAAAGCATTATAATTAAGCATAAAGATTAACTTTCTCTTAATTTGAACATTAAGACTTTATGGAAAAGTTTGATTTGAATTAAAACAATCATTTTGAAAGCTTCTCAAGCTTGAGATGGGTTGAGAAGAAGAAAGTTATTGAGAAAATTGGAAAACAAAACCATAAAATTTGATTTTACCTCCAAGTTTGGCTTGATTCTCTTATTGCAGTGAAGCCCCCCACCAATCAAGTGGTCCACCAAGAGGAGAAGAGCAACTCCAAGAGTTGTTGTGGAGAGAGAGAGCTCCAAGCTCCCAAGAGAGAGGAAAATTTAAGAGATAATAAAAAAATGATTATTTTATTATAATACTGGCATGGTATAGCTCCAATATTTAATTACAAATGACTGAGGGTCTATTTATAGGTGAGGGAGGCCACTAACCAAGTCCAACTCGGTTTTAGAATTTTCCAAGTTCAGTTTGACTCAATTGGGAGGACAAGATTTGGACCAGTTTGGCTCCCTTTCTTATTTGGTTTGATCCAAGAGAGAGAAGAGATAAAAATATCACATTTTTTTTGAATTAAAAACCCTTCCACACATATGAAATAGGTGCCTACCTCAAGAGTCCCCTTTTCCTTACCAAGGTGTCAAAAATGCATCATTATTCCAAAATATCTCATTTTTTTAGTAATATCTCATAGTTTTTAACTAAAAAACCTTGTACTCAGTCAACTCTTTATCTTATGTGAGCATTTACTCATTTGTGGGTATTTTCTTTTATTATTTTGGATTTATCTTATCCCAACACTTGGATTAATCCAATTGGCCCATTGGAACCTTAATTGAATCATAATCCAAAAATTTCTCAACACATCCACTCACATCCTGAAATTTATCTTCCAGATGTGAGTGGATGTGGTGAGATGTGGTGAGTGGATGTGGATGTGATGAGATGTGGTGAGCGGATGTGGTGAGATGTGGTGAGTGGATGTGGATGTGAGTAACCACATCTCACCACATCAACGCACATCTCATCACACCCATCACACCCATTCACATCCCACATTCATTCACATCTCGTCACATCCATCCTCATCTTATCACATCTCGTTCACATCCATCCACATCACATCACATCCATTCGATCGACATTACATCACATCCACATCTATCCATATCACACCGCATTCATTCCATCCACATTACATCACATCCACATCTATCCATATCACCCCACATCCACATCTATCCATATCACCCCACATCCATTCACAGCTCTTCACATTCATCCACATCCATTCTCATTTTCACATCTATCCACATCCATTCTCATTTATATTTATCCACATCCATCCATTCATCCACATGCTTATCTATCACATCGCATCTCATTCGCATCCATTTACATCGCATCACATCCTTTCACATATCATCATATCTCATCACATTCACATCCACATCCATTTACATCACATCACATCTGATCCACATCCTTTCACATATCATCACATCTCATCACATTCACATCCACATCCATTTACATCACATCACATCTGATCCACATCGCATCACATCCTTTCACATATCATCACATCTCATCACATTCACATCCACATCCATTTACATCATATCACATCTGATCCACATCTCATCACATTCACATCCACATCCATTTACATCACATCACATCTCATCCACATCTCATCACATCTCATTCACATCTTATCACATCACATTTACATCTTATTACATCACATTTACATCTCCTCTTATTGGTGGACCAATTGATTGGTCGGGGGCTTCACTGCAATTAGAGAGTCAAGCCAAACTTGAAGGTAAAATCAAAATTTTATGTGTTTTTTCCAATTTTCTCAATAACTTTCTTCTTCTCAACCCCTCTCAAGCTTGAGAAGCTTTCAAAATGATTGTTTTAATTCAAATCAAGCTTTCCCTTAAAGTCTTAATGTTTAAATTAAGATAAAGTTAATCTTTATGCTTAATTATAATGCTTTCTCTCTCTCTCTCTCTCTCTCTCTCTCTCTCTCTCTCTCTCTCTCTCTCTCTCTCTCTAAAAGAATAGCCATATTTATGGCTAAATCCCTTGACAAAGGATGCTTCTCAATGATAGTCTCTTAATTCAAATCTAAACTCTAGGCTTGATAAGCTAGAGATTAAAGAAATGATATTTTTATGATTTTGTACTATTAAAATAATAGTAAATTCTTTTAGATTATTTATGAGTAGTTGAAAACTACTCTAATTAATTCTAAATGAGAAATGGATTATCTTAACAATTTGGAAAAAGAGAAATGTTGATATTAGCTTGATCTAGTGAGATAATCATAGTTATGTTTTATTTTATGGTTAAAATTATGATTTAAATTCATAGTTTGATTCTAAGCATAAAAGAGGAACTACTATCATATTTTCATTAAAAGCTTTTATTCTTTCAAAAAAAATTGAGAATTATTAGCAATAGCAGCAAAGCTATGGCAATATTTTTAAAAAATAATAAATATCTTATTTTTATACATAATGCTAAAAGAGGACGTCCTACCATATTCTTGGATTGGACATCCTATGCAAAAAGAATGATTTTCATCATATTCATAAGAAATAAATTTTTTGAATTTATGCATAATTAATTGATCATGAGAAAAGAGTAAATTTTGGTAAATTTATTTTTATACAAAAGGAGGAGTTGCCTTTTTAATTTAGATCCAAGTAATTAAATGGTAAAAGAGAAATTTTTGGTAAAACTTTTTTAATGCAAAAAGGTGAATTTTTGTAAATTTATTTTTATGCAAAAAGAGGAATACCCATGATATTTGAGATCCAAGTAGTTAAATGGTAAAAGAGAAATTTTAGGTAAAATTTAAATTATGAGTATTTATCAAAAGTGAAATTTTGAGCATTATTAATTTTATGGGAAATATGGGTAGAATCAATTTTTGTAAATCCCATGAATCTTTTACTCAAAAAGAAGAATATTGAATATAATTCACGTGAGAAATTTGAGAAAGAATATGAAAATATCCATGGAGAAAAAGTACCTTTAACTAGGCCAAGCAATTGGCAAAAACTTAGAAAAGTCCCATCAGTATCGAAAGTAGAAAACAATACTAAAAGTGGATGTGATGTGGAGCTAAATGAATGTAAATGAATGTGACAGGGGTGATGCGATGTGATTAGATGAGATGTGAATGTGATAAGAGGAGATGTAAATGTGATGTGATAAGATGTAAATGTGAAGTGATAAGATATGAATGTGATATGATAAGATGTGAATGAGATGTGGATGAGATGTGATGTGATGTACATGGATGTGAATGTGAATGTGATGTGGATCAAATGTGATGTGATGTAAATGGATGTGAATGTGAATGTGATGATATGTGAAAGGATGTGATGTGATTTAAATGGATGAGAATGAGATGCGATGTGATAGATAAGCATGTGGATGAATGGATGGATGTGGATAGATGTGAATGAGAATGGATGTGGATGAATGTGAGGAGCTGTGAATGGATGTGGGATAATATGGATAGATGTGGATGCGGACGTGAAGTTAATGTGGTGTGATATGGATAGATGTGGATGCGATGTAATGTGGATGGAATGGATGTGATGTGATGTGGATAAATGTGAACGAGATGTGATAAGATGAGGATGGATGTGAGGAGATGTGAATGAATGTGGGATGTGAATGGATGTGATGGATGTGATGAGATGTGAGTTGATGTGGTGAGATGTGGTTACTCACATCCACATCCACTCACATCATCCACATCCACATCCACTCACCACATCTCACCACATCCACTCACCACATCTCACCACATCATCCACATCCACATCCACTCACCACATCTCACCACATCCACTCACCACATCTCATCACATCCACAGCCACACACCACATCTCACCACATCCACTCACATCTAGAAGATAAATTTTTGGATGTGAGTGGATGTGGTGATGATAAATTTTTGGATTATGGTCCATTAAGGTTCCAATGGGCCAATTGGATTAATCCAAGTGTTGGGATAAGATTAATCCAAAATAATAAAAGAAAATACCCAAAAATGAGTAAATGCTCACATAGGATGAAGAGTTGAGTGAGTACAAGGTTTATTAGTTAAAAATTATGAGATATTACTTAAAAAATTGAGATATTTTGGAATAATGATGCATTTTTGACACCTTGGTAAGGAAAGGGAGACTCTTGGGGTAGGCGCCTATTTCACTTGTGTGGAAGGGTTTTTAATTCAAAAAAAATGTGATATTTTTATCTCTCCTGGATCAACAAACGAAATAAAAAAGAGAGCCAAACTCGTTTCAATTGAGTCAAACTGAACCTGAAAAATTCTAGAACCCAGTTGGACTCGGTTAGTGGCCTCCCTCACCTATAAATAGACCCTCACTCATTTTTAAATATTGGAGCTATACCATGCCATGTCGGTACTATATAAAAATAATCATATTTTCTATTCTCTTTAATTTTACTCTCTCTTGGGAGCTTGGAGCTCTCTCTCTCTCTCTCCACAACAACTCTTGGAGTTTCTCTTCTCCTCTTGGTGGACCAATTGATTGGTCGGAGGCTTCACTGCAATTAGTAGAGAATCAAGCCAAACTTGGAGGTAAAATCAAAATTTTATGGTTTTTTTTTCAATTTTCTCAATAACTTTCTTCTTCTCAACCCCTCTAAAGCTTAAAAAGCTTTCAAAATGATTTTTTAATTCAAATCAAGATTTTCCTTAAAGTCAATGTTTAAATTAAGAGAAAGTTAATCTTTATGCTTAATTGTAATGCTCTCTCTCTCTCTCTCTCTCTCTCTCTCTCTCTCTCTCTCTCTCTCTCTCTCTCTCTCTAAAAGAATAGCCATCTTTATGGCTAAATCCCTTGAAAAAGGATGCTTCTCAATGATAGTCTCTGAATTCAAAGCTAAACTCTAGGCTTGATAAGGTAGAGATTAAAGAAATGATATTTTCATGATTTTGTACTATTAAAATAATAGTAAATTCTTTTAGATTGTTTATGAGTAGTTGAAAACTACTCTAATTAATTCTAAATGAGAAATGGATTATCTTAACAATTTGGGAAAAGAAGAATCTTGATATTAGCTTAATCTAGTGGGATAATCATAGTTATGTTTTATTTATGATTTAAATTCATAGTTTTATTCTAAGCATAAAAGAGGAACTACTATTATATTTTTATTTCAAGCTTTTATTCTTTCGAAAAAAATTAAGAATTATTAGTAATAGCAGCAAAGCTAAGGTAAACTTTTTAAAAAATAATAAATATCTTATTTTTATGCATAGTGCTAAAAGAGGACTTCCTACCATATTCTAGGACTGGACATCCTATGCAAAAAGAATGATTTTCATCATATTCATGAGAAATAATTTTTTGTAGTTATGCATAAATAATTGATTATGAGAAAAGAGTAAATTTTGGTACATTTATTTTTATACAAAAAGAGGAATTCCCATGATAATTGAGATCCAAGTAATTAAAGAGTAAAAGAGGAATTTTTGGTAAATTTATTTTTATGCAAAAAGATGAATTTTTATAAATTTTATTTTTATACAAAAAGAGGAATTCCCATGATATTTGAGATCCAAGTAATTAAATGGTAAAAGATGAATTTTGGGTAAGATTCAAATTATGAGTATTTATCAAAAGTGAAATTTTGAGCATTATTAATTTTATGGGAAATATGGGTAGAATCGATTTTTGTAAATCCCATGAATCTTTTACTCAAAAAGAAGAATGTTGAATATAATTCACGTGAGAAATTTGAGAAAGAAAATGAAAATATCCATCGAGAAAAAGTACCTTTAACTAGGCCAAGCAATGGGCAAAAACTTAGAAAAGTCCCATCAGTATCAAAAGTAGAAGCAGTATTAAAAGTGAATGTGATAAGATGTGATGTGGAGCCAAATGAATGTAAATGAATGTGACAGGTGTCTGGCATTTTTCTGAAAGGTATTTCGGGCTTGTGTATATATGGATGCGTGGCGTGTGTAAGGGTTTTGCCTGTGAATGCGTTGGTAGAGTGATTTTGTGGATGGTTTTGTTTTGAGGTCGGTCCGGAACGTGGTCAACTCGAGTTGATATCAACACTCGGTCGTTTGAATGTGTACGCGTCCCCACGGATAAGTGGGTTGTGTTGAAGGTATGAGGCATGGGCATTAAAGACTGAAGGGGTCGGTGTTGCCTTGAGAAAGAGGTGTGTAGAAAACCGGGGGGCAATATTTGATGTGGCCAAGGTAGTATTGAGTATTGGTGTGAAAAGGTGGGGGTGGCCATCTATTAGGAGAGGAGCAAAATAAAGAAGTAATAGTAACGTGGCCAGCTGGAAAGTATGTGTGGAGATTTGAGCTGCTGCCAGCAGCGGGTATATTCCAGAAGGATGGCGAAGCTGCAGAGCGTGGAGAGTAGGCGGTTTGAAAAGGAGCGCCGACTGAGAAAGAAACGGGGGTCTCGTGGAGCGTGTAGGCGCAAGGCGCTGTGGCGAAGGGTGCGCGCCCTGGGTACGAGGAGCAGAGGCTGGACCTCCCTTGTGAAGAGCAAGCTGTGAGCGTGGAGGGCACGCGTGACAAGAGGTGATGGTTCTGGTCATTTTGAAGAGCGACGGGCGAAGGAGAGCCGCATGTGGGAGCTGGCGAAGCTGCAAGACGAAGCCGTGTGAGAGAGCGGGTAGCGTGGCGGTGCTGGAGATCGCTAGCTGGTGACAGAGGACAAAAGGACCGCAGTCGTGAAGACTGGCTGGCACAAAAGGAGGGCTGCTGATGGTGAGTGGTGCCAACGTGTGAGAGGGAGCACGCCTTTGGCAGCAGGGAGTTTTCGTGTGGCTCTCTGGTTTTGAAGAGCTGGATGTGCAGGCGAAGACTCGAGGGGCCGCCTAGGTTCTATTTGGTCCGCCAGAGAAGCGGGATGTAAAGGAGTGGAACAGCGAGGCAGAGCAGGGTGCCAAGGAGCAAAGGGTGGCTGTTTGGGGTACAAGAGCGGTGACGACTGGGTGATGTGGAGCGCAGTTAAGGAGCGCTGAAAGTAGCATTACAAAGGATGCTAAGGACAGGCTGGCTGGTGTGGGTCGCCTAGGAGACAGGGCTGTGAACAGCAGAGTGGGTGCCAAGTGAAGAAAAGAGAAGGACGATATTGCTGCTTGATGGTGGGCCGGGTGGTGGCAGATAAGCTGCTTGGGTTTGTTGTGAGGCTGGCAGAGGATCAGCACAGAGGAAAGAGAGATGTGTTTGGGAAGCTGCTGCTGACGACACATGCAGAAGTGATGGGCTACAGGGAGACTTGAGGGTTAGCTGGTGGGGCGCCTTCTGAAGTGAGAGTGGCCGGGTTCATTCTAATGTGATTGGTACAGCAGGCAAGCGAGTGGTTCGTGGTGATTGGGGATGTGGTGTATCCTCGGCAGGTCGGAGTCAGTGTTTTGTTTATGGTTGTGTGAGTAAGGCTTCTGTGTCGGGAGAAGCTTGTATGAAGTGTTGACTGGGAATATATGCTGGGTGTTTATCTTGGTCTATGGTGCCCCTATTTGGTGCTGTCTGTCTGGCATGGGTTGGGTGGTGAAGTGTGAAAGTGTTTCAGCCGATGGCTGGTGGTGCCCCCGTTTGTGTGTGTGATTCCAAGTTTGCGAGGTGGAAGGGCTATAGAGGCAGGGTTTTCTTTCTTTTTTTCACCTCACATCCTTCTGGTGCCCCCACTGAGGATAGCTCTGGCGTTGTTCTTTGCCTAGAAGGGCGTATGTTTCACTAAGGAGAGCTCAGGGATTGTTACAGGTTGTCATGATGTGGTCCTATCCGGAATTTCATGGCAGGAAAGGTGAAGATGTGGTTGATTTCTTGGAGCAGATGGAGTTGGCATGCATTAGCAATCATGTGACGAATGAAGATGTGGTTGATTTCTTGGAGCAGATGGAGTTGGCATACAGGTTCTAAGACTGATAAGGATTTTTTTGAAGGGAGATGCTCGAAGCTGGCTTAAGGATTTCGAAGCACAGGATGCTGGTGTTTTGACCTTGGACAGATTGAAAGAAGGCCTTTTGGAGCGTTTTCAGCAAGTGGAGGATGCTAATGTGCTTTGTTGGCAGGAGTTGATCATCTTGAAGCAGGTACATGGGCAATGGATGCTTTTGTGAAGGTATTTACATGTTTGTGGAGTAAATGGTGTATGACATTGAAGCAGGAAGTTCCTCCCATGTTTTTGAAGAAGAGCTTGTTTATTGATGGTTTGCTACCCCATTTAAAAGTCAGGGTTGAGTTAAAGAATCCCAGGTCATTTGATGATGCAGTTAGGGTTGCTAGGGAAAAGGAAGGCAAGGTTTTGAAGCAGATGGAGATGGGAATTTATCCGTATGAAGGTGTTGTGTCTGCAAGGGATATGCAGGTAAATTTGGTTGAGGTGGATAAGAGTCCTATGCAAAGTTTGATCAGACAGGAGCCTCAAAGGCCGATACAGGTACAAAGGGGAATGTTCTATGTGCCTTCTGATTTTTTTCCAAAGTTTTTAAAGCATGTGCAGGTGGATGAGAAGCCAGTTGAAAAGCCAAGTGAGAACGTATGCTTGGGGCATGATGTGGATGTAGTCCAGGTTTCGCATGTTGATAAGTTTATTGAAAGGAAAGATATGCATGTTGGGAAGCCGAATGAAGATTTAGGATCACAGGCTGAGTCTTTTGCAGGTGAAGAGTTGTTAAGGGACTCTCCTTTGGTAATGGATGTCATGGCTACGAAAAGTAGCGATGTGGAAAGCTTGGTTGACGATCCTTCAAGTATTGAGAGTGATAGTATGCACGTACATGAAAGTGAAGACTTGGATGATACTTTGGAATTTGCAGATGATGAGCGGGAAGATGAGCCAGACACAAAAAGTCATGAAGATAACTCTAGCAGGGAGGAGGATGGGGTAGAGATTGCTAGTGAGATTGTTATTGAGAATGTTGGTGATGTGGATGTTCAAAACAGGGAGGACGACCTTGTTATCATTGATTTTCTTGGGCAATTAGATGATGATCCAGTACTTGTGATGGAAAAGGTGGATGTTCTGTCATGGGATGCTTCATGTGAAGAGGAGTCTTTGGACAGCAGTGACACCTGGGGGGTTGGCAATGCCATAGAAGGCTATCAACTAGAAGAGCGTGAAGATGAGAGTTCGATCGATAATGATGCGAAGCTCGATGCTGTCCTAGACGGTGTACTCCAAGACCTGGTATGCTTGGGGGAATTGGTAGCTAAGCAAGTGAGTGGGTGTTCTGGGAGTTTGAAGGTTGATGAAACTGTGGAGCAATTAGCTTGCGAGCTTGGAATTCCCTGTATGGATGCAGACATGGTTGTGAGTGTATCAAAGGCTGCTATGCATGTGGCTGAGATGTTGAAGACAAAGGCCAAGGTTGAAAAAGATGCTGAAAAGATTGAATTGGAGGATGATGTTGTGATGCCTGTCTTGGAGAGCACTGAGGCACCTTTGGATGCTCCGGTGGTGGAGAATGATGATATGCTTGTGTGTGAAAATGTAAAGGTTGAGACTTGGGCCTCTCAAATGTTGTTGAATTGGATGTTAGCTGTTGTGATGCCGCAAGTGTTGAGAACTAAAATGTATATTGTAGGAGAAATGCTATATCAAGGTCTGTCTCGAGAGCAGGCGCCTATGGATGACGATGTATGGAGAGAGACTATGGACGCTTATGAAGAGATGGATGAAAATGATTTTGGAGCACATGTGACTGACGTGTGGTGTGCTTTGATGCCACTTTTTTGGAAGAATGTTATGAAGGTGGATGATGGATTGAAGCAGTTTCCTTTTGATCCAGGTGGCTGAGTTTTTTGACAGCGATTTGGAGTTTTGTACATAAGGTTGTACATATTGTGCGATGAGTGTAGATGCTTTTTGCTGCTGAGCATGAATGCTCTAGCAGATGGGGGGGTGGCAAAGTATGTCAGGCATTTTTCTGAAAGGTATTTCGGGCTTGTGTATATATGGATGCATGGCGTGTGTAAGGGTTTTGCCTGTGAATGCGTTGGCAGAGTGATTTTGTGGATGGTTTTGTTTTGAGGCCGGTCCGGAACGTGGTCAGCTCGAGTTGATATCAGCACTCGGTCGTTTGAATGTGTACGTGTCCCCACGGATAAGTGGGTTGTGTTGAAGGTATGAGGCATGGGCATTAAAGACTGAAGGGGTCGGTGTTGCTTGAGAAAGAGGTGTGTAGAAAACCGGGGGGCAATATTTGATGTGGCCAAGGTAGTATTGAGTATTGGTGTGAAAAGGTGGGGGTGGCCATCTATTAGGAGAGGAGCAAAATAAAGAAGTAATAGTAACGTGGCCAGCTGGAAAGTATGCGTGGAGCTTTGAGCTGCCGCCAGGTATATTCCAGAAGGATGGCGAAGCTGCAGAGCATGGAGAGTAGGCGGTTTGAAAAGGAGCGCCGGCTGAGAAAGAAACGGGGGTCTCGTGGAGCGTGTAGGCGCAAGGCGCTGTGGCAAAGGGTGCACGCCCTGGGTACGAGGAGCAGAGGCTGGACCTCCCTTGTGAAGATCAAGCTGTGAGCGTGGAGGGCACGCGTGACAAGAGGTGATGGTTTTGGTCATTCTGAAGAGCGACGGGCGAAGGAGAGCCGCGTGTGGGAGCTGGCGAAGCTGCAAGACGAAGCCGTGTGAGAGAGCGGGTAGTGTGGCGGTGCTGGAGATCGCTAGCTGGTGACAGAGGACAAAAGGAGCGTAGCCGTGAAGACTGGCTGGCACAAAAGGAGGGCTGCTGATGGTGAGTGGTGCCAACGTGTGAGAGGGAGCACACCTTTGGCAGCAGGGAGTTTTCGTGTGGCTCTCTGGTTTTGAAAAGCTGGATGTGCAGGCGAAGACTAGAGGGGCCGCCTAGGTTCTGTTTGGTCCGCCAGAGAAGCGGGATGTAAAGGATTGGAACAGCGAGGCAGAGCAGGGTGCCAAGGAGCAAAGGGTGGCCGTTTGGGGTACAAGAGCGGTGACGACTGGGTGATGTGGAGCGCAGTTAAGGAGCGCTGAAAGTAGCATTGCAAAGGATGCTGAGGACAGGCTGGCTGGTGTGGGTCGCCTAGGAGACAGGGCTGTGGACAGCAGAGTGGGTGCCAAGTGAAGAAAAGATAAGGACGATATTACTGCTTGGTGGTGGGCCGGTAGCAAGGCAGATAAGCTGCTTGGGTTTGTTGTGAGGCTGGCAGAGGATCAGCACAGAGGAAAGAGAGATGTGTTTGGGAAGCTGCTGACGACACATGCAGAACTGATGGGCTGCAGAGAGACTTGAGGGTTAGCTGGTGGGGCGCCTTTTGAAGTGAGAGTGGCCAGGCTCATTCTGATGTGATTGGTACAGCAGGCAAGCGAGTGGTTCGTGGTGATTGGGGATGTGGTGTATCCTCAGCAGGTCTGAGTCAGTGTTTTGTTTATGGTTGTGTGAGTAAGGCTTCTGTGTCGGGAGAAGCTTGTATGAAAGTGTTGTCTGGGAATATATGCTGGGTGTTTATCTTGGTCTGTGGTGCCCCTGTTTGGTGCTGTCTTTCTGGCGTGGGTTGGGTGGTGAAGTGTGAAAGTGTTCCAGCCGGTGGGCTGGTGGTGCCCCCGTTCGTGTGTGTGATTCCAAGTTTGCGAGGTGGAAGGGCTATAGAGGCAGGGTTTTCTTTCTTTTTTTCACCTCACAACAGGGATGCAATGTGATTAGATGAGATGTGAGTGTGATAAGAGGAGATGTAAATGTGATGTGATAAGATATGAATGTGATATGATAAGATGTGAATGAGATGTGGATGAGATGTGATGTGATGTAAATGGATGTGGATGTGAATGTGATGAGATGTGGATCAGATATGATGTGATATAAATGGATGTGGATGTGAATGTGAAGAGATGTGATGATATGTGAAAGGATGTGATGTGATTTAAATAGATGAGAATGAGATGCGATGTGATAGATAAGCATGTGGATGAATGGATGGATGTGGATAGATGTGAATGAGAATAAATGTGGATGAATGTGAGAAGCTATGAATGGATATGGCTGAATGTGAGAAGCTATGAATGGATGTGGGGTGATATGGATAGATGTGGATGTGGATGTGGGGTGATATGGATAGATGTGGATGTGGATGTGATGTAATGTGGATGGAATGAATGTGGTGTGATATGGATAGATGTGGATGTGGGGTGATATGGATAGATGTGGATGTGGATGTGATGTAATGTGGATGGAATGAATGTGGTGTGATATGGATAGATGTGGATGTGATGTAATGTGGATGGGATGGATTTGATGTGATGTGATGTGGATAAATGTGAACGAGATGTGATAAGATAAGGATGGATGTGAGGTGATGTGAATGAATGTGGGATGTGAATGGATGTGATGGATGTGATTAGATGTGAGTTGATGTGGTGAGATGTGGTTACTCACATCCACATTCACTCACCACATCCACTCACATCTAGAAGATAAATTTCTGGATGTGAGTGGATGTGGTGAGAAATTTTTGGATTATGGTCCAATTATGGTTCCAACGGGCCAATGTGATTAATCCAAGTGTTGGGATAAGATAAATCCAAAATGATAAAAGAAAATACCCAAAAATGAGTAAATGCTCACATAAGATGAAGAGTTGACTGAGTACAAGGTTTATTAGTTAAAAATTATGAGATATTATAAAAAACAAATGAGGTATTTTGGAATAATGATGCATTTTTGACACCTTGGTAAGGAAAGGGGGACTCTTGAGGTAGGCACCTATTTCACATGAGTGGAAGGGTTTTTAATTCAAAAAAGTTGTGATATTTTTATCTTTCCTCTCTCATGGATCAAACCAAAAAAAAAGGGAGCCAAACTGGTCCAAATCTTGGTCCCAATTGAGTCAAACTGAACCCGAAAAGTTCTAGAACCCAGTCGGGCTTGGTTAGTGGCCTCCCTCACCTATAAATAGACCCTCAGTCATTTGTAATGATATATTGGAGCTATACCATGATAGTATTATATTAAATAGACCCTCAGTCATTTGTAATGATATATTGGAGCTATATCATATTTTCTATTATCTCTAAAATTTTTCTCTCTCTTGGGAGCTTGGAGCTCTCTCTCTCTCCACAACAACTCTTGGAGTTGCTCTTCTCCTCTTGGTGGACCAATTGATTGGTCGGGGGCTTCACTGCAATTAGAGAATCAAGCCAAACTTGGAGGTAAAATCAAAATTTTATGATTTTTTTTCAATTTTCTCAATAACTTTCTTCTTCTCAACCCCTCTCAAGCTTTAGAAGCTTTCAAAATGATTATTTTAATCCAAATAAAGCTTTCCCTTAAAGTCTTAATGTTTAAATTAAGAGACAGTTAATCATTATGCTTAACTGTAATGCTCTCTCTCTCTCTCTGTTAAAGAATAGCCATCTTTATGGCTAAATCCCTTGAAAAAGGATACTTCTCAAAGATAGTCTCTTAATTCAAAGCTAAACTCTAGGCTTGATAAGCTAGAGATTAAAGAAATGATATTTTCATGATTTTATACTATTAAAATAATTGTAAATTCTTTTAGATTATTTATGAGTAGTTGAAAACTACTCTAATTAATTCTAAATGAGAAATAGATTATCCTAACAATTTGGGAAAAGAGGAATGTTGATATTAGCTTAATCTAGTGGGATAATCATAGTTATGTTTAATTTTATGGTTAAAATTATGATTTAAATTCATAGTTTGATTCTAAGAATAAAAGAGGAACTACTATTATATTTTAACAAACTTTTATTCTTTCAAAAAAAACTTAAGAATTATCAATAATAGCAGCAAGGCTATGGTAATTTTTTAAAAAAAAAATTAAATATCTTGTAAGTAAATGGTAAAAGAGGAATTTTTGGTAAATTTATTTCTATGCAAAAAGATAATTTTTTAAAATATTTTTTTAATGCAAAAAGAGGAATACCTATGATATTTGAGATCCAAGTAGTTAAATGGTAAAAGAGGAATTTTGGGTAAGATTCAAATTATGAGTATTTATCAAAAGTGAAATTTTGAGCATTATTAATTTTATGGGAAATATGGGTAGAATCGATTTTTGTAAATCCCATGAATCTTTTACTCAAAAAGAAGAATATTGAATATAATTCACGTGAGAAATTTGAGAAAGAATATGAAAATATCCATGGAGAAAAAGTACCTTTAACTAGGCCAAGCAATTGGCAAAAACTTAGAAAAGTCCCATCAGTATCGAAAGTAGAAAACATTACTGAAACTGGATGTGAAAAGATGTGATGTGGAGCCAAATGAATGTGTCAGGGATGGGATGTGATTAGATGAGATGTGAATGTGATAAGAGGAGATGTAAATGTGATGTGATAAGATGTAAATGTGATGTGATAAGATATCAATGTGATATGATAAGATGTGAATGAGATGTGGATGAGATGTGATGTGATGTAAATGGATGTGGATGTGAATGTGATGAGATGTGGATTAGATGTGATGTGATGTAAATGGAGGTGGATGTGAATGTGATGAGATGTGATGTGATGTAAATGGAGGTGGATGTGAATGTGATGAGATGTGATGATATGTGAAAGGATGTGATGATATGTGAAAGGATGTGATGTGATTTAAATGGATGAGAGTGAGATGCGATGTGATAGATAAGCATGTGGATGAATGGATGGATATGGATGAATGTGAGGAGCTGTGAATGGATGTGGGGTGATATGGATAGTGGATGACATAATGTAATGTGGATGGAATGAATGTGGTGTGATATGGATAGATGTGGATGGAATGGATGTGAACGAGCTGTGATAAGATGAGGATGGATGTGACGAGATGTGAATAAATGTGGTATCTGAATGGGTGTGATGAGATGTGAGTTGATGTGGTAAGATGTGGTTACTCACATCCACATCCACTCACCACATCTCACCACATCCACATCCACATCCACACACCACATCTCACCACGTCCACTCACATCTGGAAGATAAATTTCTCGATGTGAGTGGATGTGTTGAGACATTTTTGGATTATGGTCCAATTAAGGTTCCAATGGGCCAATTGGATTAAGCATAAAAGAGGATCTACTATTATGTTTTCATTTATAAGCATTTATTTTTCGAAAAAAAAATTGAGAATTATCAATAATAGCAGCAAAGCTATGGTAAAATTTACAAAAAATAATAAATATCTTATTTTTATGCATAATGCTAGAAGAGGACTTCCTACCATAGTCTAGGATTGGACATCCTATGTAAAAAGAATGATTTTCATCATAATGCTAAAAGAGGACTTCCTACCATATCCATAGAGAAAAAGTACCTTTAACTAGGCCAAGCAATTGGCAAAAACTTAGAAAAGTCCCATCAGTATCGAAAGTAGAAAATAGTACTAAAAGTGTATGTGATAAGATGTGATGTGGAGCCAAATGAATGTAAAAGAATGTGATAGGGATGCAATGTGATTAGATAAGATGTGAATGTGATAAGAGGAGATGTAAATGTGATGTGATTAGATAAGATGTGAATGTGATAAGAGGAGATGTAAATGTGATGTGATAAGATGTAAATGTAATGTGATAAGATATGAATGTGATATGATAAGATGTGACTGAGATGTGGATGAGATGTGATGTGAGATGTGATGTGATAAGATGTGACTGAGATGTGGATGAGATGTGATGTGATGTAAATGGATGTGGATGTGAATGTGATGAGATGTGGGTCAGATGTGATGTGATGTAAATGGATGTGAATGTGATGAGATGTGAGAAAGGAAGTGATGTGATTTAAATGGATGAGGATGAGATGCGATGTGATAGACAAGCATGTGGATAAATGGATGGATGTGGATAGATGTGAATGAGAATGAATATGAATGAATGTGAGGAGCTATGAATGGATGTGGGGTGATATGGTAGATGTGGATGTGATGTAATATGGATGGAATGAATGTGGTGTGATATGGATATATGTGGATGTGACGTAATGTGGATGGATGTGAACGCGATGTGATAAGATGAGGATGGATGTGACGAGATGTGTTTTTTTTTCCAATTTTTTCAATAACTTTCTTCTTCTCAATCCCTCTCAAGCTTGAGAAGCTTTCAAAATGATTGTTTTAATTCAAATCAAGCGCTTTCCCTTAAAGTCTTAATGTTTAAATTAAGAGAATGTTAATCTTTATGCTTAATTGTAATGCTCTCTCTCTCTCTCTCTCTCTCTCTCTCTCTCTCTCTCTCTCTCTCTAAAAGAATAGCCATCTTTATGGCTAAATCCCTTGACAAAGATGCTTCTCAATGATAGTCTCTTAATTCAAAGCTAAACTCTAAGCTTGATAAGCTAGAGATTAAAGAAATGATATTTTCATGATTTTGTACTATTAAAATAATAGTAAATTCTTTTAGATTGTTTATGAGTAGTTGAAAACTACTCTAAATAATTCTAAATGAGAAATGGATTATCCTAACAATTTGGAAAAGGAGGAATGTTGATATTTGCTTAATCTAGTGGGATAATCATAGTTATGTTTATTTTAAGGTTAAAATTATGATTTAAATTCATAGTTTGATTCTAAGCATAAAAAAAGAACTACTATCATATTTTCATTACAAGCTTTTATTCTTTCGAAAAAAATTTGAGAATTATCAGTAATAGCAGCAAAGCTATGGAAATTTTTTTAAAAAATATTAAATATTTTATTTTTATGCATAATTCTAAAAGAGGACTTCCTACCAGATTCTAGGATTGGACATCCTATGCAAAAAGAATGATTTTCATCATATTCATAAGATTTTTTTTTGAAATTATGCATAATTAATTAATTTTATGAGAAAAGAGTAAATTTTGGTAAATTTATTTTTATACAAAACGAGGAATTCCCATGATAATTGAGATCCAAGTAATTAAATGGTAGAAGAGGAATCTTTGGTAAATTTATTTTTATGCAAAAAGATATTTTTTCATAAATTTATTTTTATGAAAAAAGAGGAATTCCCATGATATTTGAGATCCAAGTAATTAAATGGTAAAGGAGGAATTTTTGGTATAATTCAAAGAACGAGTATTTATCAAAAAGTACATTTTAAGTAAACTTTACAGAAAATATGGGTAGAATCAATTTTTGAAAATCCCATGAATCTTTTACTCAAAAAGAAGAATATTGAATATAATTCACGTGAGAAATTTGAGAAAGAATATGAAAATATCCATCGAGAAAAAGTACCTTTAACTAGGCCAAGCAATTGAAAAAAACTTAGAAAAGTCCCATCAGTATCGAAAGTCGAAAACAGTACTAAAAGTGGATGTGATAAGATGTGATGTGGAGCCAAATGTATGTGACAGGGATGCGATGTGATTAGATGAGATGTGAATGTGATAAGAGGAGATGTAAATGTGATGTGATAAGATATGAATGTGATGTGATAAGATGTGAATGAGATCTGACGAGATGTGGATGAGATGTGATGTGATGTAAATGGATGAGATGTGATTGATGTGGATAGATGTGAATGAGAATGGATGTGGATGATGTGAATGAGAATGGATGGATGTGGATAGATGTGAATGAGAATGGATGTGGATGAATGTGAGGAGCTGTGAATGGATGTGGGGTGATATGGATAGATGTGGATGTGATGTAATGTGGATGGAATGAATGTGGTGTGATATGGAGAGATGTGGATGTGATGTAATGTGGATGGAATGGATGTGATGTGAAGTGGATGGATGTGAATGAGATGTGATAAGATGAGGATGGATGTGACAAGATGTGAATGAATGTGGGATGTCAATGGGTGAGATGGATGTGATGAGATGTGAGTTGATGTGGTGAGATGTGGTTACTCACATCCACATCCACTCACCACATCTCACCACATCCACTCACCACATCTCATCACATCCACATCCACTCACCACATCCACTCACATTTGGAAGATAAATTTTTGGATGTGAGTGGATGTGGTGATGACAAATTTTTGGATTATGGTCCAATTAAGGTTCCAATGGGCCAATTGGATTAATCCAAGTGTTGGGAAAAGATTCATCCAAAATAATAGAAGAAAATACCCAAAAATTACTAAATGCTCACATAAGATGAAGAGTTGACTGAGTACAAGGTTTATTAGTTAAAAATTATGAGATATTACTTAAAAAAATGAGATATTTTGGAATAATGATTTTTTGACACCTTGGTAAGGAAAGGGGGACTCCTGAGGTAGGCGCCTATTTTACATGTGTGGAAGGGTTTTTTATTCAAAAAAATTATGATATTTTTATCTCTCGTCTCTCCTGGATCAGACCAAATAAAAAAGGGAGCCAAACTGGTCCAAATCTTGTCCCAATTGAGTCAAACTAAACCTCGAAAATTCTAGAGCCCGGTCGGACTTTGTTAGTGGCCTCCCTCACCTATAAATAAACTTCATTCATTTGTAATTAAATATTGGAGCTATACCATGCTAGTATTATATTAAAATAATAATATTTTATATTCTCTCTTAAATTTTCCTCTCTCTTGGGAGCTTGGAGCTCTCGCTCTCTCCACAACAACTCTTGGAGTTACTCTTCTCCTCTTGGTGGACCAATTGATTGGTCGGGGGCTTCACTGCAATTAGAGAATCAAGCCAAACTTGAAAGGTAAAATCAAAATTTTATGGTTTTTTTTTTCAATTTTCTCAATAACTTTCTTTTTCTCAAACCCTCTCAAGCTTGAGAAGCTTTCAAACTGATTGTTTATTTCAAATCAAGCTTTCCCTTAAAGTCTTAATGTTTAAATTAAGAGAAAGTTAATCTTTATGCTTAATTGTAATGCTTTCTCTCTCTCTCTCTCTCTCTAAAAGAATGCTTAATTGTAATGCTTTCTCTCTCTCTCTCTAAAAGAATAGCCATCTTTATGGCTAAATCCCTTGAAAAAGGATGCTTCTCAATCATAGTCTCTTAATTCAAAGCTAAACTCTAGGCTTGATAAGCTAGAGATTAAAGAAATGATATTTTCATGATTTTGTCTTATTAAAATAATAGTAAATTCTTTTAGATTGTTTATGAGTAGTTGACAACTACTCTAATTAATTCTAAATGAGAGAAACTGATTATCCTAACAATTTGGGAAAAGAGGAAGGTTGATATTAGATTAATCTAGTGGGATAATCATAGTTATGTTTAATTTTATGGTTGATATTAGATTAATCTAGTGAGATAATCATAGTTATGTTTAATTTTATGGTTAAAATTATGATTTAAATTCATAGTCTGATTCTAAGCATAAAAGAGGAACTACTATCATATTTTCATTACAAGCTTTTATTCTTTTGAAAAAAAATTGAGAATTATCAGTAATAGCAGCAAAGCTATGGTAAAATTTTTAGAAAATAATAAATATCTTATTTTTATGCATAATGCTAAAAGAGGACTTCCTACCATATTCTAGGATTGGACATCCTATGCAAAAAGAATGATTTTCATCATATTCATAAAAAGAAATAATTTTTTTTAAATTATGCATAATTAATTGAATATAAGAAAAGAGTAAATTTTGTTATATTTTTTTTATATAAAAAGAGGAATTTCCATGATAATTAAGATCCAAGTAATTAAATGGTAAAAGAGTAATTTTGGTAGATTTTTTTAATGCAATAAGATAAATTTTAGTAAATTTATTTTTATGCAAAAAGAGCAATTCCCATGATATTTTAGATGCAAGTAATTAAATGTTAAAAGATGAATTTTTGGTATAATTCAAATTATGAGTATTTATCAAAAGTAAAATTTTAGCATTATTAATTTTATAGAAAATATGGGTAGAATCGATTTTTGTAAATCTCATGAATCTTTTACTCAAAAAGAAGAATATTAAATTTAATTCACGTGAGAAATTTGAGAAACAATATGAAAATATCCATCGAGAAAAAGTACCTTTAACTAGGCGAAGCAATTGGCAAAAACTTAGAAAAGTCCCATCAGTATCGAAAGTAGAACACAGTACTAAAAGTGGATGTGATTAGATGTGATGTGGAGCAAAATGAATGTAAATGAATGTGAGAGGGATGCAAAGTGATTAGATGAGATGTGAATGTGATAAGAGGAGATGTAGATGTGATGTGATAAGATATGAATGTGATGTGATAGGATGTGAATGTGATGTGATAAGATGTAAATGTGCTATGATAAGATATGAATATGATGTGATAAGATGTGAATGAGATGTGATGAGATGTGGATGAGATGTGATGTGATGTAAATGGATGTAGATGTGAATGTGATGAGATGTGGATCAGATGTGATGATATGTGAATGGATGTAGATGTGAATGTGATGAGATGTGAAAGAGATGTGATGATATGTGAACGGATGTGATGTGATTTGAATGGATGAGAATGAGATGCGATGTGATAGAAAAGCATGTGGATGAATGGATGCATGTGGATAGATGTGAATGAGAATGGATGTGGATGATGTGAATGAGAATGGATGAATGTGGATAGATGTAAATGAGAATGGATGTGGATAGATGTGAATGAGAATGGATGTGGATGAGTGTGAGGAGCTGTGAATGGATGTGGGGTGATATGGATAGATGTGGATGTGATGTAATGTGGATGGAATGAATGTGGTGTGATATGGATAGATGTGGATGTGATGTAATGTGGATGGAATGGATGTGATGTGAAGTGGATGGATGTGAACGAGATGTGATAAGATGAGGATGGATGTGACAAGATGTGAATGAATGTGGGATGTGAATGGGTGTGATGGATGCGATGAGATGTGACTTGATGTGGTGAGATGTGATTACTCACATCCACATCCACTCACCACATCTCATCACATCCACTCACCACATCTCATCACATCCACATCCACTCACAACATCCACTCAAATTTGGAAGATAAATTTTTGGATGTGAGTGGATGTGGTGACGACAAATTTTTGGATTATGGTCCAATTAAGGTTCCAATGGGCCAATTGGATTAATCCAAAATAATAAAAGAAAATACCCAAAAATGAGTAAATGCTCACATAAGATGAAGAGTTGACTGAGTACAAGGTTTATTAGTTAAAAATTATGAGATATTACTAAAAAAAAAGAGATATTTTGGAATAATGATGCATTTTTGACACCTTGGTAAGGAAAGGGGGACTCTTGAGGTAGGTGCCTATTTCACATGTGTGGAAGGGTTTTTAATCCAAAAAAATTGTGATATTTTTATCTCTCCTCTCTCTTGGATCAAACCAAATAAAAAAGGGAGCCAAACTGGTCCAAATCTTGTTCCAATTGAGTTAAACTAAACCTGGAAAATTCTAGAACCCAGTCGGACTTGGTTTAGTGGCCTCCCTCACCTATAAATAAACTTCATTCATTTGTAATTAAATATTGGAGCTATACCATGCTAGTCTTATATTAAAATTTAATATTTTCTATTCTCTCTTAAATTTTCATCTCTCTTGAGAGCTTGGAGCTCTCTCTCTCTCCACAACAACTCTTGGAGTTGCTCTTCTCCTCTTGGTGGACCAATTGATTCGTCGGGGGGCTTCCTTGCAATTAGAGAATCAAGCCAAACTTGAAAGGTAAAATCAAAATTTTATGGTTTTTTTTAATTTTCTCAATAAATTTCTTCTTCTCAAACCCTCTCAAGCTTGAGAAGCTTTCAAAATGATTGTTTTATTTCAAATCAAGCTTTCCCTTAAAGTCTTAATGTTTAAATTAAGAGAAAGTTAATCTTTATGCTTAATTGTAATGCTTTCTCTCTCTCTCTAAAAGAATAGCCATCTTTATGGCTAAATCCCTTGAAAAATGATGCTTCTCAATGATAGTCTCTTAATTCAAAGCTAAACTCTAGGCTTGATAAGCTAGAGATTAAAGAAATGATATTTTCATGATTTTGTACTATTAAAATAATAGTTAATTCTTTTAGATTATTTATGAGTAGTTGAAAACTACTCTTATTAATTCTAAATGAGAAACGGATTTGTCCTAACAATTTGGGAAAAGAGGAATGTTGATATTAACTTAATCTAGTGGGATAATCATAGTTATGTTTAATTTTATGGTTAAAATTATGATTTAAATTCATAGTTTGATTCGAAGCATAAAAGAGGAATTAGTATCATATTTTCATTACAAGCTTTTATTTTTTTTTTTTTTTGAGAATTATCAGTAATAGCAAGCTATGGTAAAATTTTCAAAAAATAATAAATATCTTATTTTTATGCATAATGCTAAAAGAGGACTTCCTACCATATTCTAGGATTGGACATCCTATGCAAAAAGAATGAATTTCAACACATTCATACGAAATAAATTGTTTGAAATTATGCATAATTAATTGATTATAATAAAAGAGTAAATTTTGGAAAAACAAATTTAACAAAAAGAGGAATTCCCATGATAATTGAGATCCAAGTAATTAAATGGTAAAAGAGGAATTTTGGTAGATTTTTTTTTATGCAATAAGATAAGTTTTAGTAAATTTATTTTTATGCAAAAAGAGGAATTCCCATGATATTTTAGATGCAAGTAATTAAATGTTAAAAGAGGAATTTTTGGTATAATTCAAATTATGAGTATTTATCAAAAGTAAAATTTTAAGCATTATTAATTTTATGGAAAATATGGGTAGAATCGATTTTTGTAAATCTCATGAATCTTTTACTCAAAAAGAAGAATATTGAATTTTATTCACGTGAGAAATTTGAGAAACAATATGAAAATATCCATCGAGAAAAAGTACCTTTAACTAGGCGAAGCAATTGGCAAAAACTTAGAAAAGTCCCATCAGTATCGAAAGTAGAACACAGTACTAAAAGTGGATGTGATAAGATATGATGTGGAGCAAAATGAATGTAAATGAATGTGACAGGGATGCAAAGTGATTAGATGAGATGTGAATGTGATAAGAGGAGATGTAGATGTGATGTGATAAGATATGAATGTGATGTGATAAGATGTAAATGTGATGTGATAAGATATGAATATGATGTGATGTGGATCAGATGTGATGATATGTGAATGGATATGGATGTGAATGTGATGAGATGTGAAAGAGATGTGATGATATGTGAACGGATGTGATGTGATTTAAATGGATGAGAATGAGATGCGATGTGATAGATAAGCATGTGGATGAATGGATGGATATGGATAGATGTGAATGAGAATGGATGTGGATGATGTGAATGAGAATGGATGGATGTGGATAGATGTGAATGAGAATGGATGTGGATGAATGTGAGGAGCTGTGAATGGATGTGGGGTAATATGGATAGATGTGGATGTGATGTAATGTGGATGGAATGAATGTTGTGTGATATGGCTAGGTGTGGATGTGATGTAATGTGGATGGAATGGATGCGATGTGAAGTGGATGGATGTGAACGAGATGTGATAAGATGAGGATGGATGTGACAAGATGTGAATGAATGTGGGATGTGAATGGGTGTGATGGATGTGATGGGATGTGAGTTGATGTGGTGAGATGTGGTTACTCACATCCACATCCACTCACCACATCTCATCACATCCACTCACCACATCTCATCACATCCACATCCACTCACCACATCCACTCACATCTGGAAGATAAATTTTTGGATGTGAGTGGATGTGGTAATGATAAAATTTTAGATTATGATCCAATTGGATTAATCCAAGTGTTGGGACTAAGATTAATCCAAAATAATAAAAGAAAATACCCAAAAATGAGTAAATGCTCACATAAGATGAAGAGTTGAGTGAGTACAAGGTTTATTAGTTAAAAATAATTAGATATTACTAAAAAAATGAAATATTTTAGAATAATGATGCATTTTTGACACCTTCGTAAGGAAAGGGGGACTCTTGAGGTAGGTGCCTATTTCACATGTGTGGAAGGGTATTTAATTAAAAAACATTGTGATATTTTTAATTCAAAAACATTGTGATATTTTTATCTCTCCTCTCTCCTGGATCAAACCAAATAAAAAAAGGGAGCCAAATTGGTCCAAATCTTGTCTCCCAATTGAGTCAAACTGAACCTGGAAAATTCTAGAACCCAGTCGGACTTGGTTAGTGGCCTCCCTCAGCTATAAATAAACTTCATTCATTTGTAATTAAATATTGGAGCTATACCATGCTAGTATTATATTAAAATAATAATATTTTCTATTCTCTCTTAAATTTTCCTCTCTTTTGGGAGCTTGGAGCTCTCTCTCTCTCCACAACAACTCTTGGAGTTGCTCTTCTCCTCTTGGTGGACCAATTGATTGGTCGGGGGCTTCACTCCAATTAGAGAATCAAACCAAACTTGAAAGGTAAAATAAAAAATTTATGTTGTTTTTTTCCAATTTTCTCAATAACTTTCTTCTTCTCAAACCCTATCAAGCTTGAGAAGCTTTCAAAATGATTGTTTTATTTCAAATCAAGCAAGTTTCCCTTAAAGTCTTAATGTTTAAATTAAGAGAAAGTTAATCTTTATGCTTAATTGTAATGCGTTCTCTCTCTCTCTCTAAAAGAATAGCCATCTTTATGGCTAAATCCCTTAAAAAAGGATGCTTCTCAATGATAGTCTCTTAATTCAAAGCTAAAGGCTAGGCTTGATAAGCTAGAGATTAAAGAAATGAATTTTCATGATTTTGTCTTATTAAAATAATAATAAATTCTTGTAGATTGTTTATGAGTAGTTGTAAACTACTCTAATAAATTCTAAATGAGAAACGGATTATCCTAACAATTTGGGAAAAGAGGAATATTGATATTAACTTAATCTAGTGGGATAATCATAGTTAAGTTTAATTTTATGGTTAAAATAATGATTTAAATTCATAGTCCAATTCTAAGCATAAAAGAGGAAATACTATCATATTTTCATTACAAGATTTTATTATTCAATTTTTTTTTAAGAATTATCACTAATAGCAGCAAAGCTATGGTAAAATTTTCAGAAAATAATAAATATCGTATTTTTATGCATAATGCTAAAATAGGACTTCCTACCCATGTTCTAGGATTGGACATCCTATGCAAAAATAATGATTTTCATCATTATTCATTAGAAAAAGTTTTTTTGTAATTATGCATAATTAATTGATTATGAGAAAAGAGTAAATTTTTTAAATTTATTTTTATACAAAAAAAGGAATTCCCATGATAATTGAGATCCATGTAATTAAATGGTAATAGAGAAATTTTTGGTAAATTTATTTTTATGCAAAAAGATGAATTTTTGTAAATATTTTTTTATACAAAAAGAGGAATTCCCATGATATTTGAGATCCAAGTAATTAAATGGTGAAGGAGGAATTTTTGATATAATTCAAATTATGAGTATTTATCAAAAGTGAAATTTGGAGCATTATTAATTTTATGGGAAATATGGGTAGAATCAATTTTTGTAAATCCCATGAATCTTTTACTCAAAAAGAAGAATATTGAATATAATTAACGTAAGAAATTTGAGAAAGAATATAAAAATGTCCATAAAGAAAAAGTACCTTTAACTAGGCCAAGCAATTGGCAAAAACTTAGAAAAGTCCCATCAGTATCGAAAGTAGAAAACAGTACTAAAAGTGGATGTGATAAGATATGATGTGGAGCCGAATGTATGTAAATGAATGTGAAAGGGATGCAATGTGATTAGATGAGATGTAAATGTGATAAGATGAGATGTGAATGTGATAAGATGTAAATGAATGTGACAGGGATGCGATGTGATTAGATGAGATGTGAATGTGATAAGAGGAGATGTAAATGTGATGTGATAAGATGTAAATGTGATGTGATAAGATATGAATGTGATATGATAAGATGTATTTGAGATGTAGATGAGATGTGATGTGATATAAATGGATGTGGATGTGATATAAATGGATGTGGATGTGAATGTGATATAAATGGATGTGGATGTGAATGTGATGTAAATGGATGTGAATGTGAATATGATGAGATGTGATGTAAATGGATGTGGATGTGAATGTGATGAGATGTGATGTGATGTAAATGGATGTGGATGTGATGTGATGTAAATGGATGTGGATGTGAATGTGATGAGATGTGAAAGGATGTGATTTGATTTAAATGGATGATAATGAGATGCGATGTGATAGATAAGCATGTGGATGAATGGATGGATGTGGATAGATGTGAATGAGACTGGATGTGGATGAATGTGATAAGATATGAATGTGATATGATAAGATGTGAATGAGATGCGATGTGATGTAAATGGATGTGGATGTGAATGTGATGAGATGTGGATCAGATGTGATGTGAATGTCAATGGATGTGGATGTGAATGTGATGAGATGTGAAAGATATGTGAATCTGCTGAGATGTGAAAGAGATGTGATGATATGTGAAAGGATGTGATTTGATTTAAATGGATGAGAATGAGATGCGATGTGATAGATAAGCATGTGGATGAATGTGGAAGGATGTGATGATATGTGAAAGGATGTGATTTGATTTAAATGGATGAGAATGAGATGCGATGTGATAGATAAGCATGTGGATGAATGTGAGGAGCTGTGAATGGATGTGGGGTGATATGGATAGATGTGGATGTGATGTAATGTGGATGGAATGAATGTGGTGTGATATGGATAGATGTGGATGTGATGTAATGTGGATGGAATGGATGTGATGTGATGTGGATGGATGTGAATGAGATGTGATAAGATCAGGATGGATGTGACGAGATGTGAATGAATGTGGGATGTGAATGGGTGTGATGGATGTGATGAGATGTGAGCTGATGTGGTGAGATGTGGTTACTCACATCCACATCCACTCACCACATCCACTCACCACATCCACTCACATCCACATCCACTCACATCTGGAAGATAAGTTTTTGGATGTGAGTGGATGTGGTGAGAAATTTTTGGATTATGGTCCAATTATGGTTCCAATGGGCCAATTGGATTAATTCAAGTGTTGGGATAAGATAAATCCAAAATAATAAAAGAAAATACCAAAAATTGAGTAAATGCTCACATAAGATGAAGAGTTGACTTAGTACAAGGTTTATTAGTTAAAAATTATGAGATATTACTAAAAAAAATTGAGATATTTTGGAATAATGATGCATTTTTGACACCTTGGTAAGGAAAGGGGGACTCTTGAGGTAGGCGCCTATAATTCACATGTGTGAAAGGGTTTTTAATTCAAAAAGATTGTGATATTTTTATCTCTCCTCTCTCCTGGATCAAACCAAATAAAAAAGGGAGCCAAACTGGTTCAAATCTTGTCCCAATTGAGTCAAACTGAACTTGGAAAATTCTAGAACTAGGTTAGTGGCCTCCCTCACCTATAAATAAACCCTCAGTCATTTGTAATTAAATATTGGAGCTATACCATGCAGTATTATATTAAAATAATTATATTTTCTATTATCTTTTAAATTTTCCTCTCTCTTGGGAGCTTGGAGCTCTCTCTCTCTCTCCACAACAACTCTTGGAGTTGCTCTTCTCCTCTTGGTGGACCAATTGATTGGTCCGGGGCTTCGCTACAATTAGAGAATCAAGCCAAACTTGGAGGTAAAATCAAAATTTTATGGTTTTTTTTCAATTTTCTCAATAACTTTCTTCTTCTCAACCCCTCTTAAGCTTGAGAAGCTTTCAAAATGATTGTTTTAGTTCAAATCTTAATGTTTAAATTAAGAGAAAGTTAATCTTTATGCTTAGTTGTAATGCTTTCTCTCTCTCTCTCTCTCTCTCTCTCTCTAAAAGAATAGCCATCTTTATGGCTATTCTTTTAGTTCAAATCAAGCTTTCCCTTAAAGTCTTAATGTTTAAATTAAGAGAAAGTTAATCTTTATGCTTAGTTGTAATGCTTTCTCTCTCAAGCTTTCCCTTAAAGTCTTAATGTTTAAATTAAGAGAAAGTTAATCTTTATGCTTAGTTGTAATGCTTTCTCTCTCTCTCTCTCTCTCTCTCTAAAAGAATAGCCATCTTTATGGCTAGATCCCTTGAAAAAGGATGCTTCTCAATGATAATCTCTTAATTCAAAGCTAAAATCTAGGCTTGATAAGCTAGAGATTAAAGAAATGATATTTTCATGATTTTGTACTAGATTAAAATAATAGTAAATTCTTTTAGATTATTTATGAGTAGTTGAAAACTACTCTAATTAATTCTAAATGAGAAATGGATTACCCTAACAATTTGGGAAAAGAGGAATGTTGATATTAGCTTAATCTGGTGGGATAATCATAGTTATGTTTAATTTTATGGTTAAAATTATGATTTAAATTCATAGTTTGATTCTAAGCAAAAAAGAGAAACAACTATCATATTTTCATTACAAGCTTTTATTCTTTCGAAAAAAATTTGAGAATTATCAGCAGTAATAGCAACAAAGCTATGGCAAAATTTTAAAAAAAATAAATATCTTATTTTTATGCCTTATTCTAAAAGAGGACTTCCTACCATATTCTAGGATTGGACATCCTATGCAAAAAGAATGATTTTCATCATATTCATAAGAAATAATTTTTTTGAAATTATGTATAATTAATTGATTATGAGAAAAGACTAAATTTTGGTAAATTTATTTTTATACAAAAAGAGGAATCCCCATGATAATTGAGATCCAAGTAATTAAATGGTAAAAAAAAATATTTTGGTAAATTTATTTTTATGCAAAAAGATGATTTTTTATAAATTTATTTTTATGCAAAAAGATGAATTCCCATGATATTTGAGATCCAAGTAATTAAATGGAAAAAAGAAGAATTTTTGGTATAATTCAAATTATGAGTACTTATCAAAAGTGAAATTTTGAGTATTATTAATTTTATGGTGGGAAACATGGGTAGGATCAATTTTTGTAAATCCCATGAATCTTTTACTCAAAAAGAAAAATAATAAATATAATTCACGTGAGAAATTTGAGAAAGAATATGAAAATATCCATTGAGAAAAAGTACCTTTAACTAGGCCAAGCAATTGGCAAAAACTTAGAAAAGTCCCATTAGTATCGAAAGTAGAAAAGAGTACTAAAAGTGGAAGTGATAAGATGTGATGTGGAGCCAAATGTATGTAAATGAATGTGACAGAGATGCGATGTGATCAGATGAGATGTGAATGTGATAAGAGGAGATGTAAATGTGATGTGATAAGATGTAAATGTGATGTGATAAGATATGAATGTGATATGATAAGACGTGAATGTGATGTGATAAGATATGAATGTGATATGATAAGATGTGAATGAGATGTGGATGAGATGTGATGTGATGTAAATGGATGTGGATGTGAATGCGATGAGATGTGGATCAGATGTGATGTGATTTAGATGTGATTTAAATGGATGTGGATGTGAATGTGATGAGATGTAAAAGAGATTTGAATGTGATGAGATGTGAAAGAGATGTGATGATATGTGAAAGGATGTGATTTGATTTAAATGGATGAGAATGAGATGCGATGTGATAGATAAGCATGTGGATAGATGTGAATGAGAATGGATGTGGATGAATGTGATAAGATATGAGATGTGAATAAGATGTGGATGAGATGTGATGTGATGTAAATGGATGTGGATGTGAATGTGATGAGATGTGGATCAGATGTGATGTGATGTAAATGGATGTGGATGTGAATGTGATGAGATGTGAAAGAGATGTGAAAGACATGTGAAAGGATGTGATTTGATTTAAATGGATGAGAATGAGATGCGATGTGATGTGATAGATAAGCATGTGGATGAATGTGAGGAGCTGTGAATGGACGTGGGGTGATATGGATAGATGTGGATGTGATGTAATGTGGATGGAATAAATGTGGTGTGATATTAATAGATGTGGATGTGATGTGATGTGGATGGATGTGAATGAGATGTGATAAAATGAGGATGGATGTGATGAGATGTGAATGAATGTGGGATGTGAATGGGTGTGATGGATGTGATGAGATGTGAGTTGATGTGGTGAGATGTGGTTACTCACATCCACATCTACTCACCACATCTCACCACATCCACTCACCAAATCTCATCACATCCACATCCACTCACTACATCTCACCACATCCACTCACATCTGGAAGATAAATTTTTGGATGTGAGTGAATGTGGTGAGAAATGTTTGGATTATGGTCCAATTATGGTTCCAATGGGCCAATCGGATTATTCCAAGTGAGATTAAAATAACCCCCGCCGGAGCTCAGCCAGTGGCTTAGCGTGCATAGAAAATGCCAGTCCTTGAAGCCAGAGAGCTTAAGGAGGTCCTCGAGTTAAGACAACTATTAGAGCAGGGATTTGCCCGACCCAGTGTCTCACCTTGGGGTGCGCCCGTTCTCTTTCAAAAGAAGAAAGATAGAACGTTAAGACTCTAGATTGACTAAACAGGACTGAATCAATTAACAATTAAAAATAAGTATCCTATTCCTAGGATTGATGAACTTCTAGATCGGTTAAGTGGAACCCACCCAAATGTTCACAAAGATAGATCCGAGTACTACTAGATTAGAATCAAGGAGCAAGATATCCCAAAGACAGCATTCAATACTCGCTATGGGCATTATGAGTTCATAGTCATGCCGTTTGGATTGACTAATGCCCCGACGACATTTAATCGTCTTATGCAGGATATTCTCAAAGAATACTTGGATGATTTTGTTCTTGTCTTCTTTGATGATATCTTGGTATACTCAAAGAATGCTGCAGATCATGAAGATCATGTGCACAAGGTCTTGGAAATCCTAAGGAAACACCAACTCTTTGCTGCAGAAAAGAGCAAGTGTTCTTTCTCTGTTGACCATGTTGCACGTAGTCCTTGGCTAGACTAATAGCACTTTGGTTGTCACATCTAAGAGGAGTGCTTGAGGAAGGAGAATGACCAATATCAGCAACAAGAAATTGTCAAAGCCAAACCAATTCACGAGCTGCTAAAGATGCAGCTACATATTCAGACTCTGTAGTAGAAACTGCAGTACAACATTGTTTCTTGCTAGCCCAAGATACCAAACAGCCATTTTGATAAAGAAGTAATTACCACTAGTGGATCGCATGGACAAGTTAGAGCTTTCCCAATCAGCATCTGAATAACCCAAAAGATTAAGAGAAGTTGATGAAGATATGTCTTCTTGACGACGATATACAAGTCCGAAATCTGCAATGCCCTTCAAGTACTTCAAAACACGTTTAGCTTGAGACCAATGTCTTGTAGATGGAGAGGACAAGTATTGTCCTAACAGACTTGCTGCAAACAAAATATCAGAACGAGTGCTCATGCCCACAAATTGAATACAACCAACAAGATTAGCATAGGGTTGATTTAAAGCTAATGATTCAGCCTCAATATTTTTAGAAGTACTCCTAGTAGAGCTTGCAAGACAAGGAGTGTTTGCCGACGAATGTGCAGTATCCAATCCAAACTCTTGAACGATATCTTGGATGAACTTTGTTTGACGAAGAAGCAAAATACCATTGTGACGATACCTTTGAACTTGAATACCAATGCATGAATGGATGTCGCCAAGGTCCACCATATCAAAGGCCGAGGATAAAATCTTTTTTACTTGTTGCATGAAAGATAGATTATTAGACACAAGTATAGTGTCATCAACATAAAGGGCCAATATCACAAAATGGTTATCCACATTGCGCTTGATATAAAGATTTGGATCAGAGAAGCAAGAAACAAACCCCTGAGATGTGAGAAATTGATCAACCTTGATGTACCATGATTGTGAAGCTTGTTTTAGTCCATACAAAGCACGGTGGAGTTGGCATACAAGATGTTTCTTTCCGGGAATTGTAAATCCTTAAGGTTGCTCCATATATATTTCCTCCTTTAAGTCTCCATTAAGAAAAACGGTCTTAACATCCATTTGATGTATTTCCAAATCAAACAGAGTTGCAAAAGCTAGTAGTACTTGAATGCTTGTACTATGAACTACGGGTGAAAAAGTGTCATGATAGTTAATCCCTACAATTTATGAGTATCTCTTTGCAACTAAATGAGCTTTGAATTTATCAAAGGATCCATCTGCCTTTGTTTTAGTTTTGTAAACCCACTTACATTTGATAGGAGTACAATCAAAAGGTAGATTTGTAGGAACCCATGTACCTTTCGAGATCAAAGACTCATATTCAGCTTCCATGGCTTCCTTCCATTGTTTCTTTTGTGGAGAGGACATACCTTCTGCATAAGTTGAAGGATCTTCACACAAACAGCCAATATGTGATTAAAGGTTTCACTCAAGATCATCATCATATACATGACTTGCACCGTGCTCAAGTTCAATAGGAAGATCAACATAGATATCAAGATCTATAGTAGTCTCCTTTGAAACCATAGGATGAACATCAATAGACTTGTCTCCAATATCCATTAAAAGAGTGTTGTCATCATGAAAATCATTATCCAAAAGTAGAAAAGGAAAATAAGTGAGTAATGTTTTTGTATCATCAGCATCATCTGTGACTAGGAACCTCCCATCAATTGCTCATTGAATATAGCATCTCAACTAACAATTGCCTTTTGAGAACTTAGATCTTAAAACTTGTAACCCTTTGAGTTGTTAGAATAACCAATAAAAATAACCTTCAAACCTGAAGATTCTAGCTTGTATCGTGTCTCTTTTGGGACGTGAATATAAGCAATACACCCAAAGACTTTGAAATGTGCAACAGAAGGAGTTTGGCCTATCCAAGCTGTGATTGGAATCTTACCAAAAGGTGCAGTAGTTGGAAGATGATTCTGAACAAAAACGGTTGTCAATATTGCTTTTGCCCAAAAAGAATGAGATAATCTTGAATGAATAAGCATGCATCTGATTGCATTCAAAATTGTATGATTCTTTCGCTCTGCAACTCCGTTCTATTGGGGAGAATATGGAATGGTATACTCATGGTGGATGCCGGGGTTGATGCAATGATCATGAAATAAGTTGGAAATATATTCACCACCATTATCACTTCGAAGAATTTTGACTCTTCAACCAGTGTGATTCTCCACAGATATTTGGTACCTTTTAAATGTGTCCAATGCTTCTGATTTATTTCATAGCAAAAAGACATTTGTATACCGTGAATTGTCATTAATAAAAGTAATGAAGTAACGCTAGCAAGACTTGGATGGAGGAAAGGGTCCACAAATATCAGTATGAATGAGATCCAAAACATTATTTGAATGAATATTTGTAGACATTGGAAATGGCTTACGATGATGTTTGCCTAGAGCACAATATTCACATATCCCCATATGCGGGTGAGATTTGCCTAGAGCACAATATTCACATATCCCCATATGCGGGTGAGATTTGAGGTCCATACCTCTCACAAGATCATGACGGATGAATATCAAGAATCTTTGAGAAATTTGAGTGAGCAAACTGATGATGCCATAGCTTACAGTCCAGATCTCCGAGAGCTGTAACAACATTTGCAACATCCTCATTCAATGAAAGTTCAAAGAGGTTACCATGTCAAGGAGCAGCCTCAATAGTGGTGCCATCCTTTTCGATGCGACACTTTGTATTATCAAATCCAACAAATAGACCAAGATCCACAAGCTACGCAACACAGAAAGTAAGTTTCTTTGTAAATTAGGAACATATAAAACTCCTCGCAGTATTTTGGTTGAGGAAGAAGTTCCCAAATACAAGTTGTCGATACCCATTACTTGGCAAGTTGTATTATCAACAAGATAAACCACTTTCTTGATAGGAATTGGATGATAATTGTGTAACCATTGCAATTGATATGTCATGTTGCCAGTAGCACTAGAATCAACAATAAAGAGAGAACCATCACGAACATGTAGTACCTTTTTTGGAGAGGCATTATAATGAACCAAATTAGCCTCTTGATGACCATTGTCTTCATCTGAGGATTTTGTTGAGTAGCATAAGCTTGATTTTAAGCTTCATCATAACGCCTCTTGAAGCATCGACTGGATGAATGCCTTGTGGTCCCACAATATTCATAGGTTGTAGAAGAGGAAGAACCCCTTGATAAATGAGGTTGCTTATTTGTAATACTGTGTTCTTCATCGTACTCTCATATGCCCAACATACAGATACCAAGTGACTAGTTTTGTCTCACAATAAGAACAACGCTTTTGAGGAAATCTCAAACGAGAAGAATTATCTCCTCTTTGGAAAGCTCCTCTTTGGAAGCCACGAGATGTAAATTGGGAGGAGGAAGAAGGGTGTTACTGAAATGGATGTCTCCGGATAGCAAAGGCTCTCTCTGATTCTGTGTACTCTAGGGCAATCATGACCGTTTCATGAGTTACCGACATCTGACAATCATGACGTTGAGAATATTCAATCAAAGAAATACATGTATGCTCAAAGTAAATTCCATCCTTGTTAGATAATATAGTGACAATATTATCATACAAAGGATCCTTCACTGTATCAAGAAGGTGTGTAACTAATTGAGTTCGAGGAATAGGATCCCCTGACAGAAAGTTTATTCATAATACCTCTAAATGATTCAATGTGATTAGACATGGGTGTACCTGCCTTGAATTGAAGCTTGCCTAGAAGATTACAGAGATACAGAATCTTTGTAAGAGTTTTCTTCTCAAACATAGTGATAAGATAGTCCCATATAGCATATGACATGGATAACGGATAAACATCTAGCATGAGTGAATTGTTAAGGGCACAAAGTATATACCGACAAGCAGCCTTATCACTCACGAGACAAATCCAGTGTGCATGATCAATTTTCCACTGTTCAAAAATAGGACCTTTGGTAATAATAACATCATTATGAAGTGGATCAATAGGTTGAGGAGGGCATGCAAGAATACCAAGAACAATATCTGCCAATTCGTCTCCTTCCAAAATTAATAGCATCTTGTATTTCCAACCAGGAAATTGGAAAAGAGGAACAGAGCTGCCCACCCAAAAGGAAATCCGTTAACAAGTATGGTGTTTACCATGTCAGGTTGTGAGAACACGTATGAGATAAGATCGCAAAACTTGCAGAACATGTATGAGATATGAGAAACGTAGCCAAAATTAGGCACGCACCAGACGACGAGCATAAAGTGATCGTGTAAATAATAGAACGTGAACCAAAATTAGAACTCTAAAAGTGGAGACCCGTGTCTCATGCACGTAAGCAAACTTAGAGGTCCATAAAAGACAAAAATAATAATAAGAAAAAGCACCACGTTAAGAAAAAGCACGCATTATGACGCAACTTACATGGCAAGTTTTGTATCTAATTGTAGCCTATATAGCAAGCATCCGTCTGAAGCTTTCACGAAAAGCTTTGACGATCAAATCCTGCTTAAATATGACTCAGAGAAAACTACCTGTTTGCTCTCACAAAGAACCTGTTTTACTATTTTAGATGCAGTTTGCCTGAACTGTCCTAACTTTTGACTCTCAGAACTCCGATTGACAAACCGTTTTCATAGGATTCACCAGCACTATACCATCTACGCAACACCAACACCCGGTTTTGGTTTTAAGGACGTGATTAAGAAACAATTCTAATTACAACAAGTGGAGCTCTAAATCATGTAGGCAACATATAATCAAAGAACCAATCCACCCTACACAAAACTATTATTACCAAAGATCAATCTTGTAAGACATGAAATCATAATCATAAATTGAACAAGAAGATGTAGATGCTTCCCTTATGATTAGAATCGCTCTCATACCATGTTGAGAGAGGGAGAGAGACAAGACAAGAGACACCACATATGCTCCACAAGAATGAATCATATTAGTCACAAGTCACATATATATAGGCAAGACCTAGAGTGAGTTAAGGCTAGCTATATATAGCTCCAACAGTGTGACATCCAGAAATGCTAGAAAATTTGAGACTTTGTAACCCTAGTGAAACCATGCAATAGCACTTGTACAAATGAGGAAACACATGAATCCCTAGAAATTAAGTCTCTCCACCTCATTTCATAAGTTTGACCCTCTCTTATGTTAGCCACACTTGAAAGATCCATGTCCCCATTGCACAATGAATTTTGGGGTGCTAGCAGCAGAAAGTAGCACTTCATGCGCGGGGCAGGGTCCCTCACTCGGGGCCTCGCCCACATATATCCAAACAAGAGACTAATCTCTCGGTTCTTCCAAAACCGAACCCGAAAAAAACTTTTCTCGCTCTGAAAGCATGGGCGATTCCTCCAGGATATTTCTACTCTAACGTAGTCAAGAGCCTTAACTGAACTGATCTGACCGAACCCTTAAGTCCTATAGTCAAATCAAGGAAAAAACTTGCACTTGGATCATAGAGACCAATGCTTTTTTTCGCATTGAGAGGAGGCAGAGCCGTTGATTCTTTTTCCATAGAATAATTTTTATCCAGGATTTACTTCATCTATCGTACCATAATAGAATTGAGTCTTAATTTAGGGATCCATCAGTCTAGGCTAGCCCATCCAATCCCGTGGGTTAGCCAACCGCCCAACCACTATGGTGATGGAAAAGACTCACACTTGGATCATAGAGACCAACGCTTTTTTCCTCATTGAGAGGCAGAGCCGTTGATTCTTTTTCCATAGAATAATTTTTATGTGAGCATTTACTCATTTTTGGGTATTTTCTTTTATTCTTTCGCTTTATCTCATCCCAACACTTGGATTAATCCTATTGGCCCATAGGAACTTTGGAAAAGACTTGCACTTGGATCATACAGACCAACGCTTTTTTCCTCATTGAGAGTCAGAGCCGTTGAGTCTTTTTCCGTAGAACAATTTTTATGTGAGCATTTACTCATTTTTGGGTATTTTCTTTTATTCTTTGGATTTATCTCATCCCAACACTTGGATTAATCCTATTGGCCCATAGGAACCTTGGAAAATACTTGCACTTGGATCATAGATACCAACGCTTTTTTCCTCATTGAGAGGCAGAGCCGTTGATTCTTTTTCTACAGAACAATTTTTATGTGAGCATTTACTCATTTTTGGGTATTTTCTTTTATTCTTTGGATTTATCTCATCCCAACACTTGGATTAATCCTATTGGTCGATAGGAACCTTGGAAAAGACTTGCACTTGCATCATAGAGACCAACGCTTTTTTCCTCATTGAGAGGCAGAGCCATTGATTCTTTTTCCATAGAACACTTTTTATGTGAGCATTTACTCTTTTTTTGGGTATTTTCTTTTATTCTTTGGATTTATCTCATCCCAACACTTGGATTAATCCTATTGGCCCGTAACAACCTTGGAAAAGACTTGCACTTGGATTATAGAGACCAATGCTTTTTTCCTCATTGAGAGGCACAGCCGTTGATTCTTTTTCCATAGAACAATTTTTATGGGAGCATTTACTCATTTTTGGGTATTTTCTTTTATTCTTTGGATTTATCTCATCCCAACTCTTGGACTAATCCTATTGGCCCATAGAAACCTTAATTGGACCATAATCTAAAAATTTCTAAAAATCTAGACCCTTAGGGTAAGGTCCTTCATACCTATTTTCAATTAATTCCAATTGCACATTGGAAAGTTCTTTTTGAATTTTTGTTTCAGGGAAAACCATTTTAGACACTAGGAGAATTTTATATCCAAAAATATCTCAATTTTGAATTACCTCCCTCTAGACATTTTCTCTCTCGAGGCCAAAATAAGGTAAAATAGGATCTTTCTTTTATTTCAGAGAGGGGAATAATTATAAGATCAGAAGGGAAGGTTCTTACACGTGTACACCTCAAAAGCTGGAGGGAGGAATCTTACATCCTACCCCACTTAAAAAACGCGAGATGTCCTCATTTCGTAGCTGGAGGACAACTCTTTCCCTTAAGATCCAACTAATTTTGGGGTTCCTTATAGTCTGGTGAACCCAAGAGAATCCTGGGATAAAGATCCCTTATATGGAACTCATCATTAGATAACAATTATTTCAGATCATATCATTTATATCCTTAACAAAATAATGGTCCATTAGATCGGAATTTTCATCTGAACATTCCTCCATGGGAATTTTAATTATATAGGTTTTTTATTTCTCAACCCTTAACTTGATCCAAAGCGTCAAGTGTTAACAGCAGGAATCTGTCAGCATAATCTACTAATCTCATAGTGATTTGCTGAAGTCATTATCAACATACTAGTTACGAACATCATCAGAGGGACTCGTCCCATTCATCCTCATTGTGTTTTTGCTCCAGCTTATCGCTTTTCAACCAAAATTCAAGAATCATCATTTTTCAATGGAATCCAAATCAACTCATCAGTTCTCAACCAGAGTTTTAAATTTATATTAACCACATTCGAATTCATCATCAGGATAGCAATTTTGTTTATAATTTCAAGGTCTTAGATTTACACGTATATACTGCCAGTAAAGCGCTGCAGTTATACCCTCGGTATATATGGTAGTCACGGTCCTTGGAGTTATAAGATAAATACCATCATGTCTAGGCCTCAAGCAAGTCAGGGATTCCATACAATTGTGGTACTTCCATTTGAAGACCCAATTACCTATTTATCAATCTTCATTCTAAATATCAATTTGTATGAATTTCATCACACAATTAATTACAACCTTTTACTACTACTTCATAAATTTTTAACATTTTTGGTTTCTCAGTTGATCCACTTTAGCCAATTTGCTCTGATACCAGCTGAAAGTTCCCTGTCTCCACTGCGTAACGAATTATGGGGTGCTAGCAGTAGAAGTAGCACTTCTTGCATGGGGCAGGGTCCCTCACTCGGGGCCTCGCCCACATATATCCGAAAAAGAGACTAATCCCTCGGTTCTTCCAAAACCGAACCCGAAAAAAACTTTCCTCAAACTCGGAAAGCACGAGCGATTCCTCTCCAGGATATTTCTACTCTAACGTAGTCAAGAGCCTTAAGTGGACTGATCTGACTGAACCCTTAAGTCCCATAGTCATATCAAGTAAAAGACTTGCACTTGGATCATAGAGACAACGCTTTTTTCCTCATTGAGAGGCACAGCCGTTGATTCTTTTTCTATAGAACAATTTTTATCCAGGATTTACTTCATCTATCGTACCATAATAGAATTGAGTCTTATTTTAGGGATCCATCAATCCAGCCTAACCCCATCCAGTCCCGTGGGTTAGCCAACTGCCCAACCACTGTGGTGATGGGATCCATTTAAGAATTTGGTTAAGTTTTGTCCCGGGTACCACACGGAAAAGAGTTCCAACGCCCCCTAGCCGGATATTCATGCAAACTTAAAACTAGTCACACACCCAATATGAAATTGCCTTTTTCACAGATTTAGCTGTCTTTAAAATAATCTTTTAATGAAACTATAGTATCACTGATCATAATCCTCCAAAATATTCGGTTGAATCCTAATTTCTAATTTTTCCTTCATCGGTGTACCTATGGCATCATTGGCAACCAGAACGCTCACCACGTGTCCGCTCAGGGGCCTTTTCGATAGTTCCTAGCTCATAGTACTTGACAATATATTCACTTATAAAAATCAAAATGGAATCTCTGTTGAAGATCAGCAAGATCAACGAACAGATCCATATAAAAGAGCCATGGACTCATTGAGGGGACCAGCAAGGTCAATCAACCAGATCCATGCCCGAATTCTGAAAACAACTCATACTCCTTGATCCAAATATCTTTCCCGACGCATGTGTGGGTACCTTCGGTGACCCAAAGCCCGAGCACCATATGGTCGGCACCCTCTTTGAACACTCCCCACTGCCAGCTGATTGTAACCAAACTTCCCTTAGAAAAACAAACACTATATTCGTGAATTTGGGAATTTCCCAACTCCCATTTTTTGAATACTAAAAAGGTGGGACCTGGATAACATGCCTATAAGTTTTTCAAAACCATATCATGTGAACTATTGTTGGAAAGCGCTTGGAAAATGGAATCTGGTGAGCTATAGAGCGCTCAATTTGGAGTAACGGTGTTCAAGTTATGATTAATCCAAAGATTTGACCACGTGTCCCAAACTTATGGGAAATTCCCAGATTCCCCAATATGGTGTTAACATATACCAAATGCTCCTTCCAACATTCTAGCGTAAGATAGTCCTTCAGGAAAATAGGGTTTCTATGCAAGTTTTCAGTTTAATTTTCTTTTGAACTTAAGGAGTATTTCTTGAATCAGTATCCCCAAAACTTCTTGATCCGAATTCAGAATTTCATACCAAAATTCCTCGAATTCTTTAACCTTGATCCACATATCAATTTGAAGGGTCTCAAACTTAGTTTTAGATTTGGCAGATTTTTGAGTTTATTTTTCTAAACTGGTCACACCTTCTTTCCTCAAAACTGACGAAAGAGTTTGGTCTTGGTCATAGTTTGATTCAAGGTTCGAGTCGGATAAGATTTTTCCTAAACTATCTTTCTCGAAAAGGTTTGTCGAAAAGGTTTGATAATTCAGTTATTATTTTTTTGAATTTCTTTCTTTGAATATTCACTTAACTGATTTTTAAACTAGTTACAAATTCCAATGAGGAATAAATTAATCATTTATCTAAATATTTTGATCTTGATAGATTTCTTGAATTTTCTTTTTACAACCCGTGTGAATATAAAATGAAAGAAATTTCTCTCTTAGAGTATTTAATTACTCATTTATCAAATACTCATAGAACTTAAACATAGAACTTAAGAGAATTCTAATTTTGATATAAAAATTCTTTATGCATCTATTTATGCATAAAAATCAACTTCAATGGGATAACAAGAATCCTTTTATGCATCTATTTATGCATAAAATCAAATTTAATAGGAATAATACTTTTAAAATAAAAAGAATTTCTTTATGCATCTATTTATGCATAAAAATTATTTTTTATATGAATAACGCTTTTATAATTAAACAAAATTTCTTTATGCATCTTTCTATGCATAAAAATCAAATTTAATAAAAATAACACTTTTATATTAAATTTTTTTTCCTTTATGTATCTTTTTATGCATAAAAATCAAATTTAATAAGAATAATACTTTTGTAATAAAACAAATTCCTTTATGCATCTTTTTATGCATAAAAATCAAATTTAATAAGAATAACACTTTTGTAATTAAAAAAATCCTTTATGCATCTTTCTATGCATAAAAATCAAATTTAATAAGAATGACACTTTCGTAATAAAAAATTTCCTTTATGCATATTTCTATGCATAAAAATCAAATTTAATAAGAATGACACTTTCGTAATAAAAAATTTCCTTTATGCATCTTTCTATGCATAAAAATCAAATTTAATAAGAATAACACTTTTGTAATAAAAAAAATTCATTTATGTATCTTTCTGTGCATAGAAATCAAATTTAATAAGAATAACACTTTTGTAGTAAAAAAAATCCTTTATGCATCTTTCTATGCACAAAAATCAAATTTAATAAGAATAACACTTTGGTAATAAAAATAATTCCTTTATGCATCTTTGTATGAATAGAAATCAATTTTAATAATTAATATCAGTGATATCCATGCATATTCATAGGTGAAAATGTACATGGGGAGTAATTAGAATATTTCTTTTAGATGCAAAAATAGTGGGAGTTACTCTTTTGGAATAACATAAAAATAAACTTTCTTTTTCACAAAATTTTGGAAAATTTTGTCATAACCTCCTTTGTATGGCTCACGATTTCTCATTTTTATCTTTCTTTATTTAACTTAATTAACCCAATTTAGAATTATAGAATTCTAATCTACATAATTTTTTAAATTGAAGAGAGTAAATAATAAGAAGAGTTTAATTAATCACTTAGTTAATCTTTCTAGGATTAAGAAAGGTTGGAATGTAAAGAAGAGAAGGGGGTGGCCTTTTTATCAAAGGCATAGCATTTGAACTTAATTCAATCATTTGCAAATCATAAAAATCAAGAAATCCATAGATTTTTCATTAAAATTCATAAACAAAGTAAGTAAATTAGGTTACATGGAGCTTGTAAGCTCTCCTTTGGCTTGAGGGATTGAGGATTCTACTCTTGTTTGAAGCAAGAGTGTCCACCAACTCACTTTGGAGAGGATTAGGTCCAAAAATAATTGAATTATTAAAAAATTCAATGTAGATGTCTCTCAGGAAAGGAGTAGAGTAATAGTGCATAAACACCATTAAGATTTTACAGAGGGGGAGGCTTCTATTTATAGGAAAAAGTGAACCTCTAACAAAGCAAACTGATTCTAGAATTTTCAAAATCAGTTTGGTCAATTTTTGACCATTTTTGGGTCAGTTCAGCTTACTTTTTGGATCTAGTTTTGAAACAAGAGAGAGGAGCGATGAAAATATCTCATTTTATTGATTAAAAATTGGGGGTAACAATGAGAAAAATGCACCTTGTTCATGAGGGGGAGATCCCCACACTGAGGTGTCAAAAATGCATCATTTCCTCTAAATATCTCATTTTTAACTAATATCTCTTAATTTTTAATTAATAAACCTTGTACTCAAGAAACTCTTCATCTTATGTGAGCATTTACTCATTTTTGGATATTTTCTTTTATTCTTTGGATTTATCTGATACCAACACTTGGATTAATCCTATTGGCTCATAGAGAAACCTTAATTGGACCATAATCCAAAAATTTCTAAAAATCTGGACCCTTAGGCTAAGGTCCTTTTTTATACCTATTTTCAATTAATTCTAATTGCACATTGGAAAGTTCTTTTTGAATTTTTGTTTCAGGGGAAACCATTTTAGACACTAGGATTATTTTTATATCCAAAAGTATCTCAATTTTGAATTACCTCCCTCTAGACATTTTCTCTCTCGAGGCCAAAACAGCGTAAAACAAGATATTTCTTTTATTTCAGAGAGGGGAATAATTATAAGATCAGAAGGGAAGGTTCTTACACCTATACACCTCAAAAGCTGGAGGGAAGAATCTTATATCACTCTTGAGAAAAAACCCTATTATACACAAAATATTCAACAAATCATCACTTACGTTTGAGGTAGGAGCTGCAACAAGATTCACCAAGAAGATGGAAGTTTCCAAATCAATGTGAAGCCACCAAGCCCTGAACCTACTTTGGAAACAAACAATATTAAAACAGGTATGTAATATTGAGGTTGTCTATTCCTAATGATTATTATAGAAAATAGGATCCATAATCACTTATTGGTTATTTTTTATGATTATTGCTATTTGTTGTTATTAGCTGAACTATGAAAGAGAGTTATGTGTGAGAAATAGATATAAGTAAAGGAATGCTTTAATGTTTATTTTGGGAAAGACATGTGGGTTTGAGAGAAATGAACCTAGAAACCTTTCAAATGTTAAGAATAAAGAGAGAGAAATCATTAGGGTATTGCTTATTGTTCCTGTATAATAGGCAAACAACATTAGTAGCACATTGGTCAAATGGGGTTTATCATACCTTGTTTGAAAGTAGGACAAAGAATCAAAGAGGACAATATACATGTAGAGGGGATATTGATGGCAATGTAAGAGGAAGGAAAAAATAAAGAAGATGCGCAGAAAAACATAGGTGCTTGATGCAGCAAAGAGAAAGGGAAACACGTAGGCCCTTGTAGCAAAGATGAAGAAATTGTGGTTGGTGTCAAGGAAGAAGAACACAGAACAGTGAAGATAAATGATCCGTTAATATGCGAAAAACAAAGTCTTTTGAGTTATCTCGATGGAGATACTGAGCATTTTTTTGCTTGCTTCTTATCTACACAGAAATGTTTCAAGAAAAGAAAAGGAAAATGGGATTCCATTTTCCACACTAATGAAGAATCTAATGGAAGATATCCAATATAATAAAGAGAGTAGATTTGGGGACATCTCGTTTTGTGGAAGAAACTAATGGGTTACTCTACTACTTCAAAAACGGGCTTTCACTTAGCACAAGTCGATTTGATTTCTATTGAATTTTTAAAAACAAAGTGGATAGATTCCATGATGAGTTTGTGATGTCACACAATGCAAATTGACCCTAGCCATCGGGGCCCTGTTTGGTGGCCCACCAAACCCCACCATTGGGGGTCAAGAGGCCCGCCAAACCCCTAGCTTTGGGGGGCCAAATCCCTTCAACGTGGGGGGCCTACAACCCCCTAAAATCCTACCCCTTAAGCACCTACCCTCACAAAAAAAAAAATGATCCCCTTCATAAATTTAGTGTTGAGATATCGAGCTCAACTAGTGCTATGACAGACATTGTTGACCCTCCTGGGTGATAGCTTCCGCACTGTCATGGTTGGTGAGATTATGGGTGATATGCGGCCAGTGGGATGAAAGGCTGTGTGACAGCCATTTTGGAGTACTAGAGACTCGCATAGTTATAGCGCTAGGTCATTTAGTCGGGCTCACATTATAGACCGACCCTTGTATGTTGTAGTAGCTGAGTACTAACCCATATAGTGTGTACTCTTATCTTTATGTTATGTTGGTTGATTAGAGAAGAAGAAGATAGAAGAAAATTCAGCTATCCATCTCTCTCTTGTGTCTTGCTCTCTCCTGTGTGTGTGTGTTTGCTTGCTAGGGTTTGAAGCTCTCCCTCTCCCCCACATTCTCTTTATGGTATTAGAGCCTAGTTCATGTGAGAGCTAAGGAGGCAAGCAGGAGGAAATAACAAGCAAGGAAGGAAGCGGTACTACACGGGTAAGAGCACCATCATCTCTTTCCCCTTCTTGGTTTAGGTACAACACCCCCTCAGTAGCTCTAGGAGATACACATATCTAATTGAGGAGATGTCTTTGTAGGAGCGGAGCTACAAGAAAGTTATCGTAACCTATTAGATAGTTTTTCAGCCATATTTGCGTTTCGGCACGTTACGGGCCCCATTTCATCACTACAGGGTATTTTCGATAATTTTCGAGAAGTTTTGGTAGAGAACTATTTTGTAAGGTTCTTACTCAGCCCTAAAAGATGTATAAGCTCTCCTTACTGTCCCCTCTAATCATCCCCTATTTCAAGATGCAAGAAAACATTATTTTTCCTTGTTTTTAGTCTAGAGAGAGAAAATGTTCTAGAGAGAGATAATACAATTTTGATATATTTTTGGATACAAAGTTTCTCCTTATATTTAAGATGAATTCCCGTGAAATAGAAGTTCAAAAAGAATTTTCCAATGTGTATTAGAAATTAACTGAATATTTGTATTGGAGACCTTAGCCTAAGGGTCCACATTTTTAAGAATTTTTTATTAAGGTCCAAATAAGGTTCTAAAGAGACAATAGGATTAATCCAAGTGTTTGAAAGCATGCCAAGGTCTTGACTAGCCTTGGTATGGTTAAAATGGAGCGCTTCCGGTACGATGGGCGAGGGCTGACGAAGCGGTCTATGAGTGAAGTGCTAGGACACCTAAGGAGGATCCTAAAGGGTTCTGACTAGGCGATGCATGAGCTCGGCTGCTAGGACACCCATGCATATGTCGAGGAAGATTTTATGGTTTGGTCACAAATTATCTAAGTGAACTGGAGAACTGGAAATTGGATCTCGTTGGTTGACTAACTGGTCTTCAACAACGGAGAGTCCACATGACATTTTGATTGTAAAACAATGGACTGGAATTTTGAGGATTATGATGGAAATACTACGATTTCATTTCAATTTTTCTTTAAAGACAGTTGAATCTATGAAAGGCAATTCCATATTGGGTGTGGTGTGTCTATTTTGTATTTTGTTTGAGTACCGGCAGCTAGGGGGCCTAGGAACTCTTTTCCCTGGTACCCGCGGGACAAAATACAACCAAACTCTTATAAAAAGGGATTCCACCAATTCAGTGGTTGGGCGGTTGGCTAATAACCCATGGGCCGATTGGGGTTAGGCTGGATCGGTGGATTCCTACAGTAAATTTAGATACGTTCAAGTTATGTTAGTTAGAGTGAGTCCCATGAAGATTCTTGTTCTATGGGAAAGAATCAATGGGTGTGCCTTGCTTAAGGGGAAAAAAGCGATGATTTCTATGAACCAAGTGCAAGTCCCTTCATTGATCTGGCCATGTGACCTACAGGTTTGGTGAGAATAGAAAGGATAGTTAAGGCCTTGACCCGTTAGATAAAATTTTTGTTAGAAGATTTTCCTGGCGGAATCGATCATGCTTTCTGGGCAAGGGAAATTTTTCCGATCTTGGTTTCGGAGGAACCGTCGGATTATTCTCTTATCCGGACATTTGTGGTCAAGGCCCCGAGTGGGAGGCCTTGCTCTGCACTGTTAGCGCCCTGGTGAAGGCTGCGCGAGGGCAAGGGTCTCACAGTTGGTATTAGAGCTTTGTTGAAAGCTTAAGAATAAAAGACTGAATTTGACAAAAATTTATAATAAAATCTTGGAAAAGAGCATTCACATATTGTGTTTTCATTCATATTAAGTTCATTATTAAAGACTTTTAATTAATGAATTGGATTCTATAGATGGACCCCCTGTGTCTATCTGGTATCCCCGATCTTACTCAAACTCAGGATATGACTGCTTTCGCTTTTGAGCATATCCTCTCTTTCCCTACTACGACTCGAACGAGCAGGGCAAGGCTCGCCAATCATTTCAAGGAGTTATATTTTCCAGACCCAGTTGAGAGATGAGAGCATAAGTGGTACGCGAAGGGCAATATTTCCATGCCTCTTGCAACAACCAGTGCTAGATGCTAAGGAAGAACATCTCTTTAGCCATGGTCCTGTTGAGGCTAAGGGTGGTTGTGGTGTTACCTTTTATCACCCCACACCTTGCGATTCTAGGGCTACTTGTCAACTTTTTAGACTTCTTAGCTGTTTTATCGCGAGAAGTAAGATTATAGATCCAATAGCGGTAAGGAAACAATTGTATTGCGGCATGTCCATAGCCCAATATCGCCGTCTCATGTGTATAGCACTAAGGCATTGATTTTCTGGACCCATGTTGCTCTATGTATATATTCCAAACATTATGTTAATAAATAATGTTTTGTTAAAAAATTCTAGTTGTCTAAGTGATTTGACTATCAGATATCGCGTTGAAAGAAATAAGATATGTTTTCTCCCACATATGTCGTAGATCTCTAGTAAGAACGATTACCCTTTTTGAAGTAATTAATTCTAAACTTCTTAAGTCTTAGGATCTTGAGATGAACTCAGATAGAAATTTAATGATGTATCATTTTGGGAGGCAAAATCATGAGACGTGCGAATCGTGTGGGCAGACAGCCAGATCCTCTCACAGATGAGGAAGAGCTTGACCCAGATGTTCTCAAAGCCCTTCACAGATCTCAATCACGTCCTTCAAGGGTAAAGGGAAAAACTTAGGCGAGGTTATGGAAAAGTTCATCGAAGCCATGGAAGAATACTTCGATGGAGAAATCACCTGTGAGACAAACCATTTGGATTGAAACACCCAGACATGCAATGATCTCAAGATGACATACCTCAGGAAGAGATTCTATCCTCTGGGCTTCTTGGAAACCAAGATGAATGAATTCCGAGAGTTAACCTAGGGGAGCAAAACTATCAAAGAATGTCACCAAGCATTCTCTCTCCTCCTCAAATACTCGCCACCACTGGATGAAGAATATGTTGAAAGAACGGTAGAGGGGGAGGAGACACACACACAGGAGCAAACCCTAATGTATATTGCAAACCCTAACTATAGAGGGAAGCCATCTCCTCTCTCACACAAAGCATAATGCCATAATCCATAATCCACACAACACACTATGAGTTGTGTCCACACTCATCTAACCCTAGCTAATGTCCACACACTATGACCAACTGGACACGCGGTCATTTATGTCTCACACATGTTCCTACCTAACATGCCAGCACATAGCATAGCGTGCTCACACTGACATCGAGCTTGAATCTCAACAGCCCCTCTCAAGATCATGATGTACTGCCGATGAAGATGTAGATGAGCTTGGGATATCAAGGCTCTCAACACTCCCCCTCAAGCTCATCCCATGTACTCCCAACATAGTACGGAAGTACTCAAACTTCTCCTTGCTAAGTGGCTTTGTAAAGATGTATGCCACCTACTCATCAGTCTTCACATACTGTAGATCAACTGTACCATCCAGCACCTTCTCTCTGACAAAGTGATAATGGACCTCTATGTGTTTCGTCCTCTCATGAAACGCTGGATTCTTTGCCAACTGTATACTACTCATGTTGTCACAATGAATGACAACTTTGCCATCAATAGGCTCACACAAATCTGTCAAGAGACTCTTTAACCATATAGCCTCACAAGTAGCAATGGCTGCACCTCTGTACTCAGCCTCTGTACTGGATAAAGCAACTGTAGGTTGCTTCTTACTACTCCAACTCACCACGGCACTTCCAAGTGTAAAAGCATAACCACTAGTAGACCTCCTGTCATATGAGCTACCTGCCCAATCATCAGCATCTGTGTAGCCATATATGTCTAAGCTTTTACCACTCTCATAAAGTAGACCATAATGTGCAGTGGTCTTCACATATCTCATAATGCGTCTCACTGCATCCAAATGAGGTTTTCTGGGGCTCTGCATAAACTGGCTTACTAGCCCCACAGCATAACTCAAATCCGGGCGTGTGATAGTCATGTAAATGAGACTACCAACCATATTTCTGTACATAGATGGATCATCCAACTCCTCACCAAAATTAGCCCGCAACTTCACATTTTGCTCCAAAGGTGTACTCATAGGCTTACACCCTGTCATGCCATACTTTGCCAACATATCCAATGCGTATTGGCGCTGTACTAACCATGTACCTGCATGATCTTTGACCACTTCTATTCCAAGAAAGTATCTCAACTCACCAAGGTCTTTCATGTCAAATTGCCCACTCAAAGCTTTCTTGACATGTATCACATCTGCACCATGATCACCTGTGATAATCAAGTCATCCACATAGATGATGAGTAAAACAATCCCATGCTCTGTCTTCTTCACATAGAGTGAAGAATCTGCTGTAGAAATCTGAAAACCAAGTGAGATAAGATATCTGCTCATCTTATCACTCCAAGCACGAGGTGCTTGCTTCAAACCATATAAAGCCTTTTTCAATCTGCATACGTGAGTGGGATATCTTGGGTGTACATACCCTTCTGGCTGTGCCATATACACTTCCTCTTGTAGATCTCCATTCAGAAATGCATTCTTGACATCCATTTGATGCATTTCCCATCCATTAGCTGCAGCCATAGCAATGACTGCTCTCACTGTGCCCATCTTAGCCATTGGACTAAAGGTTTCATCATAGTCCAAACCTTGGGTTTGTGCATACCAATCTTGCTTTATGTCTCTCAATAGAACCATCAGATTTGCACTTCACTTTGTAAACCCATTTACATCCAATAACATTCTTTTCCTTTGGTAATGCAACCAAGTCCCATGTGTCATTATGAACTAATGCGTCCATCTCAACATCCATTGCTTTCTCCCATACATGCTCTCCAATAGCTTTTGTAAAGCATGTAGGTTCCACATGCTTCACCATAGATGTCATATATGCATAGTGCATAGCAAAATCTCGATATGTCAATCTGTCAACTGGATATCTGGCTCTCTGGGATCTCCGCAATGCATGCGGATCACTCTGTACACCTGTAACTCTAGCATGTGGTGGCACATATCTGTCCTGCCTAGCACCAGGTGTGCGTAAAATAGGTATGCCAAGCTCCTCAGCTAAACTCTCTGAACTAGATGACTCATAACCTGTGATTCCAATTTCTTTGACCTTCTTCTTTCCTTTATCCATAGCACTACTCCCAGTGCTCACACTCTCATGCCTCAAACGTCCTGACCATGGATGTACAGTACTACTCTCAGCTTCTGCTGCTGCTGGCCCAGACATAGTAGTAGAACTAGAACTTGCTTGTGGCAAGTTCACAGGTACATCTGCCTCAAGTGACTCAATGACACCCTCATCCTTTTGCTTTGTACCAACTAGCAAGCTCATCAAACACCACATCTCGTGAGATGACCACTTGTCTAGTTTGTGGATTATAACATTTGTATGCCTTTCGATCCTGTGCATATCCAACAAATACACATTTCTCTGCCTTAGGATCCAACTTCCTTCTTCTTTCATCAGGCACATGTACATAAGCTATGCATCCAAAAACTTTGAGGTGTCCAATGTCTGGCCTATAACTTGTAAGCCGCATCTCTGGCGTACTTCCATGAATGGCTGCTGTAGGTGTTTTGTTCAGTATATACACTGCAGTAGCACATGCTTCTGCCCAATAGTAATCTGGCATGCTCTTTTCATTGAGCATCGCCCTAGCCACTTCACATATGACTCTATTCTTTCTCTCAGCCACACCATTCTGCTGAGGTGTACACCTGCAAGTCAATTGTCTTCTTATTCCATGTTTCCTCAAGAAATTTTCAAAAGCCGTTGAGGTGTATTCACCACCTCCATCTGTTCTCAAACATTTAATCCAACAGCCATATTGCTTTTCTGCAAAAGCTTTGAAATCCATAAACTTTTCCAACACTTCACTCTTCTCTCTGAGAAAGTATATCCATGTCATCCTGCTGAAATCATCTATGAATGTCATATAGTATAAACTGCCTTTGATAGATGGGTTTTGTGCAAGACCCCATACATCACTGTGTACTATCTCAAGTGGCCTGCAACTCATATTTCCTTCTCTAGGAAACCGTAACCTTGCCTGCTTTCCAAACTAACAGGCTTCACAAACATGCATATTCCCATCATATTTAAATCTAGGCAATCCACTGACAATGCCTCTTGTCTGCATGTTCTTCAATCTTTGTATATTAACATGTCCAATCCTTTTATGCCACATATCAATGTCTTGTACCACATTCCTCCTTTTAGAGAACATGGCTGATTTTAGCTCAGGAATTCCAGCATCCAGCTTAAACAATCTGCCTTCTTTCTTGCCTTTAGCAATTACTCTACATCCATGTTTGAAGTCCTCAACGAAGCAACCATGCTCGTTGAAACAAACCTGTAATCCCTATACTACCATTTGACCAACTGAGGCCAAGCTCTTTGTGATAGAAGGCACGTACAATACATCTGACATAGATTTTGTTTGACCATTGTGCATAACCAATGGTACACTTCCCAACATGTGTAACGGCATGCTGAGTATCATCTCCTGTTTCCACATAGCCTTTCACATCCATAGGCTTCATATGCTCAAACCATTCACCATGACATGTCATATGGTTTGATGCTACAGAATCCATATACCAAGTATCATCATTCTCAGCATTTGTCATCATCGATCCAACATGTTTCATGGCGAACAAATGATTTGTAGTGCCATCATTACTGCTTGATGCATAATTTCCACCACCATGTTGTGCATAATTTCCACCATAATGACCACCACGTTGTGCTCTACCCCCTCTTAAATCAATCTGTTTGCGGAAACAATCTCTCGCCATATGACCATATTTGCCACAGTAATGGCATTCCACATCTTGCATAGAATTTTGTTGGCCTTGCCAACGTCCTCTACCATGGGGGTTACCTCTGCCTCTCTGAGGTGCATATCCACGACCACCTCTTTGAGGTGCATATCCACCTCTCTGAGGTGCATATCCACGACCACCTCTAGCACCATATGTGGGCTGAGAATTCTGTTGTGGTGACCTATCCTGCCATCCACGACCATTACCACCACGTCCACGTGATGCGAATCTCCCCCTGCCTCTAAAACCTCTCTGCGAGTAGAAAGCCTGATTTCTGCCATTATCATCATGGCTAGTAGATGCATCCAGAAATAAATCATTGAGTTTGATTTCCTCCACAAGTAAGAGTGAAACCAACTCATCAAAGTCTGGTAAACCTGTACTCCTCACTGAGATAGATGTATCAAAAGATTTATATTCCTTGCCAAGACCACGCAAGGTAGTATCCACCAAATCATCATCAGGCATGGGGGCATTTATTGTTGCCAATGCATCTGCAAACTTCTTAATTTCTTGCACATAATCATGGATGCTTCTTTTATTCTGCTTCACATTATGTATTTGCTGTCGCAACTAAGACTTGCGAGCACTCGTGTCTGCATCAAACATCTTTACCAAAGTATCCCATGCATCTTTGGGATTCTCAGCATCCTGTATGTGTATGAGCATAGCATCAGAAATACATATAGACAGATAATGCAGCACTTTGAATGCTCTTTCTGACCATTGCTTATGAGCAATAACCTGCTGCTGTGTAGGATGTCGGGGTAGCTCAGGCTCTGGCTTAGCACCTGTAATGAGATTCCAAAATCTTTTTCCTTTCATAAAACTTTTTATCCTGTACTTCCATGCCTGGAAGTTCTTCCTATCCAGCTTTTCACCAACAATCTATATTGGATTATCCGACATGTTGCTCAATGCGTACACCTTTCGCACACTTCCAAATCTGTAAATGAGCCTTCCTTAGCTCAACCACACTCCAATGAGTGTTCCAGATACTCCAAAGTAGCCAACAATCTTCAAATTTGATGTAGAAAATCAACCTGTATGCATCCAAAATGAACTGGCTCACGCAGTCCGAGATACCCTCTTTTGATGCGCCTTCCAAGGCTCCAAATCACAATGTAGTGGTGCAATCAAGTATGGGTAACTTGTATTGACACCTAAACAACCTCAATGTAGAGTATCAACACCATCTGACATGTGTACATATCAATTTTTGAAAACCCCTTTCTCTGTTTTGGAAAAAATGAGAAAAACCAGAAAAACCAGTAGTAAAATGGCTATAATTTCTTCAATATTTGTCCAAATTCAGCAACCAGGCATTCATTAGCTTAGCAATAGTGTCCATCAACTCCATGTAAGAGGAATTTGTCCGATTGTATAAGACCAAAGATTAATTGCTCAATTAAAATTGCTCTGTTTCTCTGCAACCAGTGGACAGCCTGTTTAATCAGCTCATTCCCAGCTCAATTAAGCATAATTGATCAAACCAACCATGTAGCCCTCTTCTCAACTATGTGTAGCAAGCAATTGTGAAATATACCAAGCAACCAATGAGAATTTGATCTCCTCGCTTAAAAAATGTCAAAATTCTGCCCTGTTTCTCTGTAGGAGCTGCGCCGCCTGCTCTATAGGGATTTGGGAGTGTTTAAGTTGGTAATTGGTGAGGTAATTAAGTCCCCAACACACTTGGGTATGTGTGCAACCAGTCAATGCTCGGATTTTTGCCAAAAATATGCTCCAAATGCATCAAATCTTCACCTCCTTTTCTTTGTTTTGTGAGAGCTCAAAAACCAGAGTTTTTCACACATTTAAATGCATCCAAATTGCTCCAAAATTGGTTTAAGGCTTGCATAGGAGTTTCCAATACATCTCTCCTTGTTAGATACATATGTCTTTTTCTAGATTTTTATGTATTTCCACCATACATCAATGCTTTCAAGCTTTAATGGAAAGCTTCCAAAAACCAGAAATTTTCTTTGCTTTGATTTGCTCTAACTTGCTTTGTTTTTGCTTGTATCACCTGCAATCCGCTCAAGGATGTTTAGAAGACCTTACTCGGTAGGCCAAGCTCTCAGATCTAATAAGAATCGGTGTGCTTATGCTCTTAGGTCTGGTGTTCTGGTGTGTTTGTATGCGTGTGTGGAAGTGTGGCACTCTATAAAGGCGTAAACAGCTATACCGCTTCCGTGACATCACTTTTTGGTGCCTCCATAGAGGAAGAAATTTCCTTCGGTTTGTGAAAGAGAACAGGGGTTTGTGTGAAGAAAGATTTGGGAAATGGTTCAAGATTTTCCGGAATATTGGGGATTGGCCCACAGGAGAGTGCAGTCAGGTTTCTGGGGAGAAGATGGAGTTTACAGCTTTGATGAAAGACAGGGCAACCCCAAAGGTTCTTTCTCAGATTTTGATTTATTGTTTGCAGGGTGATGCAAAAGTATGGCTACAGATGTTTGTGACTACACACAAGAATGTTCATCAATAGGATCCTGAGTACCGTGTAGTCAGAGCTGCATTTTTGGCACAGTTTGTCCATGTGAGGAGTTCGAATGAAGTGTGGAAAGAATTGTGTAACATTTAGCAGAAGGGAAGTCAGGATGTGGATTAGTATCTACTGATAGAGTTTGGTAGACTATGGAGTCTATGGTGTGAGGCTTTGATTCTTGAAGTACCCCCATAGATGATAAAGAGAGACTGGTTTGTGGCTGGATTGGAGCCAACCCTCCGTCTAAAGGTGGAGTTGAAGAACCTGGATAGCTTTGAGGAGGCTGTTAGAGTTGCTCGAGAGAAGGAGTGGAAGGTGAAACGTCTGAGGCAGATGGGAATACAGGAAGAGCCGAAGAAGTTTGTGAAGACGCCAGAGATTGAGAGTATACATCCTGAAAGAGAAGCTGCTGTTGCTCCTGAACAGGAGGACACTTTGAAGAGGGACATACATGATGCAGTGGAGCTCATGAAGTCTTTAACCTTGAATTGGATAGAGTCTGGCAGCAGGAAGAGGAAGAGGCATACGTGTTATGGGAAGGAAGACTGATGCATCATCTGGTTCTGGAGGAAATTCAGCAGATATTGGAAGAGGGAGAGGGTATCCGAGTGATGTGCAATGCCGGAATTGTGGTGAGTGGGGTCATATCAGTCCGCAATGTGAGAGACCAGCCAAAGCTAATGGTGGTATATATCAATTATCTATGGGAATGAGTGATAGGGTGATTGACCCTAATATGTGTTGAGATATCGAGCTCTAGTGAGGCGGTGGACACTGATGACCCGCCTGGGGGATAGGCCCCGCACTTACACCACTGGCATGGTTGGTGAGATCTTGGGTGATATGCGGCCAGTGGGATGACAGGCTGTGTGACAGCCACTCTAGAGACTGGCATAGTTATAGCGCCAGCTCATTTTAGTCGGGTTCACATTATAGAGAACCCGCGTATGTATTGGTTGAGTACCTTTCATATTATGTGTACTCTTATCTTGTATATGGTGTGTTGAGTGTTGAGTAGAGAAGAAGAAGATTTTCAGCCTCTCACCTTGTGTGTTCTCTATTAGGGTTTTGTGAGTGTGTGTGTGTGCTTGCAAGAGCTCAAGCTCTCTTCCCCCCTGCATCTTTTCATGGTATCAGAGCCTGGTTCGTGCTAAGGGCTGAGCTGCAAGCAAGAGAACCACAGGAAGCGGTACGAGGGTAAGAGCTACAACTACTCTTCCCTATTGTGTTGGTGACTACACCCTTGTCGGGAGCTCTACGGGAGGCACCGGCAAACGATCTCCGATTGAGGAGCTTTCTTCGCGGGAGTGAAGCTATAGGGCAACTATATAGTCCTTTGGACAGTCCTTTGGACTGAATTTTTCGGCCCGAAAACGCATTTCGGGCGCGTCTGGAGCTCCGTTTTTCAGAAAGCAGGCGATTTCGAGCACTGCGGGTAAGTCATCGATTCTCTGCAGAACTCTATTTTAAGAACTGCAGGAAGACAGATTGACTGTGCAGACACTGTGGGTGCTGCAAAGAGGTCTACAGTTGCCATTGGGTGTATGTATGCACATTGAAGTCACTGGTTGTGACATTTGAGTACTACAGTACCGCTGTGCAGAAAATACTGCAGGTTGTGCAGAAAAACCAGAGTGCAGTTTCTGGTAAAATTGTGTGTTTGGCAAGATGTCTAATGATGGCATAACACAGATTGTGGCTGAGAAGCTGGACAAGAATAACTTCCATGCTTGGAGGTTCAGGTTGACGAGTTTCCTGATGGGAAAAGACTATTGGGACTACATAGAAGGTGAGCATGAAGAGGCACCAAAGATACCGGATATAAATCCGACTGCTACAGATGTGAAAGAGTTTAAAGACTGGAACCAAGGAGCCAGGAAGGTTATGTATTGGCTTTCCATTAGTATACAGGACACCATGATTGGGCACATTCAGGATGCCAAGTCTCCCAAGGAGGCGTGGGACACCTTGGTAAAGCTCTATGAAACAAATACCAAGGCACGCAAGATACAGTTGAAGAATGAACTTCATACTGTGGAGAAAAAGAGCATGTCTATGTGAATGACTATGCATTGAAGAAGATAAAGGGTATTGTGGAATCCCTTGCATCTATTGGTGTTGTGTCAGTAGATGATGATGACAAGGTGGAAGTCTGTCTACGTGGTCTCGGGCCACAATACAAGGCGTTCAAGACGTCTATTCAGACTCGGGAAAACATTCCCAACTTTACAGATTTGGTGTCTATGCTGATTATCGAAGAGAAGAGCTTGGGTGAAGACCAACAGACTTCACAAAGCAAAAACAGTTCAGAGCAACAGGCCTTCTACACGAGTTCAGGAAGAGGACGTGGTAGAGGAGGCCGTGGACGCGGTCAAGGAGGTGGCCGAACAGGTAATCAGAATTATGGTCAGCAGCAGCAACAACAACAGTCCCAGAATCAACAACAACAACAACAACACGCAGGTGGAAGAGGCAAATTTAGAGGCAGGGGGAGTCAAAGAGGCCGTGGAAATTGGCAGAGGCAATATAATGATGCACGTGAATGCTATTATTGTGGTAAGCCTGGACATGTGCAGTCAGAATGTTATAAGAAGCAGGCTGACATGCAAAATGGGAAAGTGCAGCAAAACAACTATGCATCCTCAAGCAGAAATAATGAGGATAATGAAAGGTTGTTTGTTATGCAGCATGTCGTGAATGCCATGTCTGAAAATGTTGATGCAGCACAAAAAGATAATGTATGGTATGTGGATTCAGGCGCTTCGAACCACATGACGAGTCATGGGGAGTGGTTCAAGGAAATGAAAAACCCGGAAAGACCAGGTTTTGTGGAAACAGGGGATGACACTGCTCATCCAATTGCCCACGTTGGAGATGTGCCATTGTCTATGCAGGATGGCAAAGTGAAGTACCTTGCAGATGTACTTCATGTACCGAACATAACAAAGAATCTGGTTTCAGTTGGCCAGATGATTGAGCAGGGTTTGCAGGTTCGGTTTAACCCTGATGGATGTTATGTTGAAGATTTTAAAGACAAGTGCAGGTTGGTTGCAAAAGGCAATAGAGTGGGCAGAATGTTTACGTTGGATGTAGACATGCCTGAAATGAGTGCTGCAATGTTTGCAAATGGTTCAGGAGTTGTTGCAGACACAGACATATGGCATAAAAGGATTGGTCATGTGAATGATGCAGAGATCTTTGATGTAAAGATCTTACTTAGACAGAAGTTCGAGATGAAGGATCTCGGGGAGCTCAGATATTTCTTGGGCATTGAGGTGATTAGGTCACCACATGGTATTGGATTACTGCAGAGACAGTATGGCTTGGACATGTTGTCCAAATATGGTATGACAGGCTATAAGCCTATTTCTGTGCCATTGGATCAGAATGGCAAGTTGAGTGCAGATTCAGGAGAGATCTTGGAGGATCCTACTATGTACAGGAGCATAGTAGGAAGCTTGATCTACATGACGATCACCAGACCAGATTTGAGCTATGCTGTTGGGTTGGTGAGTCAGTTTATGCAGGTTCCACGGAAACCGCATTTAGATGCAGTGAGACGCATACTGAGGTATGTGAGGTCTACTTTGCATTGTGGACTATTCTATGAGACTGGGACAGAGATATGTGTACATGGGTACACATATGCTGATTGGGCTGGTAGTATCTCAGATAGGAGATCTACCAGTGGCTTCATGTTTTCTTTGGGGAGTGCTGCTGTGACTTGGAGCAGCAAGAAGCAGCCTACGGTTGCTCTATCGAGTACAGAGGCCGAGTACAGAGGAGCTGCTATGGCAGCATGTGAGGTAGCTTGGTTGAGAAAGCTACTTGCAGATTTGGGTCTATCAGTGGATAGACAAGTTGTCATTTTCTGTGACAACATTAGCAGTATACAGTTGGCCAGGAACCCAGTCTTTCATGCTCGTACGAAGCACATAGAGGTCCACTACCACTTCGTCAGAGAGAAGGTCTTGGCAGGAGACCTTGACCTTGTTTATGTCAGCACAGAGGATCAGGTAGCTGACATCTTCACCAAAGCATTGGGTACAGAGAAGCTCCGCAGATTCAGAGCTTCGCTTGGTGTACATGAGATGGAGTTGAGCTCGAGGGGGAGTGTTGAGATATCGAGCTCTAGTGAGGCGGTGGACACTGATGACCCGCCTGGGGGATAGGCCCCGCGCACTTACACCACTGGCATGGTTGGTGAGATCTTGGGTGATATGCGGCCAGTGGGATGACAGGCTGTGTGACAGCCACTCTAGAGATTGGCATAGTTATAGCGCCAGCTCATTTTAGTCGGGTTCACATTATAGAGAACCCGCGTATGTATTGGTTGAGTACCTTTCATATTATGTGTACTCTTATCTTGTATATGGTGTGTTGAGTGTTGAGTAGAGAAGAAGAAGATTTTCAGCCTCTCACCTTGTGTGTTCTCTATTAGGGTTTTGTGAGTGTGTGTGTGTGCTTGCAAGAGCTCAAGCTCTCTTCCCCCCTGCATCTTTTCAATATGCAGATGAAGGATGCAATTCAGCCCAATGTTCATGAAGTCTGTGAGGTCACATTTGCAGAGCAGGATATGGGACAGATTAATCTGTTGGAAGTGGAGAAGGGTAAGGTTTTGGGAATCAGTCCTGAAGAGTTTTCAGAAGGTAAGGAGGAGGAGGATGGAAGAATTGATGATGTGCAGCCAGTTATGATTCAGCCTATGATTAGGGAAGAGATGAAGACTCCAGTGTGCTATCTACCATGTGAGCAGAGAAATCCTGATATGCTGTTTAAGGAGGTTATTGATGATGCTGTGGATTGTAAAAGTGATGCTAGTGCTAAGGAACCTAATGTGTTTGAGTATGGATATGACTTGGATGATCTCTTTGATTCAGAAAAGAGTAATGACTTGCATGTGCCAGTACTTCAGCCAGTCAAGGTAGAATGTGATGATTAAGATGTTACTAATGAAGATAAATACTATGGATGGAGTACATATTGATGATCTGGGTGATGAGTTGAGTATTGCAGCTTGTGAGAATGTGGATGATGAGTTGAACTGTATTCTTGATAATACATTGGATGATCTGTTGGAATTGGCTTCCTTGGAGAAGATAACAAATACTTGCATACCAGTTGTGCAAGAAAGGAGTGATGGTGTGATTGATGTGATGAGTTAGATGCTATTTTGGATGATGATGTGAAAGATTTCGCAGGTGCGATTGCTGATCTCATAAGGTGTGTGTTTCTCGTCATGCCCAAGAGAATGAGTCGGTTGTCAGTAGTGAGAATGCATGTGAGGCTATTGAAAGACCTACATTGTAAGATCCCTGTCCGCACCGCGTAACGAATTCAGGGGTGCTAGTAGCCGAAGTAGCACTTCTTGCGTGAGGCAGGGTCCCACACTCGGGGCCTCACCCACGAATATCCGGACAAGAGACTAATCCATCAGTTCTTCCAAAACCAAACCCGAAAAAACTTTCCTTGCCCGGAAAGCTCGGGCGATTCCTCCAGGATAATTTTTTCTCAAACGTAGTCAAAAACATTAACTAACTGAACTGATCTGACCAAACCCAAAAATCCCATATGTAGTCAGATCAAGGAAAGATTGCACTTGGATCATAGAGATCAATCACTACAACACAATGCTGCCATACACGCGTTTCATACACGCGATAAATTACGAACGCGTGTATGGTCGCGCCTGTATTTGAATAGAATCGGGCGCGTGTATTTTAGCATTTACGTTCGCGTGTATGTTTGCATTTATCAACACGTGTATAAACGCGTTGTCGTGCTGTGGCACGTCTATGCAGTGAAAGCATGTTCAGGTATCCACTCAGATACAGTGGCATGTGTTGGAGCACTTAATGTGTGTAGTCACCGAGGTCTACTAGCAAAAGACCGAGCACTCCCTATGAATATGAGCTCAATTATGGACGTGGTTCTAAGACAAAGTATAAAGTGATACACTGGCATGGTTGATTTCTTTTGGGATATACAGGGCATTTAAAGATGGGACACTCTAATTCATGTGGATGCAGCCAGCGGTGGTTTTGTGGTACCATTTTTGTACCCAGAGATAGAGTGGGATTTTAGGTTACCATGTGTGAGGAGTATTGATGTGAGTGGCCATTATTGAGGCATGAGAAAAATAAATGAAATATATAAGACAAGTGGCCAATAATATAAAGGGCCACATGGAAGCTTTGTGAGGGGGCCAACGCAGCCGCCAGCACGTGAAGAAAACGACTAGAAGCTTGGCGAGCTGGGCACGTACAAATTGTTGAGGAGGTGCAGGAAAAAGGATCGGAGGGGGTCTGCAGAAGAAAAACGAGGGTCCAGAGGGTATGATCACCTTGCAGAAGAGCTGCAGATGCAGAGGCGAAGGAGTTGGCTGTGGGTTTTTGTGTGTGTGATGCACCAGGTGCTGCAGGCGCCGACCACCACGAGGAGAAGTTGGCAGAGATACAGGTTCAAAAAGAGCTGGGGCGCAGAGCAGTAAAAAGATAGAACGGAGGGATCGTCACAAAAAAAAAAAAAGAAGACTAGGGACGTGAGGTGGAGGGAGGCTTTCTCGCATAGCTGCACACAGAGCCAAAAAAGCTGCAGTGGGGGGGTTACGGTATTCCTTTGTGGTGTAGCTGCTGCTATCCTGGGGTCTAGGTGTCATACGCCCACCCTTATGCTAAAAAATTTCATTGCAACCCCTGTGGAGCTCAGCTTGATAGTACCTTTTCTTCGCTTCGGTGAGTGGATCGTCAACAGCCACAAGCAGTTTGAGCTGACTTCTGATGCATTTAAGAAGATTATCACAGGCTCTGCCAGCCGAGATTTGCCTTACGGAGTGTTTCACGTGGTGCTTGGATGGGTGGTTATTACACCTGTAATACTTGGTGCTCTTTATTTTCTCTTGGTTCCTATATTCCGCTGGTCTACTCAGAAGTTTGCTGCTGATCACCATAGGCAAGTCCCCAGTCAGAAAACTGGTATCAGGCTTGGCGAAATGTCACCCAAAAAAGTGGCCGTTGCATGAGCCTACTGTCTGAAGCATTCATATAGCATGATATCTCATCCCTGCATATGCTCTTGGATTCTGTTCTTCTTTAAGCACTGCCTAACCTGAGATTTCAAAAAAATTGAGGAAGTTTTGTAATCTATGGGCCCTCTACTCAAAGTACTTGCTTTGATCTACTTAAAAGTGCTTGCTGTCAAACATTCATGCTGCAGCCAGCAGATGTGATGTGGAAAAGCGGAAAGAACTGATAAGCTTGAAGGGATTGAAAATGCATTGATGTCAGGTGTAAATGAGCTGAAATAGGCTTATCAAAGGAGGGTGGTCAAAAAGTGCGCAGAATTTAAAGTGCATTGTCTGAAGGAAGAATGAAGCTGATGCATGGCTGACCCAAAGATCTATGTCTTTCAGTGATCATGAGGCCATAATGTTATGGTTTTTCTTGGGTTTTGGAACCATAAGAAGGTTAGTTTGGTCATGTATATGAGGTGTCTATGTTGGCTTTGATTTTATAGTTTTGTTGGATGTTGAGCCTTGATGCTCCATGATAGCCATGTGTATCTTTCATGTGAATACCATGAGGTGATATTCTGGAGTGCAAAGCCATATGAGATGAGACAAGCCATGTTAATGTCAGTTTTTAATATGTATCATGTGTCCAATACTGGCTTTGAGGATGCACATGTATAGTTGGGTACTCGATCTTTGATGGTACCAGCTTCTGTTGGTGATGCCCCTTGAAGTTCAACCACTTACTCTCACAGCCAGAAGCCCCGCGCTTTCCCAGCGACACCGCCCACGTCACGACAGCGTTTATATACACGCAGTAATACATGCATCTATACACGGTAATATTCACGGATTAATACTCGCTATTATACACGGATAAATACACGCTACTATACACGGATTAATACACGCATGGCAGAGAAAAACTAAAGAAAAACTGAATTCCTTTACAAAATTAAAAACTATTTTCCTTAAACCATCTCATAGTACATTACAGTATACATCATTACACAATCCCACTACATACATTTACAACAATGAAATATATTCAAAAATAAATCATGCATATGAGATGATAGAAATGTCATCAATTTAGAACATACAGTGACGGATTGGTTAGGGTTCGATCTCATCTTCAATAAGATCCATCCTTGCCAAACGATCAACATCAATATCCATTTGATCAATTGGTAAGGCTACGATTAAATTTATTCCACTATCGATATTCTGTACTCCATTGATAATGGTATCGATGTCCTGATCATCCTTATCAACATCACCATCATCCTCAATGGTAGGGTCATTCTCATGATCATGAGAAATGGCATGCTCATCCTCATTATCATGATCATCTCTTATTTCTTGATCATCGATCACATCTTCAATGGCATGTTCGACATCATCTTCATTGCGGCTTGTTACATCCTCCATATGCTCCATATCAGTGAATGTATTATACATCACTTTGGAACGTGGTGCAATAGGGATGACGTACCACCATTTGATGTCATGCACCATTGGTAGATAGATAACCTACTCAAATACACACAGTACAGTAATTAATTAGCATATAAAAAGTCAAGGGGTACGCGAGCTTAGATATATATGTACATGAAACACATTAGTAAAAAAATGCATACCTGCTCACATTGTTGTGGCAATACGAGCCTATCTTTCTTTGTTTGCCAGAGTTTTTTAGAGTCAATAGTTACATATCCACTTGCATGGCGTTTTATCGTTGCATCAGGCCCTTTTTCCACCACGTTCATTTGCCATTTGACATCCAAAACATACACAAAGAAGCGACGAAAGTCAAGCCTAAATATGTCTTGGATTATGCCACAATAATCATCCATTTTTCCATTAGCTCCCTCAAAGCTACTAATGACACCGCAATCTTTTGTATTTCTCTTTTCATCAATTCTTTGTGTTCGAAAATGCTTGCCTTCACACCATATAGCATTGAACATAGTGCACTGGACCAAAATAGAAGCAATATTTGTGTAAGCAATGTGAATAAATATTAAAAGCAAATCACTTACAACTAATGCAAAACATTAGTTCTATGTACCTTTGACATGCATCCTCGTGCATACTCCCATTCTTCCGTCGTGATATGCAGCCCCTCGTCGCTCTCTGCTCTCTCCATTTCCTCATGCAACCAATCAACATGGATATCATTCGGAAGTGTTGCTAGATGCTTAGGGTACGCCTTTCGAGAGCCATGTTGCCTCCGAAAGAGAGCTCTTTCTGCTTGCCTTTTTGTCTTTGCATCCTCATATCTTGTAACCCATCTGCTCATCACATCACTATTAAGGATACAAGTGAAATTGAGATCATCAATCAATGTTCTGTCAATTACTTTACTATGTCCTTTTCCTTGAGGCACAATAGAGGTCATCCTCAAGTCCTCTTCATTGCTCCATAGTCATGGCAAAGAGCTGTCCACCTGACCAAGAAATTCTGAAATATATACAAGAGACTCTTGTATCAACCAACCCTCGGCCATGCTTCCTTCAGGCCTTGCACTTTGCCTCACAAAGTCTTTTAAGGTCTTCATGAAACGCTCTAGGAAGAACATCCAGCGTGCATGCACAGTACCACATAAAGCAATTTCGTCCACTAAATGCACAATGAGATGTAGTTGACTTGTGAGAATGGTTCGCGGAAAAGTCTCCTCTACCAAACAAACCACCTCCACTGCCATAACACGCGCATCATCCAACGTGGCTGGATCAATTGCTTTGGAACTAACATATCTGAAAAATAAATAAATAGTACGTTATACCTCATGCACGTTCATTTTGCAAGGTATAATGAAGGGTGATCTCATTTCCTCTAAATATCTCTTCTTTTTTAACTTATAAACCTTGTCCTTAGTCAACTCTTCAATGAGTATTTACTCATTTTTGGGGGATTTTCTTTTATTCTTCAATTTATCTTCTCCCCAAATTTGGATTAATCTTATTGGTATAGGAATCTTAATCCAAATTTTTTTAAAAATCTGGACCCTCAGGATAAGATCCTTTTTACCTATTTTTAGTTAATTCCAATTACACATTGGAAAGTTCTTTTTGAATTTCTATTTCAAGGAAAATGCGTTTAATAAGGAAGGATATTTTTCCATCAAAAGATATCTAAAAACTGAGTTACCTCTCTCGAGAACATTTTCTCTCTCTAGGCCAAAGAGGTAGAAACAAGATCTTTTATTATTTTGAAAAGGGGATTGATTACAGGGGAAGAAATTGGACATCTTGAGGGGCTGGGGAGGAATCTTACATTCTCTCCCACTTGAAAAACGTGAGATGTCCTCATCTCGCAGGTGGAGTATGATCTCTTTCATCTTCTTCTTCTTCAATTACTTCCAGCGTTACTGCCTTGGAAAGTGGACGACAGATTTGGAAATATCTTTTTTTGTCTTCCCCTATTCTCTAAGGTGGAGGTCTTGCATTACTTTGGATTGAGACTGCGGGTTGGTTAGAGGGTCTACCTCTGGGATTTTCTTGATTTTGGTGGAAAGATACCTGATACTCTGGATGGAAGGACAGCTGGAGTCTGGAATCTTGATCCCTGATTTCCTTGCCCCGAAAACCTTGATCCAAAAGGGGTTGGGCAATCCATACTGTGATGTCCAAATCCTTAACAGTTATAGCATTTCACTCCCTTGTTCTCCCTTGTTCAATGGTGGAACTTCTGAAGTTGAAATCCAGGGGATTGAGTTTTGAGAGGAAAAGGACATTTCTTCCATTCTGAAACTTCCCATGTCCTGGGCTTGACCCTGATATCTTTTAGCTGGCGGAAGGTTGGAATCACCTTCTGGAATTAAAAAACTTTTGAAAGGTGATGGTGCTGGCTTCGGTAGGACTTTGACATCAAAGGCTTTGGTGAAATCCTTTGCCATCCGCACTGCTTCAGCCATGGGTGGAAACTGGCTTGGCATTCTTCACCAGGATATTCAAAGGTGTTGAAAAACAGGTAGAGGGAGAGGAGACACACACACAAGAGCAAACCCTAATGTATATTACAAACCCTAACCATAGAGGAAAGCCATCTCCCTTCTCACACAATGCATAAAGCCATAATCCATAATACACACAATGCATAAAGCCATAATCCATAATACACACAACACACTATGAGTTGTGTCCACACACTTCTAACCCTAGCTAATGTCCACACACTATGACCAGCTGGACGCGGTCATTTATGTCTCACACATGTTCCTACCTAACATGCCAGCACATAGCATAGCTCGCTCCTATTGACATCGAGCTTGAATCTCAACAGCCCCTCTCAAGCTCATGATGTACTGCCATAGATGAAGATGTAGATGAGCTTGGACTATCAAAGCTCTCAACACTCCCCCTCAAGCTCATCCCATGTACTCCCAACATAGTACGGAAGTACTCAAACTTCTCTCTGCTAAGTGGCTTTGTAAAGATATCTGCCACCTGCTCACATCAGTCTTCACATACTTTAGATCCACTGTACCATCCAGCACCTTCTCTCTGACAAAGTGATAATGGACCTCTATGTGTTTGGTCCATGCATGAAACACTAGATTCTTGGCCAACTGTATACTGCTCATGTTGTCACAATTAATGACAACTTTGCCATCAAAATAGGCTCACCCAAATCTGCCAAGAGACTGTTTAACCAAATTCCTTCACAAGTAGCAATGGCTGCACCCCTGTATTCAGCCTCTGTACTAGATAAAGCAACTGTAGGTTGCTTCTTGCTACTCCAACTCACCATGGCACTTCCAAGTGTAAAGGCATAACCACTAGTAGACCTCCTGTCATATGAGCTACCTACCCAATCAGCATCTGTGTAGCCATGTATATCCAAGCCTTTACCACTCTCATAAAGAAGACCATAATGTGCAGTGGTCTTTACATATCGCATAATGCGTCTCACTGCATCCAAATGAGGTTTTCTGGGGCTTTGCATAAATTGGCTTACTAGCCCCACAACATAACTCAAATCCGGGCGTGTGATAGTCATATAAATGAGACTACCAACCATCTTTCTGTACATAGATGGATCATCCAACTCCTCACCAAAATCAGCCCGTAACTTCACATTCTACTCCAAAGGTGTACTCATAGGCTTACACCCTGTCATGCCATATTTTGCCAACATATCCAATGCATATTGGCGTTGCACTAACCATGTACCTGCATGGTCTTTGATCACTTCAATTCCAAGAAAGTATCTCAATTCACCCAAGTCTTTCATGTCAAACTGCCCACTCAATGCTTTCTTGACATGCATCACATCTGTACCATGATCACCTATGATAATCAAGTCATCCACATAGATGACAAGTAAAACAATCCCATGATCTGTTTTCTTCACATAGAGTGAAGAATCTGCTGTAGAAACCTGAAATCCAAGGGAGATAAGATATCTGCTCATCTTATCACTCCAAGCACGAGGTGCTTGCTTCAAACCATATAATGCCTTTTTCAATCTACATACATGAGTGGGATACTTTGGGTGTACATATCCTTCTGGTTGTGCCATATGTACTTCTTCTTGTAGATCACCATTTAGAAATGCATTTTTCACATCCATTTGATGCATTTCCCAACCATTTGCTGTAGCCATAGCAATGACTGCTCTCACTGTTCCCATCTTTGCCACTGGACGAAACGTTTCATCATAGTCCAAGCCTTGGGTCTGTGCATAACCCTTAGCTACCAATCTTGCTTTATGTCTCTCAATGGAACCATCTGACTTGCATTTCACTTTGTAAACCCATTTACAACCAATGATATTTTTGTCCTGTGGTAATGCAACCAAATCCCGTGTATCATTATGAACCAATGCGTCCATCTCAACATCCATTGCCTTCTCCCATACATGCTTTCCAATAGCTTCTGTATAGCATGTAGGTTCCACATGCTTCACCAAAGACATCATATATGCATAATTCATAGCAAAATCACGATATGTCAACCTATCAAACAGGATATCTGACCCTTTGGGATCTCCGCAATGCCTGCGGATCACTCTGAACACCTGTCACTCTAGCATGTGGTGGCACATATCTATCCTGCCTAGCACCTGGTGTGCGTAAAATAGGTATGATGCTAAGCTCCTCATCCAAACTCTCTGAACTTGACGATTCATAGCCTGTAATTCCAATTCCTCATCCAAGCTCCTCATCCAAACTCTCTCAACTTGAGGACTCATAGCCTGTAATTCCAATTCCTTCAACCTTCTTCTTTCCTTTATCCACAGCACTACTCCCAGTGTTCACACTCTCATACCTCAAATAGGTATGATGCCAAGCTCCTCATCCAAACTCTCTGAACTTGACGACTCATAGCTTGTAATTCCAAACTCTCTGAACTTGACGACTCATAGCCTGTAATTCCAATTCCTTCAACCTTCTTCTTTCCTTTATCCATAGCACTACTCCCAGTGTTCACACTCTCATACCTCAAACGCCCTGACCATGGACGTACAGTACTACTCTCAACTTCTGCTGGCCCAGACATAGAAGTAGAACTAGAACTTACTTGTGGAAAGTTTACATGCACATCAGCTTCAAGTGACTCAATGACACCCTCATCCTTTGCTTTTTGTACCAACAACTAGCAAGCTCATCAAACACCACATCTCGTGAGATAACCACTTGCCTAGTTTGTGGATTGTAACATTTGTATGCTGCCTTACGATCCTGTGCATATCCAACAAACACACACTTTTCTACCTTAGGATCCAACTTCCTCCTTCTCTTGTCAGGCACATGTACATAAGCTATGCAACCAAAAACTTTGAGGTGTCCAATGTCTGGCCTAAAACCTGTAAGTCGCATCTCTGGCGTACTTCCATGTATGGCTGCTATAGGTGTCTTATTAAGTATATACACTGCAGTAGCACATGCTTCTGCCCAATAATAATCTGGCATGCTGTTTTCATTAAGCATCGCCCTGGCCACTTCACAAATGACGCTATTCTTTCTCTCAGCAACACCATTTTGCTGAGGTGTATACCTGCCAAGAAACTAATCCATCGGTTCTTCCAAAACCAAAGCCAGAAAAACTTCCCTTTGCTCGGAAGCTTGGGCGATTCCTCCAGGATCAATTTTTCTCTAACGTAGTCAAAAACCTTAACTAACTGAACTGATCTGACACCGAACCCGTAAATCCCATGGTCAGATTAGGGAAAGATTGCACTTGGATCATAGAGACCAATGCTCTTTTTCTCATTGAGAGGCACAGCCGTTGATTCTTTTCCATAGAAAATTTTTTGTCCAGGATTTACTTAATCTAGCGTACCATAACAAAATTGAGTCTCAATTTAGGGATCCATCAGTCCATCCTAACCCCATCCAATCCTATGGGTTAGCCAACCACCCAACCACTGTAGTGATGGGATCCAATTAGGAATTTGGTTACGTTTTGTCTTGGGTGTACCAGGGAAAAGAGTTCCCAGTTCCCCTAGCCTGCAAACTTAAAACTAGTCACACCACTTACACACTCAATATAAAATTGCCTCTTTCACAGATTCAGCTGTGACAGTCTTTAAAACAATCATTTAATGAAATCATAGTCACTGATCATAATCCTCCAAAAAATTTTGGTTGAATTCTAATTTCTAATTATTCCTTCCTCAGTGTACCTATGGCATCATTGGCAACCAGAATGCTCACCACCTGTCCACTCAAATATCTATTCAACGGTTCCTAGCTCATAGTACTTGGAAATATTCACATATCAAAATGGAATCTTTGTTGAAGATCAGCAAGATCAACTAACAGATCCATATAAAAGGACCATGGACTCATCCGTTTTGAGGACCAGCAAGCTCAATCAACCAGATCCATGCCCGGATTCAGAAAACAACTCTTACTCCTTGTTCCAATATCTTCAACGATGCACATGTGGGTATCGTCCTCGACGGCGACCCAGAGCTCGAGCATCGTATGGTCAGCACCCTCTAGGATCCTTTGCAGGTGACCTAGCGCTTCACTCATAGCCCGCTTCCTTGGTCCCTCATCCTCTGTACCGGAAGCTCACCATTTTATAACTTAGGTTGGTCAAGACCTCGACCGACCTTGCTACACGAGACGTCCTCCAATGACTCTATGTCAGCTATTGCAACTTTATCAGATTAAGTCTCCATGACCTCATTCACAAGACAATCAAAATGCTTCTCTAGCATTCTTGACATAAAACAGTCATTTAAAAACAATTCAAAAATACAGTTTCTCTAACGAACTCTCGTCTTTCCGCATTGCTCCACATCAAACCACATTAATTCATTCCACAACCATTTCATAAGTATTCCTATTCTCATCCAATCACATCATTTTCATCTCATCACATCTTTCCTCAATTTATCCTCATCATATCGCATCTACCCATATCCACATCTCATCACATCACATTCATTCACATCTCATCACATCACATTCATTCACATCTCATCACATCACATCACATTCATTCACATCTCATCACATCACATTCATTCACATCTCATCCATTCAGACCACATCACATTCACTCACATCTCATCCATTCAGACCACATCACATTCACTCACATCACATCTCATTCATTTTACCTTACACCTCATTCATTCACATCTATCTCGATTCACATCCCATCACATCACATTCATTCATATCCATCACATTCACTTTCATTCATATCCAGCACATTCATTCTCATCAACATTATATCACATCACTTCTATCCACATCATATCTCATTCATACCTATCTCATCTCATTCATCCACATCCATCCAATCGTTCGCATGTACGACTACTCACATCTATCCATACATTCATATCTATCACTTCACATTCACATATATTCATGTCACATCTCATCTCTTTACATCACATCACATTCTTTCACATACACATCTATATCCATTCTTTCACATACATCCACATCCATTCTTTCACATACTCATTCACATCCATTCTTCTCATACACATTCAAATCCATTCTTCACATACACATCCTTGTCCATTCTTTCACATACTCATTCACATCCATTCTGATTCACATGACATAACATCTCATCTCATCCATTCATTCACATTTATCTCATTCACATCACATCTCATCACATCTATTTACCTCTCATCTCATCACCTCTAATCACATCACATCCATCCATCCATTCACATCTATCTAATTCACATCACATCTCATCACATCTATTTACCTCTCATCTCATCACCTCTATTCACATCACACCCATCCATCCATTCATTCACATCTATCTAATTCACATCATATCCATCCATCTAATCATCATCTATGAGATTCACATCTTATCTCATCACATCTATTCACCTCATATTCTCATCACCTTTATTCACACCACATCCATCCATCCATTCTTTTCATCTATCTAATTCCCATCACATCTATTCACCTCATATTCTCATCACTTCTATTCACATCACATCCATCCATCCATTCGCATCTATCTAATTCACATCATCTCTATTCACATCACATCCATTCATTCTCATCATCTCTATTCACATCACATCCATTCATCCAATCATCATCTTATTCACAGCTTATCTCATCACATCTATTCACCTCATATTCTCATCACTTCTATTCGCAGAATTTAAACATGAAATTTAAGAGGATTCTAATTTTTGATATAAAGATTCTTTACACATCTATTTATGCATAATTAAATTATAAGAAAAATAACACTTTTGAAATAAAATTAAGTCCTTTATGCATCTTCTTATGCATGAATTCAATTTTAATGAGTAACTCTTTTGAAATAAAAATAAATCTTTTATGCATCTTTCTATGCATAAATTCAATTTTAATAAGAATGACACTTTTGAAATAAAAATAAATATTTTATGCATCTTTCTATTCATAAATTCTATTTTAATGAGAATGAAACTTTTGAAATAAAAATAAATCTTTTATGCATCTTTGTATGCATAAATTCAATTTTAATGAGAATGACACTTTTGAAATAAAAATAAATCTTTGTAACAGTGCAAACACCATTAAGCTTTTACAAAAGGGGGGGAGGCTTTTATTTATAGGAAAAAGTGAGCCTCTAACCAAGCAAACAGATTCTAGAGATTTCCAAATCAGTTTGGTCACTTTTTGACCATTTTTAGGTCTGTTTAGCTTACTTTTTAGATCTAGTTGAAACAGGAGAGAGGAGAGATGAAACACAAGAGAGGAGAGATGAAAATATCTCATTATTTGTGAGTTTAAAACTCATCCACACATGTGAAATAGGCGCCTCCTTCATGAGGGGAATCCCCCACACTGAGGTGTCAAAAATGCATCATTTCCTCTAAATATCTCTTCTTTTTTAACTAATAAACCTTGTCCATAGTCAATTCTTCATCTTATGTGAGTATTTACTCATTTTTGGGGGATCCTCTTTTATTCTTCAATTTATCTCCTCCCTAAATTTGGTTTAATATTATTGGTTCATAGGAACCTTAATCCAAAATTTGTAAAAAAAATCTAGACCCTCAGGATAAGGTCTTATTTACCTATTTTTAATTAATTTCAATTGCACATTGGAAAGTTCTTTTTAAATTTTTATTTCAAGGGAATTTAGTTTAATAAGAAAGGATATTTTTTCATCCAAAGATATCTAAAAACTGAGTTATCTCTCTCTAGAACATTTTCTCTCTCTAGGCCAAAACAGGTAGAAACAAGATCTTTTATTATTCTGAAAAGGGGATTGATTACAGGGGAAGAAACCGGACATCTTGAGGGACTCAGGAGGAATCTTACGTACATGTCAGTAAAGAAGAGTTTCTTTTGGCCAGAACCCAAAAAAGGATGTACTTAATCATGTGCGTCGGTGCCTGTAAGATTCCTCCCCCAACCCCTTTTTGATGTCTAGTATCTTCCCCTGTAATCAATCCCTCTTCAGAAATATAAAGACCTTGTTTCTAACTGTTTTAACCTAGAGAGAGAAAATTATTCTAGAGAGAGAATATTCAGATTATGAATATTTTTGGATAGAAAAATAACTCATCTTATTAAAATAAGTTCCCCTGAAACAGAAATTCAAAAAGAATTTTCCAATGTGCAATTGGAATTAATTGGAAATAGGTATAAAGAACCTTAGTCTAAGGTCTAGATTTTCAGAAATCTTTAGACTATGGTCCAATTAAGGTTCCTATGGGCCAATAGCATCAATCCATGTGTAGGGAGGAGATAATTCCAAATTGTAAAAAGAAGATACCCAAAAATGAGTAAATGCTCACATAAGATGAAGAGTTGAAAATGTACAAGGTTTATTAGTAAAAAACTATGAGCAATATTCAAAATATGAGATATTTTGGGAATAATGATTTTATTATGACACATATGTAAGTAAGGGGAGTCCCTTAAATGCTCACATAAGATGAAGAGTTGAAAATGTACAAGGTTTATTAGAAAAAAAAACTATGAGCAATATTAAAAATATGAGATATTTTGGGAATAATGATTTTATTATGACACATATGTAAGGAAGGGGAGTCCCTTAAATGCTCACATAAGATGAAGAGTTGAAAATGTACAAGGTTTATTAATAAAAAACTATGAGCAATATTAAAATGATTCCATTATGACACATATGTAAGGAAGGGGAGTTCTTTAAAGGAGGTGCATATTTCACATAAGATGAAGAGTTGAAAATGTACAAGGTTTATTAGTAAAAAACTATGAGCAATATTAAAATGATTCCATTATGACACATATGTAAGGAAGGGGAGTTCTTTAAAGGAGGTGCATATTTCACATGAGATGAAGAGTTGAAAATGTACAAGGTTTATTAGTAAAAAACTATGAGCAATATTAAAATGATTCCATTATGACACATATGTAAGGAAGGGGAGTTCTTTAAAGGAGGTGCATATTTCACATGCTTGAATGAGTTTTAAACTCATAAAAATTGAGATATTTCATCTCTCCTCTCTCCTCATTCAAGTCTAGTTCCAAAAAGTTAGCTTAACTGACCTAAAAATGGTCAAAAAGTGACCAAACTGACTTGGAAGACTCTAGAATCAGTTTGTTTGGTTAGGAGCTCAATTTTTCCTATAAATAGAAGCCTCCCCCTTGTTGAAAAATATATAGTGTCTTATGCCTTGTTACTCTACTCCACCTAAGCCAAAACATATAGTGTCTTATGCCTTGTTACTCTACTCCACCTAAGCCAAAACATATAGTGTCTTATGCCTTGTTACTCTACTCCACCTAAGCCAAAACATATAGTGTCTTATGCCTTGTTACTCTACTCCACCTAAGCCAAAATATAGAGTGTCTTATGCATTGTTACTCTACTCTACCTAAGCCAAGAACTGTGAATTCTTTAATAATTCACTAGTTTCTGATACTTCTCTCTTTCTTCAATCCCCATTGGTGGCTCCATCAACATACTAAACCAATTGATTGGTTGGGGGCCTCTACCGTGAATAAAGAATCAAGCAAATCATAAGGTAAGTATATTGAATTTTGATCTTTTCTATAATTTCTCAATGATTCTCTCTTCTCAACCCCTCTCAAGCTTGAGAAGCTTAATTGGTATGGTTTTTTAAATGCTATTGAAGTTAATTGGTGAATAGTTGTGAAGAGTTACATAAGTTAATAAATGCTATTGAAGTTAATTTCCATTTATGTTTAAATTCTAATGGTTTTTATGTAAATTCTCTCTCTCACTCAAGAAATGGTCATACTCATGACCCATTCTCAATCCAAATGAAGCTTTTCATAAAGCTTTTCCTTAATCCAAGATAAAGCTATGCTTGAGGCCAAATTAATGGCTTTTTTCTATACTTTTAGTTTATGCACATTGATGATTCAATCCCTTATGGATTGATGACCCAATTAGAGACCATTCTAATTATATCCTTAATGATAAGCTTTATCCCTTAGAAAAAAAATTGAGACTTATTAGTCATAGTAGCGGAGCTATGGCAAAATTTTTATAGAAATTACGCATAAAATAAATTCATTCAACGCATAAAAAGAGGACTTCCTACCATTTTCTAAGAACTATCATCCTAGATTAATTAAAAGAATTTTATTATGCATGGAGATGTGGATGTTGCATGTAGATGTAGATGTATGGATGTGAGTGTGAATGTGGAGGTGGATGTATGCAATGGAGATGTGGATGTATGCATGTAGAAGTAGATGTATAGATGAGGATGTAAATAGAGATGTGGATGGATGCATGTAGATGTAGATGTATAGATGTGGATGTGAATGGAGATGTAGATGTATGCATGTAGATGTAGATGTATAGATGTGGATGTGGATGTATGCATGAAGATGTAGATGTATAGATGTGGATGTGGATGTATGCATGTAGATGTAGATGTATAGATGTGGATGTGGATGTGGAGGTGGATGTATGCATGTAGATGTAGATGTGGATGTGGATGTGGAGGTGGATGTATGCATGTAGATGTAGATGTATAGATGTGGATGTGAATGTGGAGGTGGATGTATGCATGTAGATATAGATGTATGAGGAGAATGTGAATGTGGATGTGGATGTGGATGTATGCATAGAGATGTGGATGTATGCATGTAGATGAGAATGTACGCATATAGATGTGGATGTATGGATGTGAATGTGCATGTAGATGTGGATGTATGGATGTGGATGCATGAATGTGCATGTAGATGTGGATGTGAAATTAGATGTATGGATGTAGATGTGGTTGTGTGGATGTGAATGTGGATGTGGATGTGGATGTGGATATATGTATGGATGTGAAAATACGATATGTGATGTGAAGGAATATGAAGTGTTGAGATGGAAAATGATGTGATGGGATGAGTATACATATAAATGGAATATGGAATAAGTAATGTGGATTGATGAGGGATAATGTGGGAAAATGAAAGTAAAAATAGAAACTGTATTGTAAACTATTTGTAAATGCTGTTTGTAAATGACTGTTTTATGTCAAGATTGCTGGGGGAGCATTGTGACTATCTTGTGATTAAGGTCGTGAGACCTAACTGATAATGTTGCAACTGCTGACGGAGAGTCAATGAAGGACGTCTCGCGTAGCAAGGTCAGCCGAGGTCTTGACCAGCCTCGGTGCGATTAAAATGGTGAGCTTCCGGTACGGTGGATGAGGGGTCAAGGAAGCGGCCTATGAGTGAAGCGCTAGGTCTCCTCTGCGAAGGATCCTAGAGGGTGCTGACCATACGGTGCTCGGGCTCTGGGTCACCTAGGATACCCACGCGTGCGTCGAGGAAGATATTGGAACAGAGTTGGAGTTGTTTTCTGAAATCGAGCATGGATCTGGTTGATTGACCTTGCTGGTCTTCAATGGATGAGTCCATGGCTCCTTATATGGATCCGTTGGTTGATCTTGCTGATCTTCAACGAGAGTCCATCTTGATAAGTGATTATATTGCCGAGTATTAAGGGCTAGGAACTAAGAAACGGCCCCTGAGTGGACAGGTGGTGAGCGTCCTAGTTGCCAATGATGCCATAGATACTCTGATGAAGGAATGATGGAAAAATTAAGAATCAATTGGATAAATTGGAAGATGGTGATCAGTGATACTATGGTTTTATTAAAGGATTGTTTTAAACTGGTTGAATCTGTGAAAAGGCAATTTCATATTGGGTGTGTGAGTGGTGTGACTAGTTTTATTTTGCATGAACATCCGGCTAGGGGGCCTTGGAACTCTTTTCCTTGGTACCCGGGACAAAACCTAACCAAATTTTTAATTGGATCCCATCACTACAGTGGTTGGGCGGTTGGCTAACCCATGGGACTAGATGGGGTTAGGCTGGACTGATGGATCCGTAAATCGAGACTCAAACTTTTGTTTTTACGATAGAAAAAAAAAATCCCGGACAGTAACTGTTCTATGGATAGGAATCAACGGCTGTGCCTCTTGAATGGGAAAAAAAGCGTTGATCCCAATGATCCAAGTGCAAGTTTCTTCCTTGAACTGACTAAGTATCTTATAGATGTAATTGGATCATCTCGATCAGAAATGATCTTGACTACGTTAGAGTAAAAGTTATCCTGGTGGAATCGCCCGTGCTTCCGGTTAAGAAAGTTTTTCCGGGTTCGGTTTTGGAACAACCGACGGATTAGTCTCTTATCCGGATATCCGTGGGCGAGGCCCCGAGTGTGGGAGCCCTGTCCCGTGCGAGAAGCGCTACTTCCGCTGCCAGTACCCCGAATCCGTTGCTCGGTGGGAACAGGGATCTTACAGTGCCTAACATGTCAAAGAGTCAAGGCAAAAAGGGTTACGATGCCAGGAAAGCTACATCCCTTAGAAATTCCATAAATGAAGTGGGAATGTATCAGTATGGATTTTGTTACTGGATTACTCTCAATGCAATCAGGTTACAACTCCATTTTTGTGGTAGATAGTTGACAGACTAACCAAGGTCGCGCATCTGATTCCAATAAAAGAAACCTACATTGTAGTGGATATTGCCAGAGTCTTCCTTAAGAAGATTTTCAGGCTGCATGTCTTACCCAAAAGAATAGTGAGCGACAGAGATTCTAAGTTCACATCAAGGTTCTCGACTGCATTCTTCTTCGAAGCAGTGGGAACTTCCTTAGATCTGAGTACATCTTATCATCCTCCCAAGACAGATGGCCAGACTAAAAGAGTGAACCAAGTAATTGAAGATATTCTTCGATCAACTTGTGGGCAGAGAACCCAGAAAAGTGATTAAGCTATTTACACCTAGTTGAGTTTGTTTATAATGCCTCTCAGTGAAGTATCGGGATGAGCCCTTTCAAAGCTCTGTACGGACAAGATTGCCTCACGCCATTAACATGGTCCGACCCATTGATCAGGGTCGAGATGTCCAAGCAGATGCTTGATGATATGGAGCAACAAACGTAGGCAATTCGCAAGGATATCAAGGCTACCCAGGATAGACAAAAGAAGTATGCAGAGAAGAAAAGAACGAAAAGAGTGTTTGAAGAAGCAGATATGGTCTTCATTCGAGTACGGCCCAAAAAAAGTTCTTTATCTCTAGGGAAGTACAAAAAGCTCTCTCGAAGATACTGTGGATCATATGCTGTTATCAAGAAAGTAGCAGATCTAGCTTATGAACTTCTTATGCCTCCCCATATCAAAGTACATAATGTATTCCATGTCAGTTTACTTAAAAAGTATGTACCCAGCCCGAGTCATGTGTTGGATGATGAACAGTTGATTTCTCTGACTTAAGGCTAGATGGTACTCCAACCTGAAGAAATCCTTGATGTAAAGGAGAAGGTTCTCCGAAACAGAGTCCTCAGAGAATTTCTGGTCAAGTGGAAGTTCTACCCTTTAGAGGATGCCACTTGGGAGAAAGAAGAAGAGCTAGTAAAGGATTATCCCCACTTTTTGTTATGAGATGAGGACATCTTGCATTTTTAAGGTGGGAAAGGATGTAAGGCTCCTTATCAGCCCTAAAAGATGTATAAGCTCTCCTTTCAGTCCCTTGTAATCATCCCCTATTTCAAAATGCAAGAAAACATTATTTTTTCTTATTTTTAGCCTAGAGAGAGAAAATATTCTAGAGAGAGATAATACAATTTTGAGATATTTTTTGGATAAAAAGTTTCTCCTTATATTTAAGATTAATTTCCCTAAAATAGAAGTTCCAAAAGAATTTTCCAATGTGTATTAGAAATTAACTGAATATGTGTATTGGAGACCTTAACCTAAGGGTCCACATTTTCAAAAAAAAAATGATTAAGGTCCAAATAAGGTTCTAAAGAGCCAATAGGATTAATCCAAGTGTTTCAATAAGAAAAATACAAAGAATAAAATAAAGTCCCCCAAAAATGAGTAAATGATCACATAGGATGAAGAGTTGACCAAGTACTGGGTTTATTAGTAAAAAAAATGAGGTTTATTAATAAAAATGTAAATTTTTGACACCTCCGTAAGGAGGGAGGGGTCTCATGAAGAAGGCACCTATTTCACATCATTACCTTGCATTTTTAATTCCAAAAAAGCGAGATATTTCATCTCTTCTCTCTCCTCCTGCAAAGTGGATCAAAAAGTGAGCCAAACTGGTCTAAAACTTTTCCAAATTGGGGCAAATTGAAGCTAGAAGCCTGTAGAACCTAGTTGGACTTGGTTAGTGGCCTCCCTCACCTATAAATAGACCCTCATTCCTTTGTATTTTCATCTTTGTGTATTTACATGCCAGTATTATCTTCAAATTAGTGTAATTTTATTACCCTCTATTTTGCCTCTACTTTGGGAAACTTTGGAGCTTCACTAATCTCCATCTCCTCTTGGAGATTACCCTCTACATCTTGGTGGTCAAGTTATCCCTTGTGGGCTTCACTTCTCTCTAAAGAATCAAGCCAAATATCAAGGGTAAGCCTTAATCAATGGTGTTTTTCTATCTTTCTCAAATGGAAATCTTCTTCCCAACCTCTCTAATGCTTGGGAAGCATTTTAATAAATGGGGTTTTCTTAAAAACCAAGCTTTTAGTGATTCATAATTTTTAGATGGATTAATGCTAATCTTTTATGTTTAAATATAATGTTTTTGATTAGTAAATCTCTCTTTTTGAAAGATTAATCATCTTTTTGGATGGATCCTTGTTAGAAGGACGGATCTTAGTGCTAATCTCATTATCTTTATCAAAACTCTAGGCCTAACAAGCTAGAGAAGAAGATTAAGTATTTTTTATGATTTTTAATCTAGTTAAAATGATGATCAAATCTTTTAATCTTGTTTATGATTAAGAAAAATCATTTTAATTTATTTTAAGTTGAAAAAGAGTCATGCTAACATTTTTTAAGTATTTTCATATAGGAATGATAAATGAATATTTTAAAGATTAATCAAGAGATTTAATTATAATTATGCTTATAATTATGTTATGTATGCATAATAGATATTTAGTTTGAAAGAAGAATTCCCACCACATTTCAAAATTATGAGTATTTATTTAAAAGTAGAATTTTGAGTATTCCCAGAAATTGCAACAAAGCTATACCAAAAGTTTTCCACTAAAAAATGAATTTAATTTTATGCATAATTTTGTGAATACAAAAAGAGGAATTCCCATCGTATTGTACGCATAAACATTTTTATGCTAAAAGAATGACTTTTATTACATTTATGAAAAATATTTTTATAGTATTTATGCATAATTGTTTAAATACAAGAAAAGAGAAATTTTTGTTATATTTATTTTACATGCATAAAAATTAAGTTGCAAAAAGAGAAATTTTCTTGATATTCTATGTGCAAACATTTTAAATATTAGAAGAGGAATTTTGATCATATTTCAAAATAGGTATATTCATATACATGTTAGAGGAATTTTTATCGTACTTTAATTAGGAAAATCCCTAAAGTAATTTTAGTGTTAAAAGAGAAGGTTTCACCATAACTCTACATAGATAATTTAGGGCATGTTGATGTCGAGTTTCAAATGGAGAAAAGAAAATTTTAGAATATTTTTATGAGAATAATTCAATAAAATGATGTATGCATATTCTATCAACAATTAGCAAAAGAAGTATCCTCAATAAAATTCCATTATTCTCGAATAGAATCATTTATAATTTTATTATGTCCAAGAAAGAATGAATATTCATATTTTTGGGATTTTTACCCTTACGATTGGAAATCACATATACTTAATCAGATAAATAGGAGAAAAATATTTAGGGAAGAAATCTAGGACTAAATCTGAGTAATTCAGGGTACCTGCCCTTCTCTTGAATCAGAAATTAAACAAAGTCTTGTGACCATTCCCATTTCTTCACTATGAAGAATGGATAATTGGCTAATCTAGAGAAGTTTCCCTAAGAGACCGAAATCATCGAGAACTAAGTTGGAAATTCATTGTAATTGATGGGTGGATCACTGAGATACGAGATTTGTGATTTTTATTAAGAAAGTCTGGGTTTTGAGAAAAAGGGTCTTGTGAAATCAAACTCAATGGGAAGTTCTTACTTGCATAGAAACTCTGTTTTTGAAAAGGACTATCTTACTCCAGAAGGAAGCATTTGGCTTTTGGTTTAATCTAATGAGAGTTACGTTGCAACAGCTAGGCGGAAGTCATCAAAGCTTGCCAAGGTCTTGACCAACCTCGGTATGGTTAAAATGGTGTGCTTCTAGTACAATGGGCGATGGCCGATGAAGAGGTCCCTGCGTGAAGTGCTAGGACACCTAAGGAGGATCCTAGAGGGTTCTGACCATGCGATGCACGGGCTCACCGCCGTTGCTAGGACACCCATGCGGGAAGATATTGATGGATTGGCTGGAAATTATCTAAGTGAACTGGAACTGGAAATTCGATCTCGTTGGTTGACTAGCTGGTCTTCAACAACAGAGAGTCTGGATGACATTTTGATTGTAAAACAATGAACTGGAATTTTGAGGATTATGATGGAAATACTATGGTTTCATTCCAATTTTGCTTTAAAGACAGTTGAATCTGTGAAAGGTAATTTCATATTGGGTGTGTAAGTGGTGTGTCTATTTTGCATTTTGTTTGAGTACCGGCTAGGGGGCCTGTGAACTCTTTTCCTCCTTGGTACCCGAGGAAAAACACAACCAAATTTTTATAAAAAGGGATCCCACCAATTTAGTGGTCGTTAGGCGGTTGGCTAACCCATGGGCCAGATCGGTGGATTCCTACAATAAATTTAGATACGTTCAAGTTATGTTAGTTAGAATGAGTCCTAGGAAGATTCTTGTTCTATGGGAAAGAATCAATGGATGTGCCTAAAAAGATGCAGGGGGGAAGAGAGGTTGAGCTCTTGCAAGCACACACACACACTCAAAAAAACCCTAATAGAGAACACACAAGGTGAGAGGCTGAAATCTTGCAAGAGCTTGAGCTCTTGCAAGCACACACACACACTCACAAAACCCTAATAGAGAACACACAAGGTGAGAGGCTGAAATCTTCTTCTTCTTCACTCAACACTCAACACTCCATATACAAGATAAGAGTACTCATAATATGAAAGGTACTCAACCAAATACATACAGAGGTTCTCTATAGTGTGAACCCGACTAAATGAGCTGGCGCTATAACTATGCCAGTCTCTAGAATGGCTGTCACACAGCCTGTCATCCCACTGGCCGCATATCTCCCATGATCTCACCAACCATGCCAGTGGTGTGAGTGTGGGGCCTATCCCCCAGGCGGGTCATCAGTGGCCACCGCCTCACTAGACGAGCTCGATATCTCAACACTCCCCCTCGAGCTCAACTCCATCTCATGTACACCAAGCGAAGCCCTGAATCTGTGGAGCTTCTCTGTACCCAATGCTTTGGTGAAAATGTCAGCTACCTGATCCTCTGTGCTGACATAAACAAGGTCAAGATCTCCTGCCAAGACCTTCTCTCTGAGGAAGTGGTAGTGGACCTCTATGTGCTTTGTACGAGCATGAAAGACTGGGTTCCTAGCCAACTGTATACTGCTAATGTTGTCACAGAAAATGACAACTTGTCTATCCACTGATAGACCCAAATCTGTAAGTAGCTTTCTCAACCAAGCTACCTCACATGCTGCCATAGCAGCTCCTACTCGGCCTCTGTACTGGATAGAGCAACCGTAGGCTGCTTCTTGCTGCTCCAAGTCACAGCAGCACTCCCCAAAGAAAACATGAATCCACTGGTAGATCGTCTATCTCAGATACTACCAGCCCAATCAGCATCTGTGTACCCATCTGTGTACCCATGTACACATATCTCTGTCCCAGTCTCATAGAATAGTCCACAATGCAAAGTAGACTTCACATACCTCAGTATGCGTCTCATTGCATCCAAATGCAGTTTTCGTGGAACCTGCATAAACTGACTCACCAGCCCAACAGCATAGCTCAAATCTGGTCTGGTGATCGTCATGTAGATCTCTTCGATAATCAGCATAGACACCAAATCTGTAAAGTTGGGAATGTTTTCCCGAGTCTGAATGGATGTCTTGAATGCCTTGTATTGTGGCCCGAGACCACGTAGACAGACTTCCACCTTGTCATCATCATCTACTGACACAACACCAATAGATGCAAGGGATTCCACAATACCCTTTATCTTCTTCAATGCATAGTCATTCACATAGACATGCTCTTTTTCTCCACAGTATGAAGTTCATTCTTCAACTGTATCTTGCGTGCCTTGGTATTTGTTTCATAGAGCTTTACCAAGGTGTCCCACGCCTCCTTGGGAGACTTGGCATCCTGAATGTGCCCAATCATGGTGTCCTGTATACTAATGGAAAGCCAATACATAACCTTCCTGGCTCCTTGGTTCCAGTCTTTAAACTCTTTCACATCTGTAGCGGTCGGATTTATATCCGGTATCTTCGGTGCCTCTTCATGCTCACCTTCTATGTAGTCCCAATAGTCTTTTCCCATCAGGAAACTCGTCAACCTGAACCTCCAAGCATGGAAGTTATTCATGTCAAGCTTCTCAGCCACAATCTGAGTTATCCCATCATTTGACATCTTGCCAAACACACAATTTTACCAGAAATTGCACTCTGGTTTTTTCGGCACAAACTGCTGTATTTTCTGCACACGGTACTATAGTACTCTCAAATGTCACCAACAGTGACTTCAATGTGCATACGTACACCCAATGGCAACTGTAGACCTCTTTGCAGCACCCACAGTGTCTGCACAGTCAATCAGTCTTCCTGCAGTTCTTAAAACAGAGTTCTGCAGAGAATCGATGACTTACCCGCAATGCTCGAAATCACCTGCTTTCTGAAAAACGGAGGTCCAGACGCGCCCGAAACGTGTTTTCAGCCCGAAAAATTCAGTTCGATAGGACTTCAGTCCGATAGGACTATATAGTTGCCCTATAGCTTTACTCCCGCGAAGAAAGCTCCTCAATCAGAGATCGTTTGCCGATGCCTCCCGTAGAGCTCCCAACAAGGGTGTAGTCACCAACACAAATAGGGAAGAGTAGTTGAAGCTCTTACCCTCGTACCGCTTCCTGTGGTTCTCTTGCTTGCAGCTCAGCCCTTAGCACAAATCAGGTTCTGATACCATGAAAAGATGCAGGGGGGGAAGAGAGCTTGAGCTCTTGCAAGCACACACACACACTCACAAAACCCTAATAGAGAACACACAAGGTGAGAGGCTGAAATCTTCTTCTTCTTCACTCAACACTCAACACTCCATATACAAGATAAGAGTACTCAACCAAATACATACACAGGTTCTCTATAGTGTGAACCCGACTAAATGAGCTGGCGCTATAACTATGCCAGTCTCTAGAATGGCTGTCACACAGCCTGTCATCCCACTGGCAGCATATCTCCCATGATCTCACCAACCATGCCAGTGGTGTGAGTGTGGGGCCTATCCCCCAGGCGGGTCATCAGTGGCCACCGCCTCACTAGACGAGCTCGATATCTCAACAGTGCCTTGATTAAGGGGAAAAAAGCGATGATTTCTATAAACCAAGTGCAAGACCCTTCCTTGATCTCGCCGCCATGTGACCTATAGGTTCGGTCAGAATAGAAAGGATAGTTAAGGCCTTGACCCATTAGATAAAATATTTGTTAGAATATTTTCCTAGCGGAATCGGCCGTGCTTTTTGGGCGAGGGAAGTTTTTTCGATCTCGATTTCGGAGAAACCGCTGGATTAGTCTCTTGTCTGGACATTCATGGTGGGTGAGGTCCTGAGTGGGAAGCCTTGCCCTACGCGCGCGAGGTTTCTACTTCCGTTGCTAGCACCTCGGTGAAGGCTGTGCATCGAGGGAAGGGGTCTCACATGTTTTTGCTCAAAATCTGGTTATTGCAGTGCATCAGTGCATTTTGGAAGTGCAGACAGGGTTTGCACATGTATTGTTGATACTAGGTGCATGTACATGTACTCTGTTCACATTTGGTGACACACAGGCTGTGCTCAAGTATCGCTACTCTGCATAGCAGTTTACAAGAGATACTGATGAATTACAGGTTGCATACAGAAGTTGTCTGTTTGTAGGTTGTTTGATTGTTGCAGGAAAACATGTCTGAAGAAATTAATCTGATTGTTAGTGTGAGAAGCTGGATAATATAATAACTTCCATGCTTGGAAGTTCAGAATGACCAATTTTCTAATGGGTAAAGGATTTTCGGATTATGTAGAAGGAGACAATGAGGAGCCTTGAGAGTTATCTGAGGAGAATGCCACTCCTGCAGGTATAAAGGCATTCAAGGATTGGAATCGGGGTGCAGGAAAACTCATGTGTACTGGCTTTCAATTAGTTTCACAGGATGCAAATACTCCAGCAGTTGTATGGCAGAATTTGGTTCAAATGTTCCAGACTAACACAAAGGTAAGGAAGTTGTAGTTAAAGCAAGAGTTGCATACTATGGAAAAGAAAAGCATGTCCATCAATGAATATGCCTTAATGATCAAGGGCATTGTTGAATCCTTGGGTCTATCAATGTATTAGTGGAGGATGATGATTTGGTGAGTGTCTATCTGAATGGGCTTGGCAAAGAGTACAAGCTATTCAAGACCTCCATTGTAGTTAGGGAGAATATTCTCAACTTTTAGGACTTGATATCTATGCTGATCATAGAAGAAAAGGCTTTAGGTGAGTATTCTTCTTCACAAAGCAAGAACACATCGAAACAAGCCTTCTACTCTAGTTCAGGTAGAGGCCGAGGTGGTGGCCGACAAGGAAATCAGAATTCTTGACAACAATAGTCCAGTGATTCACAGCAGCAATCATACAAAGGTGGAAGAGGCCAGTCTAGAGGTAGGGGGAGCCAAAGAGGCCGAGGTGGTTGGCAAAGAAATCAAAATGCAAAGAGCATAGAGTGCTATTACTATGGCAAACCAAGACGCATGGCAAAGGACTGTTACAAAAAGCAGAATGACATTAAAAGTGGGAAGTTGCAGCAAGGCAACTATGCATTATCTAGCAAACATCGAGATGATGACAAAAGTGAGCAGTTGTTTATGATGCAGCACATGCTTAGTTCCATAACATGGGATGTGTCAGGATGTCAAGATATATGGTATGTGGATTCTGACGCCTTTAACCACATGACTAGTCATGTTGAGTGGTTTAGAGATATGCAAAAAATGAAAAAATCAGGTTATGTAGAAACAGGTGATAATATTGTGCATCCCATTGCGCATGTTGGTAAAGTGCCATTGTCTATGCAGGATGGCAAAATGAAGTACTTGGTTGATGTACTTCACATTCCAAATATTACAAAGAACCTGGTTTCTGTTGGACAAATGGTTGAGCAGGGTTTGCAAAGTGAGGTTTAATCCTCAAGGATGTTTTGTGGAAGACTTAAAAAATAAGTGTTGCTTGGTTGCAAAGGGTAACATAAATGCAAGATGTTTACTTTAGATGTTCACCTTAGATGTGAGATAAAGGCATCCATGTTTGTGCATGGAACACATGTCATTGCAGATATTGACATGTGGCACAAGCGCATTGGTCATGTGAATGTATAGCGAGCAAAAGTCTACGTAGGCCCAAAATATTATTACAGGTTTGCCAAAGTTTAAGGTTAAGTACGGTATGCATAAGGTATGTGAAGCATGCCAACTTGGTAAGCAACTCAAACATGCTTTCCCACATGAAAAGCATGTCAGTGCAAGGCCATTGGATGTCATACATTAAGATGTATGGGGACTAACCAAGACTGCAACAATTGCAGGTTGTTGAAGATACTATGCTACATTCATTGATGACCACACTAGGAAAGTGTGGGTTTATTTAATGAAGGAGAAAAGTGAGGTGTTTGCTCACTTTCAGAGATTTAAATCCTTGGTTGAGAAGGAAAAAGGCATGCAAATAAAATTCCTAAGATCAGATGGTGGGGGATAATATTTCTCCAATGAGTTTAATGATTTTTGGAGAAAGCAGGGAATCAAGAGGCAGTTTACGTGCAGGTACACAATACAACAAAATGGTGTTATAGAAAGGAAAAACAGGCACATTACAGAAGTGGCATGTGCCTTGACGGTGGTTGAAAAGAATATGCCACATTAAAGTAGCAACTGATGTGTACATTAAAGAATATGCCACATTAAAGTAGCAACTGATGTGTACATTACAGAAGTGGCATGTGCCTTGACGGTGGTTGATGTTGAAATATACAAGTGAATAGGGTGTGTGTGGGAACAAGCTCTTGGATAGAGGCTGTAAAAGAGGAGATGTAATTGTGAAAGAACCTGTGAAAAGGTTAGGAGAATCTACTGGGAGAGAATAATGGGTAGCATGAGGGAATTTAGGAGTGTGGAGATATTCTGGGAGATATTCAGGGAAAAGAGAAGAGGTGGAGAGAATCAGGCAAAAGGTGGAGATATTCTGGGAGTGAATCATGGAGAAATCAATGGGATTTGATGTTTGATGTAAACACTATAAATTGAGGCATAGCCCTAATGAGAATTTGTTGGTTTTTGAGTATCCATGCCTACATTAATCTATCTGCTAATTATTCACTAATTACATCTTAATCATTTCTTAATCACTTTGTTAATCATGTTGATTCTAGTGTATGATCCACCATAGCTCATCATTTAGCTCAAATTTCAACATGGTATCAGAGCCATGCCTAGAATCAACCAGATTTATGAGCCCATTAGTGAATTAATCAGGATTAGTAAGATAATTAGCAAAAAATCAATTTTTTAGTGAGTTTTCACTCTTCCCCTTCACCCCCAGCCAGTGGAGGACTCTATTCTCCATGCACACTCACTATTAGGCTATGCCCTTCTAGCTTAAGCTAGCCAACACTCCTAGCTACAAGCACATCAAACGGCGCAGCAAAACGCGCAGGCGTTTAGGAGAAATCGCTGATTTTGCAGGCGCCTTTTTTCTCTGCAGTTTCTGCCATTACTACTTGCTCAAGTCAAATTGGTTCAATTCCTCTTAGCCCCGGGGGTTTTCAAGCATGCTCTACAAGCTGGTGAAGACAAAAATCAATTTCATCAAGTCTACAGAGAGATCAAAGCTCTTCATCAAATCTGCAGGTGACTTTGGTAAAACAGAGATTAAGCTTTCATTATTTGGTCAAATCTTGTGTTTCTTGGCTTAATCCTCTACTAGACTCATTGCTATTGATGCCTTTGAAAGCATTTGATCTCATTTGAAGTGGAAGGCACCAGATCTGAGCTCCCCGCATACTCTGTTTTCTGCACACAAACCAGAGCATTAATTTGCTAATCAGTGATTAATCAATGCTAATCACTATACTTTGGTGCAATTGAGGGTTCAAATTAACCATTAGGTATCTGATACAGATCCCTAAAGCTTCAGATTGCAAATCGGAGTTGGTTTGATACTCCAACCATCCCGTACAAATTGGTTACTCTCAATTTAATGTAATTTCTGGTGATTTTATGCTGATAAAATTGTTGTAATCATCTATTAAACACCAGATTGAGTTGTAAAAGGGTAGACACTGCCCTTGAATCTTGAATTTGGGTCAAGAGGTAAGACCCCCTTCACATCACCATGAATTCAGCACAGGAAATAGCCAAATTTAATGGAGAACAGTTTTATACATGGCAAACAAAAACCATGTATTTGCTGATGAGGAAAAATCTGTGGGGATTAGTTGAAGGGAGAGATGAATGCCCAGAGAGAGGGGAAAATGAGTGGAAGAGTAGGAATGAAAAAGCATTGGGGCTTATTGCACTCAGTTTAAATGATGAGATCATCCATCATATCACAGGGATACAGTGGGCAAAAGATGCATGGGATGAACTCAATAAATTATTTGGTACACAAGCAAAAAATTCCAAGATAAATCTATTAATGCAATTTTACAAATTGGACATGAAGGAAAGTGAACCCTTAATCACACACTTGAACAAATATAAAAGCATTACGCAACAGCTGGCAGCTATTGGCAAAAAGGTAGAAGATGATGAAGCATTAGCTGTACTTTTGAAGAGTGTGGACAAAGGAGATTATGAAAATATTGTAGCAACACTAAAGAATGTACCTGAACTGAAGATACACGAGATAGAAGCAGCTCTACTGGAGCAAGAGAGCAGAGGCAAAGAGAAGAAAGAGCTCGACTCAACAGCAGGAGAGGAAAAAGCATTCTTCACCCGAGGAGGATTCTCTCGAGGACGAGGACGAGGAAGAGGCAGAGTAGGAGGGAGGACCTTCACTTGCCACAAATGTGGAAAGCCAGGACACATGGCGAGAGACTGCTACAGCAAACCCAGTGAAGAAGGAACGACATCGGCAAACTTCATGGAGGCTCCAAGAGAAGTGGAGTCGGATCATCTTTTCTGAGAGAGAGAGAGAGAGAGAGACCCCACAACCCAATGTAACCTGCCCCAATAAAGTAAAACCACCTCTGAGCCACCGATGATGTAGGCCAAGTGGTAGTTGTATGTGTGAGCACTTTAGTCAAGGTCGCGGGCACTTATAGTAGCCTTGGACACATAGAGAGAGAGAGTGTCAAGGACTATGGAGTTTAGGGACTTGAGGCACTGGTCGCGGGCTATCAAGTAAGAGGGAAACTTGATACAGGGTCCAGGTGTGTTAGGATTATTCACTTGAGGGGAGGTGTTGAAATATACAAGTGAATAGGGTGTGTGTGGGAACAAGCTCTTGGATAGAGGCTGTAAAAGAGGAGATGTAATTGTGAAAGAACCTGTGAAAAGGTTAGGAGAATCTACTGGGAGAGAATAATGGGTAGCATGAGGGAATTTAGGAGTGTGGAGATATTCTGGGAGATATTCAGGGAAAAGAGAAGAGGTGGAGAGAATCAGGCAAAAGGTGGAGATATTCTGGGAGTGAATCACGGAGAAATCAATGGGATTTGATGTTTGATGTAAACACTATAAATTGAGGCATAGCCCTAATGAGAATTTGCTGGTTTTTGAGTATCCATGCCTACATTAATCTATCCGCTAATTATTCACTAATTACGTCTTAATCATTTCTTAATCACTTTGTTAATCATGTTGATTCTAGTGTATGATCCACCATAGCTCATCATTTAGCTCAAATTTCAACAGTTGAAAAGAATATGCCACATTAAAGTAGCAATTGATGTGTACATTATGAACAAGACACTCACTGCAACTGTTCTTCATGGTATGATTCCTAAACATAAGTTTATAGGCATAAGATCGGATGTGTCTCACTTGAAAGTGTTTGGGTGTATTGCATATGTACATGTTCCTAATGAAGTGAGAACAAAGCTGGATCGAAATGCAGAGAAATTCATCTTCATTGGTTATGCTATGGAGCAAAAAGGTTATAGATGCTATAACCCTACCCCACTCATGAGATGCGAGTAAGCAGAGATGTTGTCTTCCATGAGATAAGTATATGCACTAGTACTGAAGGCAATAGAAGATGCAGATGTAAGAAGTGTTGATGTTGTACCACATGTAGAGCAGAAATCACATGTGCTGAGTGGACCTGGGGAGTCCTTGAGAGCAGTGGATCCAATGTTAGCTCATGGTCAGGCCCGTTGAGGAATGATGCAAGTACACATGTATCATGAAAAGGGAAGGAAAAGGTAGATCAACCTTTTGTGCCTGATCTATGAGCAGGTCACTCATATGTGGATGGTGACTCTAGTGGCTCTAGCAAAGCCTTGATGAGGAGTTTGGAATTTTGTATGTGGTACTCCTGGTGTAAGGAGAACCAGGGTTGGTTTGAGGACATCTCACAGTGATCCAGGTGTACGCAAGTCTACGAGGGTTAGATATCCTATTGATAGGCTGAGATAGGATGCCATATACTGCCCATCATTAGGCTTACATGGTAAAAGCAAAACATAGGTTGAGGCCACTTGCTTTGAGCAAGAAATTGGAAATACAAAATGGGAAGATGCCATGAATGAGGAGATAACAGCATTGGATGCAGTGATCCAAGTGTACGCAAGTCTACGAGGGTTAGATATCCTATTGATAGGCTGAGATAGGATGCCATATACTGCCCATCATTAGGCTTACATGGTAAAAGCAACACATAGGTTGAGGCCACTTGCTTTGAGCAAGAAATTGGAAATACAAAATGGGAAGATGCCATGAATGAGGAGATGACAGCATTGGATGCAAATGCAACATGGGACTTAGTGCATTTGCTTAAGGAAAATAAGGCAATTGGATGTAAGTGGGTGTATATAGTCAAGCACAATGCTGATGGTTCAGTGAGTAGGTACAAGGCAAGATTGGTTGCCAAGGGCTATGCGCACACTTATGTTATAGAATATGAGGAGACATTCATCCCGGTTGCAAGAATGTCAATTGTGGGAGCTTTCATTACTATGGCTGCAACAAAGGGTTGGTATTTATATCAAATGCACGTAAAGAATGCTTTCTTGCATGGTGATTCTCAAGAAGAAGTGTACATGATGCAGCCACCAGGTTATGAGACTGATTTACATCCATATTTTGTGTGCAAGCTACACAAAGCCTTGTATGGCTTAAAGCGAGCACCCAGAGCAGATTGGCGAGGAGTATCTTGTTACCATTGGATTTCACATATCCAATGCAGATTTTCACTATATGTGAAAAAGACAGATAGAGGGATTCAGCCGGGTTGCAAGAATGTCAATTGTGAGAGCTTTCATTGCTATGGCAGGGTTGGTATTTATATCAAATGGACATAAAGAATGCTTTCTTGCATGGTGATTTTCAAGAATAAGTGTACATGATGCAGCCACCAGGTTAAGAGACTGATTTACATCCATATTTTGTGTGCAAGGTTTTGTGTGCAAGGTACACAAAGCCTTGTTTGGCTTAAAGCAGGCACCAAGAGCATGGTCAAACAAGATTGAGGAGGAGTATCTTGTTACCATTGGATTTCACATATCCAATGCAGATTTTCACTAGGTTTAGGAGCTTACTTAGAGTGCAGTGTGTGGAGTTGAGCTCAACGGGGAGTGTTGAGATATCAAGCTTAACTAGTGCTACGGGAAGACATTGATGACCCGCCTGGGTGATAGCTTCTGAATCTACACCACTGGCATGGTTGGTGAGATTATGGGTGATATGCGGCTAGTAGGATGACATGCTGTGTGACAACCATTTTGGATTACTAGAGACTCGCTTAGTTATAGTGAGAGCTCATTTATTTGGGTTCACATTACCCCCCTTGTATGTTGTAGTAGTTGAGTACTAACCCATATAGTGTGTACGCTTATCTTTATGTTATGTTGGGTGAGTAGAGAAGAAGATGATAGAATAAAATTCAGCTATCCATCTCTCTCTTGTGTCTTGCTCTCTCTTGTGTGTAAGTGTGTTTGCTTGCTAGTGTTTGAAGCTCTCCCTCTCCCTCTCCCCCACATTTTCTTTAATTAACATCAAGGTGAAACTTTGCTCACAAACTAACTCACACAACTCCAAAGAAAACAAGGTCTAGGCACCCATTCCCTTAGATAATTTGCAATGAGCTTCGCCATTTTCTTTGACCTTGGACCACCACTCAGAAAAGGGCCATGGCTATAGCCCCAAACTAGGCCCACATCTCCAAAAATAACCATCACTTTTATTTTTGTGTGTGTGTGATGGATAGATTTGTGTTGAGTGTGGCCTTTGTTTTCCTAATCCTCATAGCTATGGCCCCAAACTATGCCCACATCTCCAAAAAAAACCATCACTTTCTTTGTTATATATGTGTGTGGTGGATAGGTTTGTGTTAAGTGTGGCGGCCTTTGTTTTCATAATCCTCATAGGTTTAATTGGAAATTCTAATCACCTATTCCAGTGTGCAAGGTTCAAACTGCGGGAACCATAGCTTAGTGACATCGTCGGCTTATTCTAGTGCAAGGTTCAAACTGAGAACCACAACTTAGTGACATCATCAGCCACACCAAATTCCCAATGCACACACCCTCACTTTTTACTCAAGAAAGATGGTAACATGCCACGGATATTGATTGCAAAAAAATGAGTTTGGGGCTCTCCTTCTTAGATGCTCGACCTCAATCTTGAGTGTGATGCCTTTGCTTAATGTCAAGTTTGAGTCTCCCATCTAAGTCTTAGGGCTTTCTCAACATCAAAGGTTTACTTTGGCTCAAACGTCAAGTTTTAGCATCCCTTATCAATATGAGGCTCAACCCCAACTTTGAGCCTCATGTTATTGTTCACCCTTAGGTTTGAGGATCCCATATAAGTCAAAGGCTGAACCCCAAGGTTGACTTCCATGCTTTGGCGCAACCCTAAATATAAGGCTTCCTTCTAAGTCAAAGGCTCAACCGCGAGGTTGAGGCTCATCCTTTAACTAAACCTAAATTTTGAACTCAAGCTTCAATTGAGGTTCATGATTTTGATCATCCTCAATTTTATGTTCCCTTTTAAGTTTGAGGCTCCACCTCAAGGTTGAGATTCTCATCTGACTCATAGGCTAAAACTCAAGAATGATACTCATGCTTTGGCTCAACATGGAGCTTCAGTATCCCTTTATGTCTTAAGATTAATAAACCTCAACGTTGAGGTTCCTACTTTGGCTCAAACCTTAGGTTTCATGCTCCATTCTAAATTTGAGTCTCAACCCCAAGTTTGAGTCTCATGTTGTTCTTTAGCTTCAAGTTTGAGGGTCCCTTCTAAGTCTGAGGCTCAACCCCAAGGTTGACCTTCATGATTTGTCTCAACCTTAACTTTGATGCCTCCTTCTAACTCTGGAATGCAAGCTTTGATTGAGATTTGTGCTTTTGATCATCCTCAAGTTTTAGGCTCCCTTCTAAGTTTGAGGCTCAACCTCAAAGTTGAGGATCATCCTTTAGCTATACCTTAAGTTTGAGGCTCTCGTCTGAGCTCTAATTCAAGATTGAGGCTCACACTTTGGATCAACATGGGCCTTCAAGATCCCTTTTGAGTCTCAAGATTGATCAACCTCCTCAAGGTTCACAATCTTGCTATAGCTTAAACCTCAAGTCTTAGGATCCATTCTAAATATAAGGTAGCTTAACCCCAAGTTCGAGCCCCATGACATGGCTTACCGTACAGGTTGTATGCTTCCTTTCTAAGTCTAAGACTTAACCACAAGGGTGACCCTAATGTTTTAGCTCAAGCTCAAGTTTGAGGCTCCCTTCTAAGTTTGGGACTCCACCTCCAAGCTAGCAAGATAATTTTTGTTTTTGATCCACTCCAAAATCTAGCCACAAACCATTTTTAAATGTTTGCTTTTCATTCTTTCTTCCATGTGTCACCATTTCTTCTATGGATTTGTGAGTATGTCACAACACTCAAGCTTGATTTTGAGCATACCTTACACAAGGGTGTTGGGGGATACCAACTTGATTAAAATGGAGTACGTTTCCTAGAAATCTCTACATCAAGAATCAAGATGAATTTGGAAACCACTAAATCAATGTTCTAGTTTGAGGTGAAGCTTTGGCATAAACCCATTTTTGAGGCTCCAACAAGATTGAGAGTCGTTCTTTGATGAATCAAGGAGGCAGAATCCCAAGATGCATCTGCTCTTAAGATCCCTTTGGTGGTGTTCATTCCAAACAAATTTTAAAAAACACACCTCATTTTTTTAATTACTAGTTATGGGGCTCAAACTCAAGTTTGAGCTCTCAAGCTTTCGATCCACTTCAAGTTCTAGGCTGCAAATAATATCAAGTCTATTTTCAAGAAATCTTTGTCATATTTCAAGATGAAACTAGAAAACACATTTCTTGCTATAGTAGTTTTTGAATCCACTCCAATTTCTACGTTGCAAACTTTATTTTGATGATTGCTTTTGATCCTCTCTTACACGTGTGAAGACCATGTGTCCTAATGTCTCTCATCTAATGTTTTAGATTTGGTGAATATTTCTTGAGGCTCAAGCTTGAGTTTAAACATCACTTAATGTGAGATCCCCCCCTTTGGAGCTCCGAAAGCGGAAGCGGCGTCGGCCTCCCGCACGGTGTCGTGACGTGAGCGGTATCGTTGGGAAAGTGCGAGACTTCTGGCTGTGAGAATAGCTTCCAAAATCCCAGCAAGGAAACAAAACAGATAGCTCTTCAAGGAGCATAAGACATCACCATTTTTGTTGACATGTACATGTGCCAATTCACTTCAATACATCCCCAAATTCAGCTTGATGATTGCACATAAATTGTGTGTCAAGAGCATGGCCAGATCCAAGCATAGATCTCCTGACTCTTTTTCCAAATGCCTCAAACCAATCACATGTAGGCATAACACAATCTACGAATGATTTCCATATACATGTGACCATTCACATCACATATTTCATATATTGCCAACTCCATCATTTCAATACGACTCTTGATCTCATGAAAACCTGCCTTCAGATTCCAACAACTCACGAAGCAAAAGATGGCATATGGCATATATACATCATCACATGATTTCCGAAACCCAAGAAAACAAATAACATTATCCCATGGCTTGATGGCTTGAAAATTGTTGAAGAATGTCTCTTGTTGAAGAAAAACGTGGATGCTTGTGACAGAAATTTCAGCTTGAATGTGGAGCCTTTGAGCAAGGAGAATAGTCTAAAATAAGCATCACAAACTTATCCAAACATGAGAGAAAGCTTACTCAAGGTCTAGCTTGGCATTTGGCACCAAAACATTGCCCTTCCATGAAGAAAAAAATGGTGAAAACTGTTCGTGGGCAGCAGTAGAATCTTTTGCTCCGGCCTGGCCATGGCATTCACAAACACTACTCTAAGTTTGAAAAAGTCTTTAGGCAACGTAACACCTCTTCTGGCTATGTATTGTGCAAGCACGACAGCTTTCTCCTGAAGTTGAATCACAGCATTTGGATGTGCTACCACATTTCCCTCCAAGTCTGTCTCTACTATATCATCAGCCAGGCCTTTCTATACAAGGCGGCGGCCTCCTTCTTTACGCTGTCTGCTACAGCTTTTAGCCATGCACCTACGGCTGTGCACCTTTCACGTTAGCTCTCCACTTGCCTCAGCTCTACAGAATCACCAAGCGGCCACCTTCTTTACAAGGGCCGCCCCAGCAGCAACTTCTCTACTCTCTGTTCTCTACCCGCAGTTGGAGAGTCTCACAGGATCACCCCCCAGGCCTGCCAGCTCTACCTGCTCTTGCACCAGCTCGTCGCTCTTTCCTTGCTACCCGCATCAGCCAAGCTTATCGAGCACCAGGTGGCAACCTTTTCACGCCCGTCTGCTCTGCGCTTGTAGATGACCACCACTCTATTCTCCACAGCGGCCCTCCTCTTGCCTCAGCGCTGTACACCCCTTGGCTCTATCTTGCCGCTGCGCCTAAGAGCTCCCAGCTGTTCCACCCCCCAGGCGGTCCCCGCAAAACTCCTATTCCCCCAATCCTTCACGTGCCTTTCTATCCTTGTGCACTCCCGCCGCCCTTCCATCTTCATGGCGATTCCCATGAAAACGATTCCACTACTGGAATCGTTTAAAGCTTGCATAGCTTGTTTATTAAAATAAATCTTAAAAAAAAAACTCTATCATTGAGATTTACTCCCGCGCTCATGCCAACATTCTATTTACCATGGGCACATAAGTTGGCACATCCTTGTATCCAGCTCTACTGCCCACTTCCAAGGCCCATCTCTAAATGCCCTGTATACCCCAAAAGAAATCAACCATGCCAGTGTATCACTTTATACTTGAAATCACACTATATTTGAACTCCTATTTACAGAGTACTAGCATATCAAGCCCATGTACAGTTTATACATCACTGTTTGCATGTCCTTGTCTCTGAATTCATGTGAATTGATCACAGAGAAGATTTTCCCTACATGGACGTGCCACAGCATGACAATGGGGCGGGGTTCCACACTTGGGGCCTCGCCTGCGGATGTCCGAATGAGAGGCTAGCCCAGGCGGTTCCTCCAAAACCGGGCCCGAAAAGACTCTCCTTGCTCGCCGCCGTCGAAAGGCACGTGTGATTTCACCATGGGAAAATCTTCTAACGGGGGAATTTTTCTAACGAGTCAAAGTCTTAACTAGTTAAACTGATCTGATCAAACCTGAAGTCACATGGTCAGATCAAGAAGAGACTTGCACTTGGTCCATGGAATCATCGATTTTTTCCCCATTTATGAGGCACACCCCCTAATCCCCTCCCACAGAATAAGGTCTATAAATACCAGATAGATTCGGGGTATCCATCTATAAATTTCCAGATCAATTTATGAGTTTTCAATTTTTGAAGCTCATTCAACATAATATAGACTTAGTTTAAAAATTTAAGCAATTTCTGCTGCTGTTACGTAAATTTACGACAGTGCTCTGATACCAACTGTGAGATCCCACTTCCCCCTCTGTGCACCGACGGATTCCTGGATGGTAGGAGCAGAAGTAGCTTCCTCTTGCCCGGGGCAAGGTTTCTCACTCGGGGCCTCGCCCTCGAATGTCTGGGCACGAGACTAAGCTCGTGGTCATTTCCAAAGACCAAAACCGGGAAAATTTTCCTTGCTCGAAAAACGGGGACGATTCCACCATTTTTATTTTCTTAACGACTTTCTCTAACGAGGTCAAGATACAAAACTTACCTTTATCTGATTAAATCAGATAGAAAGGGAACTATTACAGACTTAACTTGAAGGAATCACCGCTTTTTTCCTAGTTGAATGAGGCACAGCCGCCGTTGATCTATTCATCAAAGAAGTCTTCAGGCTTTTAATTAACTACTCGAGTTCTAAGCGTATTCCTATTGATCAATTTTATTATTAAAACTCTACTGATTCCAACCTAACCCCATCCGGCCCATTTAGCCACTGCCCAACCACTGGAATTGGTAGAACCAGACAAGTACTCACCCATCCATAATTGAATGCCTTTCTTAACTTTTGCTTTAGAATACAGATACGCACACACTCATCTTTAAACTTTAACTTTTAAAACAATCCATTGACAAACAATTATTGGTTACAGATATCATAACTCAAAATTTCCATTCAATCCTTGTCATTAGGATTTTTTTGGACCCAAAGAGGGCCTCTTGGATTAACTTTTGATTAGGAATGGACCAATAGGAAGAGGGCTGGGTGCACATTTTTGACTTCTTTGACCCTAGGGGGCCTAGGCTGTGGTTTGCTAATGGGGCCTAATTTTACTACTCTTGTCCCCCTACCTCTTGGGCCCAAACTTAGAGGTCCCCCCACCTAGAATTGCACAGACGAAAAACCCTAAAAATTGAAAATTTTTAATTTTTTTTCCAAAAGTGTGTTTTCTCTCTCAAACTTCCCTCCAACATACTCTAGGTTTGGAAAGCTCATTTTGAACCTCTTTCTTCCTCTTCTAAGCTCTCCATTGCTGCAGAAAACCTCTCAAGCTCTCCCTCCTCATCATCGAGATCCTCGTAAAAATCTTCAGCTTCATCTAGACTTTTCCCTATGCTTTGCGGTCCCTCGTGTGACTGCATCCTTGTGTGGAGGGCTTGGTCGATATCTATCCATTATCAACACTATGTCGACCTCAATTAGGCTGATTAATTACTCTTCTCTCCTCCTCATCAAGGGATAACCCTTCCAGCATGTTGACTACCTCGGCTACTTCTGGCCAAAACGGTTTCTCCTATTGGAGAGGCAATGTTTGTATCTCAAAGCCCAAGTGATCTTGTACAGAACAATATCTTTTTCTTTTCTCACTCATATTTTGTAGATAAAAAACCATGTTTATTTGGCAAGCTAGAAGAGATCCCCAACCCCCCTCTTAACAATCCCCAATGGCCCAAACCTAATGCTTGGACCATCTTATGCTTAAAGTTTAAGATGGTAAGTGATATCAAGACATCACTCAAGTTTTCAAAGGCATCTAGGTCAGTAGGGATAAATTGGTTTTGTCCTTTACATGTTTTTGTGCACATGTTCAATTCCATGCCAATGCACCAAACAAAAATAATGTATATTTGTAAGGAGGTATGGTCTGACCTCATTCAAGGATTACTAGGAGAGGGTTGGGAGGTTAATGAGGGGTCACATCAAGGTGATGTGTACAAGTGCAAAGTAGTAGATTCTATAGTGTCTTTCAGGTTCTTGAAGGCACGCTCTATTTTGTACTATGGTTTGACCTCATTCAAGGATTAGGAGAGGGTTGGGAGGTTAATGAGGGGTCACATCAAGGTGATGTGTACAAGTGCAAAGTAGTAGATTCTATAGTGTCTTTCAGGTTCTTGAAGGCATTCGTCTGCACTACCAAAGATGGATGCAAAAGCACGGGACATGGATCCCACTTCAAGCCTCAGAAGAAGAAATTATGCCTATTGAGGTAGCTGTGATGATGCAAAATGGATGGATTGAGTGAGTGGCAGCAAGCAAGCATTGGAGCCTAGCAAACCTGCATCAACACTTTAGCATCATGGGCTTTGACAATGTGGAAGAGTCAAGTTTCAAGTTGATGAGAAGAAAGGTATATCTGATTCCACTACATAACTAGAGTTAACCCTTACACTTTCTAGTTATTATGCCACTTTCTATATTTTTACAGATTGGGAAGCATAAGGAGGGGACAACCATGGTCTCAGAGTCATGGCAAATGGGGGACCTTGAATTTTCAGCAGAGCAAGGTGCATAGCCCTACCAACACATAGTAGGCATGTGGAAGAGCTTGAAGATGAACTGAGTATATGGGAAAATAGCCTCTGTTCTGATGCACATGAGGGGCAAGAGTTTCAGGATCGAGGTGAAGGAAATGACAAGATTTCAATTCAACAAGGAGGAGGCTAAGTCCTCAATTGACCTCTCCGCCCCCCCACCAGCACTTTGGCAAAAGAAGACATTGAGCAAGAGGTAATAATCGACCTTTTACAACCTAGAAACATTTGTTATTATGTATAGGAAAATATTTTGATTTTTCCTTTGATTGTAGAGGGTGGTTGAAATTGACGCATTTGCTGAGAGAGGCGGCGGTAGCAGAGACCAGGCCAAGGTCCATGGACATGATGCTACGTTGGCACATTATCTTGGTCGACTTCCTAAGGATTGCATTGCCATTATCCATAAGTACTACACCCCTCAATCTGCCTTCACTCTCTTCTTTTTGAAAGCCCTCTCTAAGGTGCTCAGTGTAGCCTCTATGGCACAGAGCACCAAATGTATAGTTCTAATTAAAAAATCCCTTGCCTTCGATGTTTTTGGTTTTGGATTTAGGGGTAAGCTTCTTGCTTGTATAGGCATAGCCAAAAGCATAGGCATAGAGGATCCTCAAGAAATAGCCCAATCACTCCTTGAGCACACTCTGCCCAATAACAAGAGAAGGAAGCTCAATATTGTAAGAAAGCTTGTAAAGATGATGTATCATTTCTTATTATGAATATAATACAATTTTTGCAAACTTATTTTCATCAAGTATATCATTGTTTTTTTTAATTTGTGTTGAGATTCAAGCTCGATGTTAGTGTGAGCCAGCTATGCTATGTGCTGGCAGATTAGGTAGGAACATGTGTGAGACATAAATGACCGCGTGTCCAGCTGGTCATAGTGTGTGGACATTAGCTAGGGTTAGTAGAGTGTGGACACAACTCATTGTGTGTTGTGTGGATTATGGATTAGTGCATTATGCTTTGTGTGAGAGTGGACATGGTTTCCCTCTATGGTTAGGGTTTGCAATATACATTAGGGTTTGCTCCTGTGTGTGTGTCTCCTCCTCCTCTACCGTTCTTTCAACATGGTATCAGAGCCTTGTGCTGTTTATTAGGGTTTATGAGTGAGTGAGTGAAGAGGGAGAAGAAGAAGCTGTGAAAAGAAGCTGTGAAGCTGCCATTGGAGCTGTGAAGCTTGGAGCACACCAAATATTATCAGATTTGAAAGCTTGGCCTACCGGGTAAGGTCTTCTAAACATCCTTGAGCGGATTGCAGGTGAAACAGGCAAAAGCAAAGCATTTTAGAGCAAATCAAAGCAAGGCAAAATTCTGGTTTTTGAAGGTTTCCATTAAAGCTTGGGAACATTGATGTATGGTGGAAATATGTGTGATTCTGGCAAAGCAAACATGTATCTGACAATGAAAGATATAATGGCAACTCTTATGCAAGCCCTACTGTGATTTTGGAGCAATTTACATGCATTTAATTGAGAGAAATTACTGGTTTTTTGAGCTCTCACAAAACAGAGAGAAGAAAGTCAAAAATTGATGCATTTGGAGCCTATTTTTGGTGAAAATCAAAGCATTGGTGGGTTGCACACATACCCAAGTGTGTTGGGCACCTATAACCATCATCAAACAACTTGATAAACACTCCCAAACCCCTGATTTGCAGGCGGCGCAGCCCATACAGAGGAAACAGGGCAGAAAACTGGTTTTTTCACTACGAGGAGGTCGATTTCTTACTTGGTGCTTGATATCTTCCACAATCTTCTTAGCAATTGGATGCTTTACATCTTGGAGAAGAGGGCTATGTGATTTGTTTGGCCAATGATGCTTAATTGAGCTGGGAATGAGCTGATTAAAACAGGCTGTCCACTGGTTGCAGAGAAACAGAGCATTTTAATCGAGCAATTAATCTTTGGTGTTTTACAATTGGACAAATTCCTCTTACATGGAGTTGATGGACACTATTGCTAAGCCAATGAATGCCTGGTTGCTCAATTTGGTGAAATATTGAAGGAATTAGATCCAAATCATTACTGGTTTTTCTGGTTTTTCTGGTTTTTCCAAAAACAGAAAAAGGGGTTTTCAAAAATTGATAATTATACATGTCAGATGGAGTTGATACTCAACATTGAGGTTCATTAGGTGTCAATACAAGTTTCCTAGACTTGATTGCACCATTACATTGCGATTTGGAGCCTTGGAAGGCGTGTCAGTTCAGGGTATCCCGCACTGCGTGAGTCAGTTCATCTTGGATGATTACAGGTTGATTTTCTACATCAAATTTGGAGTTTGTTGGCTATCTTGGAGTATCTGGAACATTAATTGGAGTGTGGTTGAGCTGAGGAAGGCTCATTTACAGATTTGAAGTGTGCGGAAGGTGTATGCATTGAGCAACATGTCAGACAATCCAGTTCAGATTGTTGGTGAAAAGCTGGATAGGAAGAACTTCCAGGCATGGAAGTACAGGATAAAGAGTTTCTTGAAAGGAAAAGGTTTTTGGAATCTCATTACAGGTCCTGAGCCAGAGCGTGAGCTACCTCGGCAACCTACACAGCAGCAGCTTATTGCTCATAAGCAGTGGTCAGAGAGAGCATTCAAAGTGCTGCATTATTTGTCTATATGTATATCTGATGCTATGCTCATACACATTCAGGATGCTGAGAATCCCAAAGATGCATGGGATACTTTGGTCAAAATGTTTGATACAGATACGAGTGCTCGCAAGTCTCAATTGCGACAGCAGATACACAATGTGAAAAGGAATAAAAGGAGCATACATGACTATGTGCAAGAAATCAAGAAGTTTGCAGATGCATTGGCCACAATAAATGCCCCCATGCCTGATGATGATTTGGTTGATATTACCTTGCCTGGTCTTGGCAAGGAATACAAATCCTTTGATACATCTATCTCAGTGAGGAGTACAAGTCTACCCGACTTCGATGAGTTGGTTTCCCTTTTGTTGGTTGAGGAAATCAAGCTCAGTGATTCATTTCTGGATGCATCTTCTAGCCATGATGATGGCAGAAATCAGGCATTTTACTCGCAGAGAGGCTTTAGAGGCAGGGGGAGATTCGCATCACGTGGACGTGGTGGTAATGGTCGTGGATGGCAGGATAGACCTCCACAACAGAATTTTCCTCCTTCTTATGGTGCTCGAGGTGGTCGTGGTTATGCACCTCAACGAGGTCGTGGTAACCCCCGTGGAAGAGGACGTTGGCAAGGCCAACAAAATTCTATGCAAGATGTTGAATGCCATTATTGTGGCAAATATGGTCATATGGCGAGAGATTGCTTTCGCAAACAGAATGATTTGAGAGGGGGAAGAGCACAACGTGGTGGTCATTATGGTGGAAACTATGCACAACATGGTGGCAACTATGCATCAAGTAGCAATGATGGAACTGCAAATCATTTGTTTGCCATGAAGCATGTTGTGGGTTCTATGACGACAAATGCTGAGAATGATGATACATGGTACATGGACTCAGGAGCATCAAACCATATGACATGCCATGGTGAATGGTTTGAGCACATGAAGCCAATGGATGTCAAAGGCTATGTGGAAACAGGTGATGATACCCAGCATGTCATTACACATGTTGGAAGTGTACCATTGGTCATGCAAAATGGTCAGACAAAGTCTATGTCAGATGTGCTGTATGTGCCTTCGATCACTAAAAGCTTGGCCTCGGTTGGTCAAATGGTAGAACAGGGATTACAGGTTCGCTTCAATGAGCATGGATGCTTCGTTGAAGACTTTAAACATGGATGTAGAGTGATTGCTAAAGGCAAGAAAGAAGGAAGACTGTTTAAGCTGGATGCTGGAATTCCTGAGCTAAAATCAGCCATGTTCTCAAAGAGCAGGAATGTGGTACAGGATATTGATATGTGGCACAAGAGGATTGGCCATGTTAATATACAGAGATTAAAGAACATGCAAACAAGAGGCATTGTCAATGGATTGCCTAGGTTCAAATATGATGGACATATGCATGTTTGTGAAGCCTTTCAGTTTGGGAAGCAGGCAAGATTGAGATTTCCTAGAGAAGGAAATATGAGTAACAGGCCACTTGAGATAGTACACAGTGATGTATGGGGTCCTGCACAAAACCCATCTATCAAAGGCAACTTATACTATGTTACATTCATTGATGACTTTAGCAGGATGACATGGATATATTTTCTCAGGGAGAAGAGTGAAGTATTGGAAAAATTCATGGATTTCAAAGCTTTTGCAGAAAAGCAGTATGGCTGTTGGATTAAATGTCTGAGGACAGATGGAGGTGGTGAATACACCTCAAAGGCCTTTGAGCATTTCTTGAGGAAGCATGGGATAAGAAGACAGTTGACATGCAGGTATACACCTCAGCAGAATGGTGTGGCTGAGAGAAAGAATAGAGTTATATGTGAAGTGGCAAGGGCGATGCTTAATGAAAAGAGCATGCCAGATTACTATTGGGCAGAAGCATGTGCTACTGCAGTATACATATTGAACAAAACACCTACAGCAGCCATTCATGGAAGCACGCCAGAGATGCGGCTCACAGGTTACAGGCCAGACATTGGACATCTTAAAGTTTTTGGATGCATAGCCTATGTGCATGTGCCTGATGAAAGAAGAAGGAAGTTGGATCCTAAAGCAGAGAAATGTATATTTGTTGGATATGCACAGGATCGAAAAGCCTACAAGTGTTATAATCCACAAACTAGACAAGTGGTCATCTCACGTGATGTGGTGTTTGATGAGCTTGCTAGTTGGTATAAAGCAAAAGATGAAGGTGTTATTGAGTCACTGGAAGCAGATGTGCCTGTGAACTTGCCATCACAAGCAAGTTCTAGTTCAACTACTATGTCTGGGCCAGCAGCAGAAGCTGAGAGCAGCAGTGTACGTCCATGGTCAGGACGTTTGAGGCATGAGAGTGTAAGCACTGGGAGTAGTGCTATGGATAAAGGCAAAAAGAAAGTCGAAGGAATTGGAATCATAGGATATGAGTCATCCAGTTCTGAAAGTTTGGATGAGGAGCTTGGCATACCTGTTTTACGCACACCTGGTGCTAGGCAGGACAGATATGTGCCACCACATGCTAGAGTCACAGGTGTACAGAGTGACCCGCATGCATTGCGGAGATCCCAGAGGGTCAGATATCCTGTTGACAGGTTGACATACAGAGATTTTGCTATGCACTATGCATATATGACATCTATGGTAAAGCATGTGGAACCTACATGCTATACAGAGGCTATTGGAGAGCATGTATGGGAAAAAGCAATGGATGTGGAGATGGACGCATTGGTCCATAATGATACATGGGACTTGGTTGCACTACCAAAGGATAAGAATGTTATTGGATGTAAATGGGTTTACAAAGTGAAGTGCAAATCTGATGGTTCTATTGAAAGACATAAGGCAAGATTGGTAGCAAAGGGTTATGCACAGACCCAAGGATTGGATTATGATGAGACGTTTAGCCCAGTGGCTAAGATGGGCACAGTGAGAGTAGTCATTGCTATGGCTGCAGCTAATGGCTGGGAAATGCATCAGATGGATGTTAAGAATGCATTTCTGAATGGAGATCTACAAGAGGAAGTATACATGGCACAGCCAGAAGGGTATGTACACCCTAGATATCCCACTCACGTATGCAGGTTGAAAAAGGCATTGTATGGTCTGAAGCAAGCACCACGTGCTTGGAGTGATAAGATGAGCAGATATCTTATCTCACTTGGTTTTCAGATTTCTACAGCAGATTCTTCACTGTATGTGAAGAAGACACAGCATGGGATTGTTTTACTAGTCATCTATGTGGATGACTTGATTATTACAGGTGATCATAGTGCAGATGTGATGCATGTCAAGAAAGCTTTGAGTGGGCAATTTGACATGAAAGATCTTGGTGAGTTGAGATACTTCCTTGGAATTGAAGTGGTGAAAGATCATGCAGGTACTTGGTTAGTACAGCGCCAATATGCATTGGATATGTTGGCAAAGTATGGCATGACAGGGTGTAAGCCTATGAGTACACCATTGGAGCAAAATGTGAAGTTGCGGGCTGATTATGGCGAGGAATTGGATGATCCTTCTATGTACAGGAAGATGGTTGGTAGTCTCATATATATGACTATCACACGCCCAGATTTGAGTTATGCAGTGGGGCTAGTCAGCCAGTTTATGCAGAGCCCCAGGAAACCACATTTGGATGCAGTGAGACGCATCATGAGATATGTGAAGACCACAGCACATTATGGTCTATTCTATGAGAGTGGTAAAAGCTTGGACATACATGGCTACACAGATGCTGATTGGGCAGGTAGCGCATATGACAGGAGGTCTACTAGTGGATATGCTTTTACACTTGGAAGTGCTGTCGTGAGTTGGAGTAGCAAAAAGCAACCTACAGTTGCTTTATCCAGTACAGAGGCTGAGTACAGAGGTGCAGCCATTGCTACTTGTGAGGCTATATGGTTAAAGAGTCTCTTGGCAGATTTATGTGAGCCTCTTGATGGGAAAGTTGTCATACATTGTGACAACATGAGCAGTATACAGTTGGCAAAGAATCCAGTGTTTCATGCGAGGACCAAACACATAGAGGTCCATTATCACTTTGTCAGAGAAAAGGTGCTATGGTACAGTTGATCTTCACTATGTGAAGACTGATGAGCAGGTGGCAGACATCTTTACGAAGCCACTTAGCAGGGAGAAGTTTGAGTACTTCAGGACTATGTTGGGAGTACATGGGATGAGCTTGAGGGGGAGTGTTGAGAGTCTTGATATCCCAAGCTCATCTACATCTTCATCGGCAGTACATCATGAGCTTGAGAGGGGCTGTTGAGATTCAAGCTCGATGTTAGTGTGAGCCAGCTATGCTATGTGCTGGCAGATTAGGTAGGAACATGTGTGAGACATAAATGACCGCGTGTCCAGCTGGTCATAGTGTGTGGACATTAGCTAGGGTTAGTAGAGTGTGGACACAACTCATTGTGTGTTGTGTGGATTATGGATTAGTGCATTATGCTTTGTGTGAGAGTGGACATGGTTTCCCTCTATGGTTAGGGTTTGCAATATACATTAGGGTTTGCTCCTGTGTGTGTGTCTCCTCCTCCTCTACCGTTCTTTCAACAATTTGTACCATCAATGTTTTTGTGAATGCATCAAAAATGACCCTGGGAGCTTGGGGGAGTAGTGCCAAAATAGCTTCCCCAGCCCTTCAGGAGCAATTCTGATATGTTGGATGATAAATAATGTATTTTTACACATGATTAAAGGTATTTTTATCTTGTAAATTACTGTTTCTCATAATCAATGTACTCAACTTGATTATAAATGCATCAAAAATGATTTTGAGTGGCTGGGGGAGCAGTGCCAGAACAGTGCGAATTTTGAGCCTGCACCGCTGCTGTAGAGCCCAAATTCGCACTGTTCTGGCATAGCTTCCCCAGCCCTCCAGGAGCAATTATGATGCATTGGATGATAAATAATGTATTTTTATACATGATTAAAGGTAGTTTTATTTTGTAAATTACTGTTTTTATAATTAATGTACTCAACTTCATTATAATTAGAAATGATCCTGAGTGGATGGGGAAGCAGTGCCAGAACATTGTAAATTTTGAGCCAACACCGTCGCCACTGCATAGCCTAAATTTGCACTATTCTGGCATAGCTTCCTCAATCCTCCATGAGTAATTTTGATGCATCGGATGACAAACAATGTAATTTTACACATGATTAAAGCTATTTTTATCTTATATACTATTGTTTCTCACAATTACTGTACTCATCTTTATTACAAATGCATCAGAAATGATCCTAAGTGGCAGGGGGAGCAGTGCCAGAATAGTGCGATATTTGAGCCTACATTGCCGCTGCTGCAGGGCCTGAATTTGCACTGTTCTAACATAGCTTCCCCAGTCCTCCAAGAGAAATTCTGATGCATTGGATGACAAACAATATAATTTTACACATGATTAAAGCTGTTTTTATCTTATAAACTATTATTTCTCACAATTATTGTACTCAACTTCATAATAAATGCATCAGAAATGATCCTGAGTGGCTAGGGGAGCAGTGCTAGAACAGTGCAAATTTTGAGCACGCACTGCCGATGTAAAGCCTAAATTCGCACTGTTCTGGCACAGCTTCCTGAGTTCTCCAAGAGCAATTCTAATGCATTGGATGATAAATACTATATTTTTACACATGATTAAAGGTGTTTTTATCTTATAAACTAATATTTCTCACAATTAGTGTGCTCAACTTCATTGTAAATGCATCAAAAATGATCTTGAGTGGCTGGGGGAGCAGTGCCAGAACACTGCGAATTTTCAGCCTGCAGAGCCTAAATTCGCACTGCCCTGGCATAGCTTCCCCAGTCCTCCAGGAGCAATTATGATGCATTAGATGATAAATACTATATTTTTACACATGATTTAAGATGTTTTTATCTTATAAACTGCTATTTCACAATTAGTGTGCTCAACTTAATTATAAATGCATCAGAAATAATCCTAAGTGGCTGGGGGAGCAATGCCAGAACAGTGCAAATTTTGAGCCTGCACCGCCGTTGTTGCAGAGCCTAAATTCGCACTATTCTGGCATAGCTTCCCCAGTCCTCCAAGAGCAATTCTCATGCATTGGATGATAAACACTATATTTTTACACATGATTAAAGATGTTTTTATTTTATAAACTAATATTTCTCACAATTAGTGTGCTCAACTTCATGTCGCCAGTATGTGGTTGTTGGTGGGTGCCTTACACTGTGTTCTCTGAAGGCATGGTAACATGTGCGGTGTTCTTGGTGCATGCCATATCCATGTACGGCTATGCTAACGTGGTGATGTGCTGGTGTCTTTACCTGCGTATCTACGTAGATCTTGACCTCAAGCTCTCTAAAAAAGTGAAATGAAAATGAAGTGAGAGAAGGAACTATTAATAGTTTTTTTAAGGGAAAAAAAAACCTAACTAAACTTATTTTCTTAGCCTTATCACATCTAGATTTATGCTGGTGCGTGCACAACCCAATGTCTCCCTTGTCTCCTCATTCGTGCATGCCAAGCACCATGCCTATGGGGAGCATTGGTCTGCAAACCATTCAAGCCGAGCATGACTTTTTGCAGCCTTGCGTGCCTCTTGCACAAACTTATATTGTTGGGTCCGCTCCCTAACCAATACCCTTCCAAAGCTTGTGCGACCAATTGAACATCTCTTGTAGATAGTTTGTACATGTTCCTCATACAGAAGCTCCACCTCCATGTCGTGTATTTTTGAAATAAACCCCTCTTGCTTTAAAATGTGATTTCTCCATCCCTTGGGTACTCCACATGTCGAGCGATCCATACTTGTTCATGAAATATGCACCATGCGCATAAACTATGTGCTGTACACATGACAATAGAATTTAATTAGAAAAAGTCAAGGTTAAAACACCAGTTTTTTTTTTTACTCTACAACTTACCATATAGTGTGTTACTTTACTCTCTCCCCAAGCACCTAGCACACTTTTGGTGAAGTCTATGATATGTTGTTGGAATGATGCTCGTTCTTGGGCAGTTGTGCTACTTTGATTCATAATGCAAACCATGTTATTGACATTTATCCAAAGCTGTTTGCGCATATTTACAAGAGCTGGCATTGGACAATCTACATTTGTGGTGATTGCAAACAAGTCTCTCCTGAGTCCCCAAGTCTTCTTTGAATTCTCTATGTTTGCTGGCTTCTCCAAAAATCTCCTTGCCTTTGATCTATTCATGGAGACCTTTTGAGCAACCTCGTATGACATACCAAAGGCCTGCTTATTCACTCCAATTTTCACGTTTTTGCCATGGTAGCCCAGAGAATTCAGAAGATGCTCTAATTTACCAAGGGCTGCAACTTTCCTCTCTTGTGTAGGCATTGTGAATGCATAATCGATCATATGGCACTTAAGCAATCGATCAAAGATTCTCATGAATGCATGAAGTGTGCAAAAGTTAATATTCCTTAGTGGAAAATTAATGATGGGGCTCCAATTTGAATTCTTGTTTGGTTCTCCTAGCATATCACAAGACATGACACCTTCCACCCATCTTGCATTTGGTTGTTCCTTATCTTCATCATCAGTTGACTCGGTTGGATCTATTGCATCTTCTTGTTGCTTCTTCCCTTTCTTGGGACCTTTTGAGGCATCCGTCCCAATAGAACCAACCTTATGTATAGCTTTTCCATTTGTCTTTTTTTGCCTAGGAATATCAATCTGAGCATTGCAGTATGGACAAGGCCATCTTGATGTCGTGCCTTGAGCAAAACCCATCATGCTTTTAATTGTCCTCCCCCAAGATGCCAATCCACCTTGAACTTTCCTATGTTTTCTACATCTAAAATTTGACCATCAATTTGCTTTTTGATTACATCTGTTATCCAGGGAGTCCTTTCAAACATCCATGTCAATACCTCATGTGTCTCTTTCGGTACCTCGAATGCACCAAGCCACCAGACCTCTTTCTCAGATTGCACACTAAAACTTGGTTTCATTAGGACCTCAATGGAGTCTTCTTGGGCCCTTTTATTTGGTAGTTTAAGGGAGTCAAACCTTTTCTCTTAAGAAGAAACGTTTTCTAATTTGAAGCTTCAAAACGGCTACTTTATTCGAATTTGAATTTTGGGAAAAAAATGGAATTTAAAATCTAGCGGATAAAACCATATCATGTAGCATATCTATGGAAAGCTCTTGATCCGTAGATCACGGATCTGTAATCTCCGCTCAAATCGGAGCTTGTATGTAGAAGTTATGGAGGTTCGAAAATTGTAAAATTGTCCCCTCCCTTTTTGGGGGAAAAAGTGCACCCTTTGACCACTCTGACACCTCTCTTAATCACCCATGGTTTTTGCTTACATGGCGGGCTCCTATTTGTCAAAAAGTTAAACGTTTCCATAACCTCATGGCAAATTAAAGGGCCCAAAAAGACTCCATTGAGTTCCTAATGGGTAGTCTTTTCCCATGCACAAATCATGGCCTCATTCATGAGCGTAATGCTCATATGTTCTAGCTTCCGACCTTTCACAATTTGGCACGCATCTAGCTTGAGCACAAATGAAAGTGTGCTCCCCAAAACTATAAATAAACGGTAATTTATAATATTCAAAATAAAATAATCGTCTTCATTTTCTACTGAAAAACATGAATAGTAGCAATTGCAAGTTCTCACCTTCTGGTGAAAGATCTTTCACCTTTTGGTGAAAGATCATAGAACTTCATCATAGCTTATTGTAGTCTCTCAATATGAACAAAGATATTATTGTAAACATTATAGTGAAATTTTGTACTTGTCTGGATTTTCTTTCTGCTCGACCCTGTGTCTAATGTTAGTGTGTCCTCAATGTGATAAAACTGTCCTATAGCTCGCTGCACATCATCATTATTGATACGCTTGACATTGTGAATCACCTTGAGTGTAGGAAATAAAGTGCTAGACCAGTGATTCCTTGTCTTAGAAATGCATCTTTTACAACCTGATGGATTGCTTGGTACCCTTTCATGCTTATTCCAGCTGCATCACAAGCATGTTAAATTAATGAAGAATCGATGGAGGTGGTAATCTCGCTCACTACATTGCTGACAACAGCTTGGCGTATTTTAGGATGATGAGGGTCAGTAATAATTGATAGAATATCCTTGGTATTCAGAATGGCTTTCACCAAATCCTTCCATCCCTCTTCATTAGAACCACACACCTCTTGCAGAAAATTCCTGGTAGAACACAAATCATGACTATTTTGTTTAAATCACTGAGTGCATAATGAAAGTTTATGTTACTTACTTTGTTGTACGAATCCTTTTCTTTCGTGCTCCACCTTTAAACGCAAGAGATTCTATACCAGCCAATGTCTTTTTGCATTCACAAGCACCATTTGGCATTGCTTTGAGTCGTTTGGATAAGTTCCTCTAGCCTTTGAATCTTTGCATCCTTCTCCACATTCTCTGCAAGGATCTCTTTCATTTTATCTGATGATGTTTTAAGTCCTTCTTGACATTGTAAAAGGCTGAATTGTGATGCTTGCAATTGAGATTGGAGAATATGGGCTTGCCAAGCTCCACTTGTAGTCAATCTTATGTAGTATCCTAACAAGCCAAGCTCTCCTTCACCACAAATTGCATAAAAGATGATAAATTACGGAAAGGAGGGTTTGCTCTTAATGGAGGGTTAAGTGGATAGAGATGCCCATCAACCCAAAGATCTACATTTTTCTCCTTAGATATCCTACAAGCTTGGACATATTGTGCATCAGTAGGATGAGTTTTTTTAGAGCTGCCATACTCTTCAGGAATATGAATGTGTAAATGAACCTTCCATTTTCTAGCTTCACAAGGGGCTATACACACAGCTTGCAAAGGCTCCATAGCTAAGCAGAGGAAGAAGCTAAAGCAGAGAGAGAGAGAGAGAGAGAGAGAGAGAGAGAGAGAGAGAGAGAGAGAGAGAGAGAGAGAGAGTGAGTGAAAGAGACTGTTAAAATGGAAAGACGGTTGTCTCCCTATGTATGCAATATAGGCAAGTAGACTACACTCCTAGCTCACCAATGGAATGATAAACACTCCTTTCATCGCTAGGGGATTCAACCCGGTTAGGTGCATGGGAGCTTATCCCTTTCGGGAGAGAATACTATGAACACCACTACCTTGACATAGACTTTACACACACAAGCTCAATCTTGCCATAGCTCATTCACTCATCATCCCACTCATTCATACATCCAATACAAGAAGAAAGCTAAGCTAATGCACACACAAGATCACTCATAAGCACACAAGCTCAAGCACACTTCATTCTCAAGCACTTACTTCCCTAGCATGCACACAAACCTTGAGAAGCTTAATGGAACTTGAAATAAACATGCATTCTCATTCACCACTCAAGCAATGCCTTGCTCATGGAAAAGCTACAAGCTATGGAGAAGCTTAAGCTTGAATCCACTACCACACAAAGCCTAATAGAGAATCCACAAGCATCAACAAAGAAGCATGCACACTAGAGAATAGAAATGAGAAGAGAAAAAAACATCATTTCATTGCATTGAATTAGAAGAGAATTGCTCATATAGTAGTGTAGATGGGGAGAGAGAAGAGCTTGCACCTCTATGAACAAGAGGGAGAGCTAGTCTCAAGAGAGCTCAAGCATGAGTTTAGCCCAATGTGTCCATAAGCTCTCAAATGAGCCACTATTTATACTAAAACTCATAAAACTCCCAAAACTTCTCATGTGGGATTATTCTCAAGCCCAATCCCACACTCACCTACAACTTGGAACTCTTTACAAGAGCTTTAAATAAGAATGTCAAGGATCTTTTTTTCCTGCTTGCATCTTTGTGTTGCATCCTTGCATTGATCACCACTCGTCACCATGCAACATTCCCCCCTTCCTATTTTGCGCACGTCCTCGAGCGCATAGATGCCAAGGAAGAGTAGAATCTCAAGTGTGTACCTGCAAGCAAAATGATAGGTGGTTTGTGTGTTCTTTTTTTTTTGAAAGCAAAAGTACTGACAGACAATAACGAAACAAGCAATTTTTCTGAATAAGACATGGCAATAAACATCCAATTAGCTAGAGGAAGGAAACATTGAAGCAGTGTAGAGATTGAATAGGTTAGTTCCAGCCTTAATAATTACTACCTGCAGCTAACTAAAGTAAAGAATGTTTTATGCCAAATGTATTTTTCTTTTCCTAGAAGGTAAAAGACAAGAGTTAATCGAGGGACTATCAAGTAGTATACCTAGCCTATGCTAAGTCAAAAATGTTGGTTCAACACTAATAAATCAAACATAATTATGTAGTGGCAGACTCTTGATATTGCTTAGTGTTAAGGTTTAATATTTTAAGCACAACGGCGACCATCCTGGATTAGACAAGCATTTCTCTTGGTGCCTTTCTGTCCTTCTTTTTTTTTTGGGGGGGGGGAGGGGACAGGGCTCTCTTCAAGAGTATGTTTGTGCACCCGCGGTATGGCTATTCCTTGCTACACAAGGCATTGGTCTGGGAAAGGTATAGACCTCCCTCGCCTACCATGAATAACAAGGCAATAGGCCACAAACATATACACTTTTCTTTTATTTTTGTCATGCCAATTTTTGTTATGGAATGTTTATTAGATTGTCCCTAAGCAATGTCCTAGTAAGGGCAAGATATCCACTGACCGTCCTATGATTAATTTAGTCTCTTTGTCCTAGGTCTGGAACTCTACCTTTACCACAAAACACTAATTACTTTGTATTGCTAAACGGGTAAAAACAATTACGGTCAAACTTACACTATCAAGTCTAAAGCTACTAAAATGCTATCCCTACTGTAGAGCAAAGGAGATGCATATTGCCATGCTTAGTAAAGTAAAATTTAGAAACAATCAAGCAACAAGAAAAATACAGAAAACATTAGAGATTGGCATGAGTTCACCTATTTCTGTTAAAGCGCTGGTTGGTGAAGAATTGTTTGCACTTGATTGTATGATTGTCAGTTGTTGCGGTACTGAAGCGGAAGATGTAGTTTGGTGCTTGTATCTGTTTTATTCCAACAAAACAAACTAAAGAGAAAGAAAATTAAAAAGACAAAAAATAAGAAACATTGGTGCTAAACACCGGATTTGGCCGAGGGGAAAAACCCAATGGGAAAAAGTGCCCTGGTTTCTTGTTCTTATTAAGAGAGTACAAGTGCTAGTCTTGCACTGGGGATGGATGTATGTCTGCATTCTCAGGTGGCTAGACATCAATAGCTTCAGGATAGAACGTACTCCTACCCATGGAGAAGATGGCAAGGGAAGAAGTGCATCTTCACCAACATATGGTATGGGCACAATAGGAAGGCTAAAGAGGCACCTATAATGGTTTTGAAACCGTTCTAAAGACTCACTCATATTGAGCCAAAACTGACATGTAGATTCATGGGGAAGAAGAACCTGCAAAATGGGAGGGGTTAGCAAACGAAGGGTGTCTTCGCGCCATGTTTGAGCTCTTTCCTCTTTCGGGAGTCTTTGTTGGTTGGGTCCACGTTGCGGCCTCATAATTGCCCAGTGATTATGTCGTTGAGGTGTGACCCCCATGATCTGCTGCATCATACCAGTGCCATAGCGACGGAAGTATGTGCAACACTGCCAACAATGATTATGTCGTTGAGGTGTGACCCCCATGATCTGCTGCATCATACCAGTGCCATAGCGACGGAAGTATGTGCAACACTGCCAACATATATGGGAAGCATTCCCCAATACCATACGAGCACAGTCGTGGCAGTGTGGAAACGGATGATGTTGCTGGTAGTATAACTCCACAAATTGTCTTCCACAACAATCCTCACCCATTAGGGCATTAAAATATCGGAAGTGCGTCTGAAAAGATGCAATGATGTAGCCCCCTTGATGGTCAGGATGAGTGCTATCTAGGTCCAAAGATGGACTGCATGTGTCCAGCCAAGTCTCCATTTGGTTATTCTACACAACACATAAGGAATTGTTCAGATTTTTTTATTTAATGCAAGTTGAACGAAGAATGCTAGTATATACAGGCATGACGTAAATAGAGCTAATAGATTTGATAGATGAATTGCCAAAAAGTAGCTTTTGTAGCATGATAGCTCTTTCAAGAATGAGTTTACTTTTGGATGTAACATTATGCAAATTGTTTGTGGGGTGTTGACGTATGGCACAGGTTCCTTTTTGTTGGACTCTTTTTGGTACCCATTTCAGAGTACGTGCAAGAGATTGAAGTTTAGTCGGAGGAGGTGAGATTTTAGCGATAGGCATAGGAAATGCATTGGAACAAATAGGAGGAGGTGTGAATGGAGATGTTTGAACACTTCTGAGCTTTGGCAACCATATGGCAGCTGTGTTCTTGCCATCCCATTGGGCTTTCAAAATTTTCTTGGGTCTTCAGAGTGCCCAACTCTTCAGACTTATGGGTGGTAATGTAATTTGATTAGGGAAAGAGTAGAATACCGACAACATTCCAAATAGTTGGAGTTGTAGGAAGAACGCTCTTTCCTTGATAGTCAGGGAGTCTACTTGTGTAGGAGCCTGATTAAAAGTTGTCGGCTTTGTAAGACAAACTTTGACATTGCTTGTGTTTTGAGGAATAGACTCTGAACTTGATTCGGTTGCAATATCCTCCTTTTGATGTGTTGCCTCTGAGATAGAAGTGAGTAAAGGTACCCACTTGCCTTTTTCTTCCCATGTCAGTTTGGAGTATCCCTTCCTGTTCGAGACCTTCTGATGATGTCTGATTGACGCGTCAGCTTGTGTTTCCACCTGGACTCTTTCAGGCTTGGTAAGGCGTGGTTTCCAGTATTGATTTGGTTTCTATAAGTGAGGTGGTATTGATTGCTTTTGTTCTTGAGTAGATTCAGGAACATAATTATGTTTTGCTGCAGTAGTCCCTACATTCTTCTTTAGTAGCCACAAGGTAGTAGCACCCTCGTAGTAGCCTTGTGCTTGCAGAACCTTCTTTGGGATCCACCGTTGTTGAGTGGTCTTGTTGGAGGTGGAACTGTTGGTTTTAGTGAACCTCCTCTTTAGCTTTGTATTCCTTGGATGTTCCTTGGCCGCATTGGGTCTTGGCTTGCGAGCTGCTTTAGGTAACCAGATTTGAATTCTAAGTGCTTCCCCCCTTCCGTAGCCTTGTGCATATAAGAGAGATGTTGGCACATGCCATCCTTGAGTATTGTCATTGTCATTATTCACCCAAATCATTGGATCTTTTGAGGATGTCTCTATCACAGTAGGGATGGTTTCCACCTTTTGAAAAGATGGGAGTGCCGAAGCACTTGATCCTGTAAGGTGAGTAGAATTTACCAACAAGGTGTATTGTCGTGAGTTCCAGTCTATACCGCATCTGGTGGTTCTAATCCATGATCTGCCTAGAACAACATCCACCACTGCTTGGCTCTTGTTAGTAGCATAAAAAGTCACGTGCATAGATTGATCCTGAATGGACATATTAATACAGCACTTGCCTAGGGCTGGGGTTTCATGACCAGAGTGTTGAAATATACAAGTGAATAGGAGTGTGTGTGAGAACAAGCTCTTGGATAGAGGCTGTAAAAGAGAAGATGTAATTGTGAAAGAACCTGTGAAAAGGTGAGAAGAATCTACTAGGAGAGAATAAAGGGTAGCATGAGAGAATTTAGGAGTGTGGAGTTATTCTGGGAGATATTCAGGGAAAAGAGAAGAGGTGGAGAGAATCAGGCAAGAGGTGGAGATATTCAGGGAGTGAATCATGGAGAAATCAATGGGATTTGATGCTTGATGTAAACTCTATAAATTGAGGCATAGCCCTAATGAGAATTTGTTGGTTTTTGAGTATCCATGCCTACATTAATCTATTTGTTAATTATTCGCTAATTACATCTTAATCATTTACTAATCACTGTGTTAATCATGTTGATTCTAGTGTATGATCCACCATAGCTCATCATTTTGCTCAAATTTCAACATGGTATCAGAGCCATTCCTAGAATCAATTAGGTTTATGAGCCCATTAGTTAATTAATTAGGATTAGTAAAAAAATTAGCAAAAAATCAAATTTTTAGTGAGTTTTTCACTTCCCCCTTCACCCCCAGCCAGTGGAGGACTCCATTCTCCTTGCACACATAACATTAGGCTAAGGCCTTTTAGGTACTTCTAGTAGACTCATAGGGCTACACACACCTCAAATCTTGTGGCTCAATTTAGCGCAAAGCTGTAGATTTTTGCTAATTACTGGGCGTTGTTTTTCTAAAGGGAATTGAAGATTTCTTCAAGCTCAGTTCAAATGTTTCTAATTCCTCCTAGCCCAAGGTGTAATCAAGCATGCTCTACAAGCTGGTGAAGACAGAATTGAGTTTCATCAAGTCTACAGTGAGATCGAAGCTGTTCATCAAATCTGCAGGTGACTTTGGTAAAACAGAGATTAAGCTTTCAATAATTGGTCAAATCTTGTGTTTCTTGGCTTAATCCTCTACTAGACTCATTGTTATTTATGCCTTTGAAAGCATTTGAGCTCATTTGAAGTGGAAGGCACCAGATCTGGGCTCCCCGCATACTCTGTTTTTTGCACACAAAACAGAGCATTAATTTGCTAATCAGTGATTAATCAATGCTAATCACTATATTTTGGTGCAATTGAGGGTTCAAATTAACCATTAGGTATCTGATACAGATCCCTATAGCTTCAGATTACAAATCGGAGTTGGTTTGATACTCCAACCATCCGGTACAAATTGGTTACCCTTGATTTAATGTAATTTCTGGGAAAATTGTGCTGATAAAATTGTGAAAATCATCATTTTGCATTTAACCCTTGGTTAATGCCTATAAATCTCACTCAAAATCAAGATTATTCACAGCCAGAGTTGCATTTGGGAATGTGCATGAGAATGAATGCTATACGCATTATGTATTGGGCACTTTTTATCAGTGTAAAAATGGGAACAGACACTGCCCTTGTCCAGATTAAGGCAAGAGGTAAGACCTCCCGCATAAATTTGGGTTTGCATTGCATAATGATACAAAATAAACATAAAAAGCCCAAAAGAACTGTCAGCAAAACATTGAAACATGTTGCTCACATGGAGCAAAAAGACCTGACGGACGAGCTCATGGCCCCAGCCATGAAAGAAGAAGAATATCTCTTCCCAAGAAGAGGATCCACACCAAGAAGATCTGAAGGAAGACATGGACACGAGAAGAGAAGCTGCCACAAGAAGAGAAGCTGTCCCAAGAAGACTGAAAGAAGAGACAGACGCGTGGAGAGATGCTGCCATGACAAGAAGACTGAAGACAAGAGAAGATGTGAGGCTCCAATGAGTGAAGAGCCATGTGAAAATCTCTGAGAGAGAGAGAGAGAGAGAGACCCCACAACCCAATGTAACCTGCCCCAATAAAGTAAAACCACCTCTGAGCCACCGATGATGTAGGCCAAGTGGTAGATGTATGCGTGAGCACTTTAGTCAAGGTCGCGGGCACTTATAGTAGCCTTGGACACATAGAGAGAGAGAGTGTCAAGGACTATGGAGTTTAGGGACTTGAGGCACTAGTCGCGGACTGTCAAGTAAGAAAGAAACTTGATACAGGGTCCAGGTGTGCTGAGATAACTTGAGGGGAGGAGTAGACACTGGTCGCGGACTATCAAGTAAAGGGAGGCAAACTTGGTATAGGGTCTAGGTGTACTAGGATTATTCACTTGAGGGGAGGTGTTGAAATATACAAGTGAATAGGGGTGTGTGTGGGAACAAGCTCTTGGATAGAGGCTGTAAAAGAGAAGATGTAATTGTGAAAGAACCTGTGAAAAGGTGAGAAGAATCTACTGGGAGAGAATAAAGGGTAGCATGAGAGAATTTAGGAGTGTGGAGTTATTCTGGGAGATATTCAGGGAAAAGAGAAGAGGTGGAGAGAATCAGGCAAGAGGTGGAGATATTTTGGGAGTGAATCATGGAGAAATCAATGGGATTTGATGCTTGATGTAAACTCTATAAATTGAGGCATAGCCCTAATGAGAATTTGCTGGTTTTTGAGTATCCATGCCTACATTAATCTATTTGTTGTTAATTATTCACTAATTATGCCTTAATCATTTGCTAATCACTTTGTTAATCATGTTGATTCTAGTGTATGATCCACCATAGCTCATCATTTTGCTCAAATTTCAACACAGAGAAACTCTGGAAGTTCAATGATGCATTGGTGAGCAAAGGTTGGCCTAATGATGTCCACGCTTCATAAGACAAAACATTGCAGTCGGCTCCCGAATCTATAAGTGCAGACGCTGCAAAGATTGCTCTTTGAGTAGGGATCCTTACTTCAATATGAAAGGGATCTACAAAGTCTTCATCATCATTCAAGTGGATGGCCATGATAGCTGCCTTGCGGCGCTCTCGTGCTAGTGCTACTCTAGCCTTAGCTTCTTCTTTTGCTTGACTTTGTAACAAAGCTTGGGCTTTTTTACGTGTCTGACTAGCATGTATGCGTATCAGCATATCATCTGTTAAAGGTTCTTCATAGCGCTTCCAGCGGCTACAATTGATGAAGTTAGTCATTGGCTCTCCGTCTAAGGTTTCCAACCTTACTGCACCACTCGCACTAAGCTCGTTGATTACAAATGGACCAAGTCCTCGCATTTTCAATTTGCATTTTTGTTTCTTCAATGTGTAAAGCAACACTAGATCACCTCTTCTAAAGCGACCTTTCTTTACATGCGTATCATGCCAACGCTTTTGGTGGCGTCGTTTTTCAGCATACATGCCATGACTGCCAATAGCCTGTCTTCATCTAGCCTCTCCAATTCATCGATCCGTGTAGAGAATTTATGATCCGTCCACTCAAGTTGTTTTGCAACTCGAAGTGTAGGTACAATAAATTCTATTGGAAGGATAGTGTCCAATCCAAAAACTAGATTGAAAGGTGTCGTGCCTATGGACGTTTTGTAAGCAATTCGGTAAGCCCAAAGAACTGAGTTGTGAGATCCCTGTTCCCACCGAGCAATGAATTCGGGGTACTAGCAGCGGAAGTAGCACTTCTCGCGTGGGACAGGGTCCCACACTCGGGGCCTCGTCCATGGATATCCGGACAAGAGACTAATTCGTCGGTTTTTCCAAAAACGAACCCAGAAAAACTTCCCTTACCCGGAAAGCACGGGCGATTCCACCAGGATAGCTTTTTACTCTAATGTGGTCAAGACCATTACTGATCAAACTGATCCGACTGCACCTATAAAGGTACTCGGTCAGATCAAGGAAGAAACTTACACTTGGATCATTGGGATCAACGCTTTTTTCCCCATCAAGAGGCACAGCCGTTGATTCCTATCCATAGAACAATTACTATCCGGGATTTACTTCATCTATCGTAATAACAAAAATTAAGTCTCGGTTTACGGATCCATCAGTCCAGCCTAACCCCATCCAATCCCATGGGTTAGCTAACCGCCCAACCACTGTAGTGATGGGATCCAATTAGGAATTTGGTTAGGTTTTGTCCCGGGTACCAAGGAAAAGAGTTCCAAGGCCCCCTAGCCGGAAGTTCATGCAAACATAAAACTAGTCACACCACTTACACACCCAATATGAAATTGCCTTTTTCTCAGCATCAGTTGACTTTAAAACAATCCTTTAATAAACCATCATGTCACTGATGACAATCCTCAAAGTCTCTGGTTGAATCCTTATTTCCAGTCATTCATTCATCGCGGTACTTATAGCATCATTGGCAACCAGAACGCTCACCACCTGTTCACTCAGGGGCCTTTTCAATAGTTCCTAGCTCATAGTACCCGACAATATTTTCACATATAAAATCAAAATGGAATCCTCGTTGAAGATCAGCAAGATCAACCAACAGACCCATATAAAAGAGCCATGGACTCATCCGTTGAGGACCAGCAAGGTCAGTCAACCAGATCCATGCCCGATTTCAGAAAACAATTCTTACTCTTGTTCCAATATCTTCCACGACGCACGTGTGGGTATCCTAGGCGACCCATAGCCCGAGCACTGTATGGTTAGCACCCTCTAGGATCCTTCGCAGGTGACCTAGCGCTTCACTCATAGGCCGCTTCCATGGTCCCTCATCCACCGTACCGGAAGCTCACCATTTTAATCGAACCGAGGCTGGTCAAGACCTCGGCCGACTTTGCTACGCAAGACGTCCTCCATTGACTCTCCGTCAGTAGTTGCAACTTTATCAGTTAGGTCTCCATGACCTTAATCCACAAGACGGTCAAAATGCTTCCCCAGCATTCTTGACATAAAACAGTCATTTACAAACAGTCACAAAATACAGTTTCTATATCAAACTCTCGTCTTTCCACATTATCCCTTCTTAATCCACATTACTTAATCCACATTCCATTCAATGTGTATTCATTTTCATCCATTTACTCATATCGACGACACATTATTTTCCATACGCATTCACGTTCATTATTCTACATTCACCTCCATGTTCGTACATCCACATCATACCTCCAATCCCACATCCACATACATACATCCACATCCACATTCACATATGCATATATCCACATCTCCATGCATACATCCACATCCACATTCACATTCACATCCATACATCTACATCTACATGCATACATCCACACCTCCATGTATACATCCACATCCACATTCTCATTCACATCCATACTCCTACATCTACATGTATACATCCGCATCTCTATGTATACATCCATATCCATATTCTCATTCACATCCATACATCTACATCTACATGCATACATCCACATCTCCATGTATACATCCACATCCACACATCCACATACATACATCCATTTCCACATTCCCATTCATATAGCCCCATACGCCTTCACATCTATTCTTTTACATCACATCCATTCTCGCCCTATCACAACCCATATACATCTTATCTCACCACATACACTTCTTATCTCATCCCATACACATCTTATCACATCTTAACTCATCTTATCACATCCTAACTCATCTCTTATGCATCTTATCACATCTTATCACATCCCATACACCTCTTATCACATCTCATACACCTCTTATCACATCCTAACTCATCTTATCACATCCTAACTCATCTCATATATATCTTATCACATCTTTACTCATCTTATCACATCAAAACTCATCTCTTATGCATCTTATCACATCTTATCACATCCCATACACCTCTTATCACATCTCATACACCTCTTATCACTATGTTAATAACACAAAAAATCTTGTGATCACATGTTATATTCACAAAGCTTTCACAAGGGCCTAAAAAAATTATCTTTGTCGGACATAAAAAATCTTCTTAGGTGGCCACTGACCTGCTATTATGTGAAGATGGTAACATGAGAACATGTGAATAGCTTATTCCCATGTGTAGCCAAGCTTTTAAGGGGTTCCCAAATGGCAAGTGACCTGTTATTTTGTGAACGGTAACATGAGAACATGTGAATAACTTGTTCACATGTGTTATTATCACAAAAAATCTTGTGATCACGTGAATATTAAATCCCTGGTTTCATTAGATGATTGTTTTAAAGATAGCTGAATCTATGAAAAAGACAATTTCATATTGGGTGTGTAAGTGGTGTGATTGGCATTAATTTTGCATGAATATCCAGGCAGGGGACCTGGGAACTCTTTTCCCTGGTACCTAGGACAATTTCATATTGGGTGTGTAAGTGGTGTGATTGGCATTAATTTTGCATGAATATCCAGGCAGGGGATCTGGGAACTCTTTTCCCTGGTACCTAGGATAAAACCTAACCAAATTCCTAATTGGATCCCATCACTACAATGGTTGACCCATGGGAGTGGATGGGGTTAGGCTGGACTCATGGATCCGTAAAATGAGACTCAATTCTATTATAGTACGATAGATGAAGTAGATCCCGGACAGTAATTGTTCTATGGAAAAATAATCATTGGCTGTGCCTCTTGATGGGGAAAAAAGCGTTGGTTTCTATGATCCAAGTGCAAGTATCTTCCTTGATCTGACCAAGTGACTCACAGGTTCGGTTGGATTAGTTTGGTCAGTAATGACCTTGACTACGTTAGAGTACAAATATCCTAGTGGACTCGCTCGTGCTTTCCGGTAGGGGAGAGTTTTTCCGGGTGAAGAACCAAGGGATTAGTCTCTTGTTCGGATATCCGTGGGCGAGGCCCTGAGTGAGGGATCCTGCCTCGCATAAGGAGTGCTACTTCCGCTGGTAGCACCCCCGAATCCGTTGCGTGGAGGGGGTAGTGATCTTTCAATTAGAGCGATTCTAATCATAAGGGAAGCATCTACGTCTTCTTGTTGTTCAATTTATGATTATGATATCATGTCTTACAAGATTGATCTTTGGTAACAGTTTTGTGTAGGGTTGATTGGTTCTTTGATTATATGTTGCCTGCATGGTTTTATAGCTCCACTTGTTGTAATTAGAGTTGTTTCTTAATCGTGTCCTTTAGACAGATGCTTGCTATACAAGCTACAATTAGATACAAAACATGCCTTGCAAGTTGAGTCATAACGTGGTGCTTTTTCTTAACGTGGTGCTTTTTTGTATTATTATTTTTGTCTTTTATGGACCTCTAAGTTTGCTTACGTGCATGAGACACGGGTCTCCACTTTTACAGTTCTAATTTTGGTTCACGTTCTATTCTTTACACGATAACTTTATGCTTGTCGTCTGGTGCATGCCTATTTTTTGCTACGTTTCTCATATCTCATACATGGTCTGTAAGTTCTGCAATCTTATCTTGTACGTGTTCTTACAACCCGACATGGCAAACACCATACTTGTTAACGGATTTCCTTCTGGGCAGTGCTCTGTTCCTCTTTTCCAAGGCCAAGGATTTCTTGGTTGGAAATACAAGATGCTATTAATTTTGGAAGGAGACAAATTGGCAGATATTGTTCTTGGTATTCTTGCATGCCCTCCTCAACCTATTGATCCACTTCAGAATGATGTTATTATTACCGAAGGTCCTATTTTTGAACAGTGGAAAATTGATCATGCACACTGAATTTGTCATGATAAGGCTGCTTGTCGGTATATACTTTCTGCCCTTAACGATTCACCCATGCTAGATGTTTATCCATTATCCACATCATATGCTATATGGGACTATCTTATCATTATGTTTGAGAAGAAAACTGTTACAAAGGTTCTGTATCTCCGTAATCTTTTGGGCAAGCTTCAATTCAAGGCAGGTACATCCATGTCTAGTCACATTGAATCATTCAAAGGTATTATGAATCAACTTTTTGCAGGGGATCCTATTCCTCGAACTCAATTGGTTACACACCTTCTTGATACGATGAAGGATCCTTTGTATGATAATATTGTCACTATATTATCTAACAAGGATGGAATTGACTTTGAGCATACATGTATTTCTTTGATTGAATATTCTCAATGTCATGATCGTCAGACGTCAGTAACTCATGAAACGGTAATGATTGCCCAAGAGTACATAGAATCAGATACAGCCTTTACTGTCCAGAGACGTCCATTTCAGCAACGCCCTTCTTCCTCCTCCCAATTTACATCTCGTGGCTTCCAAAGAGGAGGTAATTCTTCTCGTTTGAGATTTTCTCAAAAGCGTTGTTCTTATTGTGACAAAACTGGTCACTTGGTATCTGAATGTTGGGCATGAGAGTACGATGAAGAACACAGTATTACAAATAAGAAACCTCCTTTATCAAGGGGTTCTTCCTCTTTTGCAACCTATGAATACTGTGGGAGCACAAGGCATTCATCCAATCTCGTCGATGCTTCAAGAGACGTTATGATGAACCTTGAAATCAAGCTTATGCTACTCAACAAAATCCTCATGATGAAGACAATGTTCATCATCAAGAGGCTAATTTGGTTCATTATAATGTCTCTCCAGAAAAGGTACTACATGTTCGTGATGGTTCTCTCTTTATTGTTGATTCTGGTGCTACTGGCAACATGACATCAATTGCAATGGTTACACAATTATCATCCAATTCCTATCAAGAAAGTGGTTTATCTTGCTGATAATATAACTTGCCAAGTAATGGGTATTGGCGACTTGTATTTGGGAACTTCTTTCTCAACCAAAATAGTGTTAGGAGTTTTATATGTCCTCAATTTACAAAGAAACTTACTTTCTATTGCGCGACTTGTGGATCTTGGTCTATTTGCTGGATTTGATAATACAAAGTGTCGCATTGAAAAGGTTGGCACCACTATTGCGGTTGCTCCTTCGACATGGTAATCTCTTTGAACTTTCATTGAATGAGGATGATGCAAATGTTGTTACAACTCTAGGAGATCTGGATTGTAAGGAATGGCATCATCGGTTTGCTCACTCAAATTTCTCAAAGCTTCTTGATATTCATCGTCATCATGATCTTGTGAGAGGTATGGACCTCAAATCTCACCCGCATATGGGGATATGTGAATATTGTGCTCTAGGCAAACATCATAAGTCATTTCCAATGTCTACAAATATTCATTCAAATAATCTTTTGGATCTCATTCATACTGATATTTGTGGACCCTTTTCTCCATCCAAGTCTTGCTACCGTTACTTCATTACTTTTATTGATGACTATTCACGGTATACAAATGTCTTTTTGCTTCGACATAAATCAGAAGCATTGGACACATTTAAGAGGTACCCAAATATCTGTGGAGAATCACACTGGTCGAAGAGTCAAATTTATTTGAAGTGATAATGGTGGTGAATATATTTCCAACTTATTTCATGATCATTGCATCAACCACGGCATCCACCATGAGTATACCATTCCATATTCTCCCTACAGAATGGAGTTATAGAGCGAAAGAATCGTATAATTTTGAATGCAATCAGATGTATACTTATTCATTCTAGATTATCTCGCTCTTTTTGGGCAAAAAGAGCGAGATATAGAGCGAAAGATTTTTGGACAATGATTTGCATGATGAAAACACTCTTTTGATGGATATTGGAGACAAGTCTATTTATTGATGTTCATCCTACGGTTCAAAGGAGACTGCTAAAGATCTTGATATCTATGTTGATCTTCCTATTGAACTTGAGCACGGTGTAAATCATGTATATGATGATGATGATCCTCCTATTGAACTTGAGCACGGTGCAAATCATGTATATGATGATGATCTTGAAACCTTTAATCACGTATTGGCTGTTTGTGATATCCTTCAACTTATGCAAAAGCTATGTCCTCTCCACAAAAGGAACAATGGAAGGAAGCCATGGAAGCTGAATATGAGTCTTTAATCTTGAAAGGTACATGGGTTCTTACCAATCTACCTTGTGATCGTACTCCTATCAAATGTAAGTGGATTTACGAAACTAAAACAAAGGCAGATGGATCCTTTGATAAATTAAAAGCTCGTTTAGTTGCAAAGGGATACTCACAAATTACAGGGATTGACTATCATGACACTTTTTCACCCGTAGTTCGTAGTATAAGCATTCGAGTACTACTAGCTTTTGCAACTCAGTTTGTATTTGGAAATACATCAAATGGATGTTAAGATAGCTTTTCTTAATGGAGGAAATATATATGGAGCAACCTGAAGGATTTACAATTCCCAGAAAGGAACATCTTGTATGCCAACTCCACCGTGCTTTGTATGGACTAAAACAAGCTTCACGATCATGGTACATCAAGATTTATCAATTTCTCACATCTCAAGGGTTTGTTTCTTGCTTTTCTGATCAAAATCTTTATATCAAGTGCAATGTGAATAACCATTTTGTGATATTGGCCCTTTATGTTGATGACACTATACTTGTGTCTAAAAATCTATCTTTCATGCAACAAGTAAAAAAGGTTTTATCCTCAGCCTTTGATATGGTGGATCTTGGCGACATCCATTCATGCCTTGGTATTCAAGTTCAAAGGTATCATCACAATTGTATTTTGCTTCTTTGTCAAACAAAGTTTATCCAAGATATTATTCAAAAGTTTGGATTGGCTATTGCACATTCGGCAAACATTTTTAATGTTTATGCATAAATAGTTAATTAGCAAAAAGAGGAATTTCTAGTAATTCATTTTTATGATGAAAGAGGAATTCCTATGACATTTGGAATTCCATCATTTAATGGAAAAAGAGAAATTCCTAACATATTAAAATTATTGGATATTTTATTTAAATTCAAAGATGAATTTTAGATAAATTTATTTTATCTATTAGAAATATTTAAATGGTAAAAGAGGAATTCCTATGACATTTGAAACTCCATCATTTAGATGGGAAAAGAGAAATTCCTATCATTTGAATTAATGGGTATTTTAGTTTAGATGAAATTATTTTATGAGAAATATTTGATAATAAAAGAGGTATTCCCATGACATTGGAATGCAAATAATAAAATGCAAAAAGAGGAATTCCCATGGTATTTGAGATCCAAAAAATTAAATGGGAAGAAGAGAATTTTTAGTATGATTGAATTTATATTTATTTATCAAACAAAGTGAAAATATGGGTAGAATTGATTTCTGTAAATTCTATGATTTCTTTTATTCAAAAGAGGAATATTGAATATAATTAATTGAGGAATTGAGAGGGAATATATAAATAGTCGTCGAGAAAAAGAATCTTTATCTAAGCCAAGCAATTAGCAGAAATTTAGAAAAAGTCCCATTATCGATATCAAAGTAGAAAAAGTTACTAAATGGGAATAGGATGTGGAATGGATGTGATGAGATGTAAATGGGATGTGATAAGATTTAACTGGGATGTGATAGGATGTGACTGGATTTGATAAGATGTAAATGGGATGTGATAGGATGTGATTGGATTTGATAAGATGTAAATGGGATGTGATAAGATGTAAATGAGATGCGATAGGATGTGAATGTTAGAATTAGGGTTGCAGGAAAGCACACAAAGCTTGGAGAAGAAGAAGCAAGAATGCACACAACACACAATGTATTAGATTATGTCAATGTACAAAAGATAAGTTAACCCTAGAAGGATGGGCGTATATACAAGCCAGGGAAAAAAACCTCCTAAAGAGGAAAAAAGTGCCCCGGCGGTCCTAAGTGTGTTCACACACATCACTGCCGATATATATGGCAACAAATCCCCCCTGGGAGTGATGGTGTGAACGAGAGCTGGCACTCATGTATAGGGGAGTACCATGCCCGAAGTAGATCAGTCCACAAAGGGGAGCAAGCCCAAAGCTTTACGGAAAGCTTCGAACTTCTCACGAGGAAGCGCCTTTGTGAAAAGATCGACGAGGTTGTCCTGTGTTGGCACATAGGCCAAGCTGATCTCTCCTGTTGAGAGTCTCTCCCTGACATAGTGATAAAGTACCTCAATGTGCTTTGTGCGAGCATGAATAACTGGGTTTCTTGCAACTGCCAATGCATTCTGACTGTGAGTGAAGATAGAGGTGGCAGACTCCTGTCCAACACCCAAGTCAGCCACCATAAGCCGTCTGAGCCACACACACTCAATCGTAGCTGTGAAAGCTGCCCTGTACTCAGCTTCACAACTAGAAGTGGCCACAGTAGGTTGCTTCTTGCTCAACCAAGATATGCATGAGCTACCGAGCATGAAACAAAAACCACTTCTGGACACTCTTGTGTCATAGCAACCAGCCCAATCTGAGTCCAAAAAAGCATGTAAATTTGGCAGCAACGATCCCCCCTTGGGATAAAATAACCCAAGATGTATGGTGCCACTCAAGTAACGAAAGATGCGTTTAATTGCTTTCCAATGCTGAGACCCTGGGCTATGCATAAACCTGCTCACCTGAGACTGCAAACTGAATGTCCGACCTCGTAATGCATACATAAATGAGGCAACCAACAGCTGTCTGATAGAGTGTGACATCAAAGTGATCTCCAGCATCATGAAGACTCAACTTCAAACCTGTCTCCATTGGAGTAGCAATAGGCTTGCAGTCTTCAAGGCCAAATCTCCGTAACAATGTCTCAATATACTTTGTCTGACACAAAGCAATACCTCCATCACACTACTTAAATTGTATCCCCAAATAATGATGCAAATGCCCCAAATCTGACGTCTCAAAAGAGGCATTCAAATCAGCCTTAAAATTAGCAATATGACTCTCATTTGGTCCTGTGAGCAGCATGTCATCGACATAGAGAGCAATGATTAGATGTACATCACCCACACGTTTAGCATACATAGTGCTTTCTGTTGGACTATTCTGAAAACCGTATGCAGTCAAATATGCATGTATCTTTTCATACCAAGCTCGTGGAGCTTGCTTTAAACCATATAAAGCCTTTTTCAACTTGCACACTTTGTTTTCCTGCCCTCTTTGAACAAAACCACGAGGCTGCGATACATACACTTCCTCATGCAAATCTCCATTCAAGAACGCAGTCTTTATGTCCAACTGATGTACATTCCAACCATTATGAACTGCCAATGCACAAATGCTACGAATGGTAGTCATACGACAAGTGGGAGCAAAGGTCTCATCAAAATCAATGCCCTTTTCTTGAGCATAACCCTTTGCAACAAGTCTAGCTTTATAGCGATCAACACTGCCATCTGGCTTTTGTTTCAACTTAAAACCCACTTACATCCAATGGCCTTTTTACCAATAGGCAAATCACACAAAGACCATGTACCATTCTTCATTATAGCATCATATTCACTTTGCATTGCAGCCAACCAATTTTCTGATTTTTGTGCCTCATCAAATGAAAGAGGTTCTTCCTCTTCACACATACTAGACACAGCCAAAGCATAACAATCTGATGCATAAGAGGCATGCTGAAAACCTAAACAAGTACGACTAGATATAGGTGTATCAATTTTACTATCACGCAAGGTTTGCACCAGCCATTTAGGCATACCTTTAGCCTGCTCATTTTCAGCCCTATCCTCATGAATTACATCCTGTAAATCTGCATCAGAAATAGGCTGATCTATGATGTCGTTTGAAATCTGCATAGGCTGAGTATTTGCCTCATTAGGACTTACATTTGAATTCCCACCTGTAAATAGAGGCAACAACGTATCAAATATATCCCGTGAGCTCACACCTGTAAATAGAGGCAACAATGTATCAAATATATCCCGTGAGCTCACACCTGTCTCTTTGGTACATGATAACAAAGGCTGCACAGCATCTTCCACAAAAACATCATCTGGACTAATCAAGATACGCTTTGACTGCGGATGATACAATCTGTAACCCTTGCTCTCAGCACTGTAACCAACAAAAATGCATTTGACAGCCTTATCATCCAATTTTCTGTGTTGTTGCACAAGCACTAAAGCATAGGCCAAGCAACCAAAGACACGCAAGTGACCAATAGAAGGCTTCCTGCCATGTCAAGCTTCGTATGGAGTAATAGACTGCAAGGCCCTATAGTGGGACACCTGTTGAGTACATATGCAGCACACATGACAGCCTCAAGCCAAAACGCATGTGGCAAAGCTTAGCTCTTGACCATACATCGTGCCATCTCCATAAGTGACATGTTTTTCCTCTCAGCAACACCATTTTGCTGAGGGGTATACGGCACTGTACATTGGTGTTTTATCCCACGACTAGCCAGAAATGCATCAAACTCTTTAGACATGTACTCCCCCCCTCGATCAGAACGGAGGGTGCCCATAGTACAATTGGATACATTTTTAACCATAAGCATAAACTGTTTGAAGCACAAAAACACTTCGAACTTTGCCTTCAGTGGATATACCCATGCATGCCTTGAGTAATCATCAATGAAAGTCACGAAGTACAAGTGCAAATGACAGAGTTTGCATAGACCCACATACATCACTATGTACAAGTTGCAATTTGCGAGTGGCCCTTACAGAACCATCCTTTGGAAATCCAGAACGCTGCATTTTGCCCAAAATACATCCTTCACAAACATGTTTTAGTGGTGCCTCAAGAGGGGGCAATGAAGCAACCATATCAAATTTCTGCAAACACAGCAAACTAGAAAAGTTCAGATGACCAAAACGAGCATGCCATAGTTTTGCATCTGAAACTGCCTTTTTATCTGAAACTGCATTTGCTGAATCTTCCACACACTTGTCATAAGAATTTTGAGATCTTTAATCTCAGCAAGAAAAACATTCATGTCATCATCTTCCTGCATAATCTTCGATAGCTTGTTACGCAGGTAAGAGATTTTTGCCTCGTATGACCTGCATACAAATCAGCTAGAATATCCCAAGCTTGTTTTACTGTTTTAGCTGAACGAATATGTGGGGTGATGTTACGTTTGACAGAAAGTGCAATCAAGGCATGAGCCTACGCATCTTTACCATCCCAACGAGCTTGTTCAGCAGTGGGTAAAACAGTAGCGAAATAGTAGAGCTGCTAGAACCTGTAACATTCTCAACAGATCCTACATCCACCGAGCCTGGACGTACATCCATACCCTGCACAATGTTCCACACTCCTTTTGCAACCAAAATATGCTGCATCATATATGCCCAAAGTGGGTAGTTGCTGTCTCCATCCAATTTGTCATCAGCAGAGACATGCGAAATATATCATTGCTTTATCAGCCATGGCCACTGACTGAAATTGATGCAAAAGCTACCTGTAATGAAGCAAAGACTGAACAGAGAACAACTTGTGCTATGTAGCATGGTCCACAATAGAATACGTATGCCTGTTCTGCACAAAACTGCACTGTCAAAATTTTTGCAGAAAATGACAGAAACACCTGTGCAGAACTTGCAATGCAAAAACGGAGCCCGAAACGACCTCAGATGCGATTTCTGAGAACGCAAAGCCCTACGGGTTTATTTGCAGAGTATAGGGACCTACAAGCGCTCGTGAAAGCTCACCTCAATCGGAGAATGTGAGTCGGAGGGTGCCGGCGGCGTAGCCCTGGGAGAGCCGATGCCTGCTCTGATACCAATTGTTGGAATTAGGGTTGCAGGAAAGCACACAAAGCTTGGAGAAGAAGAAGTAAGAATGCACACAACACACAATGTATTAGATTGTGTCAATGTACAAAAGATAAGTTAGCCCTAGAAGGATGGGCGTATATACAAGCCGGGGAAAAAAACCTCCTAAAGAGGGAAAAAGTGCCCCGGCGGTCTTAAGTGTGTTCACACACATCACTGCCTATATATGGCAATAGTGAATGGATGTGATAATATGTAAATGAGATGCGATAGGATGTGATAAGATGTAAATAGGATGTGATAAGATGTCATGTAAATAGGATGTGATAAGATGTGATGTAATGAAAATGGATGTGGATGTGAATGATGAGATGAGAGGATATGTGAAAGGGTGAGATGGGAAGTACATGGATGTGGATGTGGATGTGTATGTGAAATAATGGATGTGGATGTGTATGTAAAAGAATGGATGTGGATGTGTATGTGAAAGAATGGATGTGGATGTGGATGTGTATGTGAAATAATGGATGTGGATGTGTATGAAAGAAAGGATGTGGTGGATGTGTATGCGAAAGTCTAATGGATGTGGATATGTATGTGAAAGAATGGATGTGAATGTGTATGCGAAAGAATGGATGTGGATGTGAAAGAATGGATGTGGATGTGTATGTGAAAGAATGGATGTGGATGTGTATGTGAAATAATGGATGTGGATGTGTATATGAAAAAATGGATGTGAATGTGTATGTGAAAGGCTGTGATGTGATATAAAGGGATGTGGATGTGATGTGGATGTGATGTGATGTGGATGGGATGTGGATGTGATGTGGTGTAAAGGGATGTGGATGTGAATGTGATGTAGATGTGGATGAGATGTGGTGTGATGAACAGAGATATGGATCTAATGTGATGTGGATGTGGATGAGATGTGATGTGATGTGAGGAGATGTGATGTGATGTGAATATATGTGGATGTGAAGTGATAGATGTGAATCTATGGATAGATGTGAATAGCCGTGCATGTGAATGATTGGATGGATATGGATGAATGAGATGGGATGTGATATGAATGAGATATGATATGGATGTGATGTAATGTGGATAAAATGTATGTGATGTGATGGGGATACAATGAATGTGATGAATGTGAATGTGATGTCATGTCATGTGAATTGGGATGTGAATGAATGATATGGGATGTGAATGGAGGAGATGTGATGTGATGTGAATGATATGCGATGTGAATGGAGGAGATGTGATGTGATGTGAATCGGGATGTGAATGAATGAGATGTGATGTGAAATGGATGTGATGTAAATTGGGATAGATGTGAATGGATGATATGTGATGTGAATGAATGTGATGTGAATCGGGATAGACTTCAATGAATGAGATGTGAGGTGAAATGGATGTGATGTGATGTGATGTGGATCGGGGTAGATATGAATGGATGAGATGTGAATGAATGTGATGTGATGAGATGTGGATATGGGTGGATGCGAGTGGATGAGATGTGATGATAAATGAGAAAAGATGTGATGAGATGGGAAATGATGTGATTCAATGAGAATGGGAATACATATGAATTGGATGGAGAATAAATAATGTGGATTGATGTGGAACAATGTGGAAAGACGAGAGTTCCTTATAGAAACTATATTTATGACCTGTTTTTAAATGACTGTTTAATGTCAAGAATACTGGAGAAGCATTTTGACCGTCTTGTGAATGAGCTCGTGGAGACCTAACTCATAAAGTTGCAACATATGACGGAGAGTCAATGGAGGACGTCTCGCATAGCAAGGTCTCGGCCGAGGTCTTGAAAAAACCAAATGATTTTGGTTAGACCACACTACGGGAGGGATGGCCAGTAAACTACTTGCCCATCTCTTGAATCTGAATCAAGCAAAAACCTCGTGTGACCAATTCCAATTCTTGACATAAAGAATAGACTACCGTTGAATTAGCATAGTTTTCCCTTACCTGAAATCACCAAGAATCTAGTTGGAAATTTAGTCAAATGATGGGTAGATTACCCTGATGAGAGATCAATGATTCTCATTAAGAAAATCTGGATTAAGGGAAAAGGGTTTTGTGGAACCAATCTTGAATCGGGAATTCTACTTGCATAGAACCTCTGTTTTGTTTTAAAGGATTGTTTTACGCTAGAATCCTAGAGGAAACCTTTGGTATGTGTTTAACTAAGGAGAGACTCGTTGTTGCAAAGACGGGGAGTCGTTGAGGGATTTCGCTCTCGCGACAAAGCCTGCCGAGGTCTTGACCAACCTCAGTATGGTTAAAATGGTGCGCTTCTGGTACGATGGGCAAGTACCGATGAAGTGGTGCCTGAGTGAAGTGCTAGGACACCTAAGTAGGATCCTAGAGGGTTCTGACCAGGTGATGGATAGGCTCGCGGTTGCTAGGACACCCATGCGTACGTCAAGGAAGATACGAATGAATTGGAAGAAATTACTTTTGTGAACTGAATTTTGATATTGGATCTCGTTGGTTGACCAGCTGGTCTTCAACCGAGAGTCCGGATGATATATTTTGTAAAACAATGGAATCAATATTTTGGAGGATTATGATCAATAATACTATGATTTCTTTTAAAGATTATTTTAAAGACAACCAAATATACTAAAATGGCAATTTCATATTCGGTGTGTAAGTGGTATGACTACCTTAAGTTTTTCTTGAAGCGTCAGCTAGGGGACCAAGGAACTCTTTTCCTCTCGGTACCCGAGCAAAACATAACCAAATTTTTATAAAGCAATCCCACCAATGCAGTGGTTGGGGGCGGGTGGCTAACCCATGGGTTTTGGTTGGGGTTAGGCTAGATTGGGGGATTCGTGCGATACAAATAGTTTTGATTAAGCTACGTTAGTTAGAATAAGTCCTAGAAAGGCCCTTGTTCTGTGGGAGGGAATCCTCGCTCTACTAAAAGAGGAAAAAAGCGGTGATTCTATGGACCAAGTGCAAGTCTCTTCCTTGATTTGACCATGTGACTTTTGGGTTTGGTCCGATCAGTTTGGTTAGTTAAGACTTTGACTGGATAGATCAATTATCCCATTAGATGATTTTCCTGGAGGAATCGCTCGTGCCTTCCGGGTGAGGGAAGTTTTTTCATAGTTCGATTTTGGAGGAACCGCTAGGCCAGTCTCTTGTCTGGATATCCATGGGCAAGGCCTCGAGGGTGGATCCCTACCCGGCATGAGAGGCTGATGCTGCTTCTGCCGTTTGCGCCCTCGGAGGGGGCATTCTCGGAGGGGGAGAGGGTCTCACAGCTGGTATCAGAGCCTTATTGAAAGCTAATAAGGAAAAATGAATTCTTATTATTAGAAATTTATAATAAAAACTCAAAAAGAGCATTTACATATTGTATTTTCATTCCTTAAGCTTCATTAGTGAAGATTTTTAATCAAAGAATTTGGTTTTATAGATGGAAGTTCCAGACTTATCTGGTATTCCCGATCTCACCCAATCACAGGATATGACTGCCTTCGCCTTCGAGCATATCGTCTCTTCCACTACTACAGCTCGAATGAGCCGAGCTAGACTCGCAAGACATTTCGAGAATTTATATTTCCTAGATCTAGTGGAGAGATGGCAGCACAAGTGGCACGCAGCGCATGATGCTAAGGGAGAATATCTCATTGGCCATGGTCCTGTTGAGGATAAAAGTGATTCATGGTGTTATTTAGTATCACCCCACACCTTGAGATTTCAAACTTTCCTGCCATATCTATAGACTTCTTAGATGTTTTATCCCAAGTAGTAAGATAGTAGTTCCTTTGGTAGTGAGGGAACATTTATATCGGGGCATGTCTGTAGCCAAGTATCACCGTCTTATGCATTTCCCAAGGAGGTTTTGACTTTTTGGAGCCGAGATGCTCGATGTACTTATTGCAACCTTTATATGAATAAAGAAATGTTTTGTGGAAAATTCCCTATTATATAAGTGATTGTTATTATTTAACGAATTTAAGAAGAAAGATCTGTTACTCGGATGTCAAAGATCTCCAATAAGATTGTTTACCTTGTTTAAGCAATTATTTTTTGAACCTGTTAAATCCTAGGATCTTGTTGACGAAATCAAAATAGAAATTTAATAATGTATCATTTTTGGCAGAATCATGAGGCAAGTGAACCGTGGACGACAGCCAGATCCTCTCACTGATGAGGAAGAGCTTGAACCCGACGTTCGCAAAGGCTCTCCCCTGAACTTAACCAGGACCCTTCAAAGTTGAAGGAGAGAACTTGGGTGAGGCTGTGGAGAAGTGGGTTGAAGCCATGGAGGAATATTTTGATGTCACCGGATACAACGAGAGGAGAAAAATGGCTCTCGTTAGGCTGAAGATTGTGGAAATAGCCAGGGTGGCATGGAGAAACCATTGTGACACCAACCATCTGGATAAGAATACCCAGTCCTGGAATGATCTCAAAGCTTATCTAAGGAAGATATTTTGTCCCCTTGGATTTTTAGAAACCAAGATGAATGAATTCTTAGAGCTAAACCAGGGGAGCGAAACTATTGAAGAATATCATCAGGCATTTGCTCTTCTCCTCTCAAGTACTCACCACCACTGGAGCAACTCATGGCTAGGTTCATTCAGGGAATCAACAAACCTTTAGACACCCTAGTCAAGAATGCCAAGCCAATTTCCATGGCTGAAGCTGTAAGAATGGCGAAAGACTTTGCCAAAGCCTTCATCATTAAAGTCCCGCAAGCCATCTCCCTCATCTTTCAAGAGATTCCAAACACCAGGAAGTTTTTCCAACCTTCCGCCTCTAAAGAGACATCAAGGTCCCAACCACAATCCGGAGGAGCATTAGGGGAAGAATCATCAATTTTCAGTCCTCCAGACTCCAATAGAGTACCACGATAAGCAATTCAAGCTTTTTATTGATTGAGGCAATACTCATTCTTTTATTTCCCTAGGATGTGTTCGTAAGTCAGTCCTAAATCACAAATGAGGGAAACCTATGGAATTGGCCAGTGGTGTGTGGAAAGATACTTTTCACACAAGTTGAGATAGACCTTATTCAATTTAGTCTAGATGGGAACATAACAGATTGCCAGTTCAGAGTCCTTGTAAGATTCCTCCCCAGCCTCTCAAAATGTCCAGCATATTCTCTTATAATCAATTCCCTCTTCAAAAATATAAGAGATCTTGTCTCTGCCTGTTTTGGCATAGAGAGAGAAAATATTCTAGAGAGAGAATATTTAGATTTTGAATATTTCTGGATAGAAAAATATCTCATGTAATTAAGATGAATTTCCCTGAAACAGAAATTCAAAAAGAACTTTCCAATGTGCAATTGGAATTAATTGGAAATGGGTATAAAGGACCTTAGCCTAAGGGTCTAGATTTTCAAAAAATTTAGATTATGGTCCAATTAAGGTTCCTATGGGCCAATTGGATCAATCCATGTGTGGGGAGGAGATAAATCCAATTTTGTAAAAGAAGATACCCAAAAATGAGTAAATGCTCACATAAGGTGAAGAGTTGAAAATGTACAAGGTTTATTAGTAAAAAACTATGAGCAATATTAAAAATATGAGATATTTTGGGTATAATGATTTCATTTTGACACATATGTAAGGAAGGGGAGTCCCTTCAATTCTCACATAAGCTGAAGAGTTGAATATGTACAAGGTTTATTAATAAGAAACTATGAGTAATTTTAATAATGTGAGATATTTTGGGTATAATGATTTCATTTTGACACATATGTAAGGAAGGGGAGTCCCTTCAATTCTCACATAAGATGAAGAGTTGAATATGTACAAGGTTTATTAGTAAGAAACTATGAGCAATATTAAAAATATGAGATATTTTGAGTATAATGATTCCATTTTTGATACATATGTAAGGAAGGTGAGAGCCTTCAATGAGGCGCCTAATTCACATGCTTGAATGAGTTTTAAACTCATAAATAATGTGATATTTTATCTCTCCTCCCTCCTCATTCAAGTCTAGTTCCAAAAAGTTAGCTTAACTGACCTAAAAATTGACCAAACTGACTTGGAAAATTCTAGAATCAGTTTGTTTGGTTAGGAGCTCAATTTTTCCTATAAATAGGACCCCCCCTTGTTGAAAATATATAGTGTTTAGTGCATTGTTACTCTATTTCACCCAAGCCAAGAACTATGAATTTATTAATAATTCATTAGTTTTTAACATTTCCCTCTTCCAAAGATTGGTTGGCCACTCTTGTCCAAACAAGAGTTGAACCCTCAAACCATCAAGCCAAAGGAAAGCTTTCAAGTCATTAGTAAGTTGGTGATTCTTCTTTTCACTTACTTTTTTGGTTTTTTATGGCTTTAATGGTTCTTATGCTTTATGTCTTCTTTAAAAATGTTATACCTCATTACAAAAAGGTATTTTCCCTCTCTTTCTAACAAAACCAACCATTCTCTATCCTAGGTGAATGGTTAATTGATTAATGTCAAGTTTTTATAATGATTATTTTATTATAAAAGTGTTACTTTTAACTAATTGAATTTTATGCATAGAGGTATGCATATAAGATGATTATTTTATTATAAAAGTGTTACTTTTAGCATAATTGAATTTTATGCATAGAGGTATGCATATAGGATGATTATTTTATTATAAAAGTGTTACTTTTAGCATAATTGAATTTCATGCATAGAGGTGAGCATATAAGATGATTATTTTATTATAAAAGTGTTACTTTTAGCATAATTGAATTTCATGCATAGAGGTATGCATATAAGATGATTATTTTATTATAAAAGTGTTACTTTTAGCATAATTGAATTTCATGCATAGAGGTATGCATATAAGATGATTATTTTATTATAAAAGTGTTACTTTTAACATAATTGAATTTCATGCATAGAGGTATGCGTAAAAGATGAATATTTGATTATAAAAGTGTTACTTTTAGCATAATTGAATTTCATGCATAGAGGTATGCATAAAAGATGAATATTTTATTATAAAAGTGTTACTTTAAGCATAATTGAATTTCATGCATAGAGATATGCATAAAAGATGAATATTTTATTATTATGAAAAAAATAATTATTTTATTATAAAACTGTAAAGAAAAAAAATGATTATTTTATTATAAAAATGTTATTTTCATCATATTGAATTTCGTGCATAGAAATGAAAAAAAAATTATTATTTTATTATAAAATATTACAGAAAAAAATTGATTATTTTATTGTTAAAGTGTTACTTTTATCACAATTGAAATTCTTGCATAGAGGTATGCATAAACGATAAGTTAGGATGTGATAAGAGGTGTATAAGATGTGATAAGAGGTGTATAAGATGTGATGAGAAGTGATAAGATACTTATGGGAGGAGTTAGGATGTGATAAGAAGAGTTAAGATGTGTATGGGATGAGGTAAGAAGTGTATGCAATGGGATAAGATGTATATGAGATGAGTTAGGATGTGATAAGATGAGTTAAGATGTGATAAGAGGTGTATGAGATGTGATAAGATGAGATAAGATGCATATGAGATGAGTTAAGATGTGATAAGAAGAGATAAGATGCATATGAGATGAGTTAGGATGTGATAAGATGAGTTAAGATGTGATAAGATGTGTATGGGATGAGATAAGAAGTGTATGTGATGAGATAAGATGAATATGAGTTGTGATAGGGCGAGAATGGATGTGATGTAAAAGAATAGATGTGAAGGCATATGGGGCTATATGAATGGGAATGTGAAAATGGATGTATGTATGTGGATGTGTGGATGGGAGTGTGGATGTGGATGTGGAAATGGGAGTGTGTATGTATATGGATGTGGAAATGGGAGTGTGGATGTGGATGTATACATGGAGATGTGGATGTATGCATGTAGATGTAGAAGTATGGATGTGAATGAGAATGTGGATGTATGCATGTAGATGTAGAAGTATGGATGTGAATGAGAATGTGGATGTGGATGTGGATGTATACATGGAGATGTGGAGGTATGCATGTAGATGTAGATGTATGGATGTGAGAGAGAATGTGGATGTGGATGTATACATGGAGATGTGGATGTATGCATGTAGATGTAGAAGTATGGATGTGAATGAGAATGTGGATGTGGATGTATACATGGAGATGTGGATGTATGCATGTAGATGTAGATGTATGGATGTGAATGAGAATGTGGATGTAGATGTATGGATGTGAATGAGAATGTGGATGTGGATGTATACATGGAGATGCGGATGTATACATGTAGATGTAGAAGTATGGATGTGAATGAGAATGTCGATGTGGATGTATACATGGAGATGTGGATGTATGCATGAAGATGTAGATGTATGGATGTGAACGAGAATGTGGATGTGGATGTATACTTGGAGATGTAGATGTATGCATGTAGATGTAGATGTATGGATGTGAATGAGAATGTGGATGTGGATTTATACTTGGAGATATAGATGTATGCATGTAGATGTAGATGTATGGATGTGAATGAGAATGTGGATGTTGATGTATACATGGAGATGCAGATGTATACATGTAGATGTAGGAATATGGATGTGAATGTGAATGTGGATGTGGATGTATACATGTAGATGTAGGAATATGGATGTGAATGAGAATGTATACATGGAGGTGTGGATGTATGCATGTAGATGTAGATGTATGGATGTGAATGTGAACGTGGATGTGGATGTATGCATGGAGATGTGGATATATGCATATGTGTGAATGCGGATGTGGATGTATGTATGTGGATGTGGGATTGGAGGTATGATGTGGATGTACGAACATGGAGGTGAATGTAGAATAATGAACCTGAATGCGTATGGAAAATAATGTGTCGTCGATATGAGTAAATGGATGAAAATGAATACACATTGAATGGAATGTGGATTAAGTAATGTGGATTGAGGAAGGATAATGTGGATTAAGTAATGTGGATTGAGGAAGGATAATGTGGAAAGACGAGAGTTCGATATAGAAACTGTATTTTGTGACTGTTTGTAAATGACTTTTTTATGTCAAGAATGCTGGGAAAGCATTTTGACCATCTTGTGGATTAAGGTCATGGAGACGTAACTGATAAGTTGCAACTGCTGACGGAGAGTCAATGGAGGACGTCTCGCGTAGCAAGGTCGACCGAGGTCTTGACCAGCCTCGGTTCGATTTAAATGGTGAGCCGGTACGGTGGATGAGGGACCAAGGAAGTGGCCTATGAGTGAAGCGCTAGGTCACCTGCGAAGGATCCTAGAGGGTGCTGACCATACGGTGCTCAGGCTCTGGGTCGCCGAAGATACCCACACGTGCATCGTGGAAGATATTGGAACAAAAATTTATCAAGTAGCACAAAAAGGTTGTAATTGTGTGATATAATTCATACAAATTGATATTCAAACTCAAAATTTGAAAATTAGTAATTGGGTCTTCAGATGTAAGTACCTCAATTCTATGGAACCCTGACTTGCTTGAGGTCTAGACATGATAGTATTTTCCTTATAGTTCCAAGTATCATGACTACCCGTATATACCGAGGGTATAACTGCAGCTCTTTACCGGCAGTATATACGAGTAAATCTAAGACTTGAAATTATAAGCATTGATGCTATCCAATTGATGAATTCGAATGTGGTTGATATGATTTTTAATTCTGTTTGAGAACTGATGAAATTGATTTGGATTCTTATTGGAAAATGATGAATTCTGAAATTTAGTTGAAATGTAATAAGCTGAACGAAACCACAATGAGGATGAATGGGACGAGTCCCTATGGTGATATTCATAACTAGAATGATGATAATGATTTCAGCAAATCACTATGAGATTAGTGGATTGTGCTGTCAAATTGCTACTGTTAATACTTGACTCAGTAGATCAAGTTAAGGGATGACAAATTGAGAACTTGCTTAACTGAAATCCCCGTGGAGGAATGTTCAGAAGGAAATTTTTCGGTCTAATGGACCATTATTGTGTTAAAGATATGAATGATATGATCTGAATGAATTGTTATTTAATGATGAGTTCTATATAAGGGATGTTTATCCCCGTATTCTGTTGGGTTGACCAGAATATAAGGAACCCTAGAATAAATTGGATCTTAAGAAAAAGTGTTGTCCTCTACTTTGCGAGATGAGGACATCTCGCACCTTTTTAAGTGGGGTAGAATGTAAGATTCCTCCCCCAGCCTTCGAGGTATACAGGAGTAAGAACTTCCTTTTCTGATCTTATAATTATTCCCTCTCTAAAATAAAAGAAAGATTTTGTTTAAAAAAGGGAAGACACTTTATCCAGAATACCTTCCCAGGAGTCCCACCTATTTCAAGGATTCAGAACGATGAGTTCAGAAGTGAGAACCGATGCCAAGGTTTTGGTCATCAGTTAAAAGACTGCCCAACTCCTACCATGAAAAGGGCACAAGGAAGTTTAGAACCCAAATTCAGAGACCAATTCCTTCATACCAATCTAATCAGGGTCCGTCTCTCGGACAAGATTGCTTAACTCAGTTAACTAGGTCCGACCCATTGATTAAGGTCGAGATGACCAGTCAAATGCTTGGCTACATAGAGCAACAGATGCAGGCAATTCATAAAGATTTAAACGCTGTCCACGATCGACAGAAACAATATACAGATAAGAAGATAAGAAGAGGACAGTCAGAGAATTCAAAGAAGCAGATATGGTCTTCATTTGAGTATGGACCAAAAGAAGTTCTTTATCTCTTGGAGAGTATAAGTAGTTATCCCCCAGATATTGTGGACCAAAGAAAGTAGACTTAGCCTACGAACTTCTTTTATCCCCTCATCTCAAAGTTCTTAATGCCTTCTATAGAAAAATGTGCCAAACCCAAATCATGGAAAGACGGTAAAAGTTCAGTGGCAAGATACCGTTGGCTTCTAGGTTACGCTAGCTCCTTCCTTTATATAAGTCGTAACTTTACTTATCGCTCACAGTAATCTTACTTCCATCGATCTCCTTTCTTTCTTAATCTCCTTCATGGCTTGGCAACAGGAATTAGTTTTATCCATGATGATTTCTCACCTTCAAGATGCAAGCGAGTCTTTGAAGAAGGATTTTATAGAACTGTATGAGCGCTCACTTTTTCCTCACCTAGGAACTTCTGTAGCTCAAACCAAATGGCGGACCTATCAAGACATAACTAGGGTAACACCCTGGGGTCAGCAGCACTTTCGTAACAATGTCCGCTTGGCCATGGTTATAGAAGCTTTGGGTTTGGGTCCCCGATACTACTGCGTCATGAGATCAAGGCATCTTGGGTTTTTTGAGCGGATCTTCTTACTGGCGTGTTTTCTTCCTCATCAGAAGATATGCCTTTACCCCGTTTGTGGCTTACCTCTCAGAGGTCCTGTTGTTAGATCACCTCATACCACTGAGATAGGTACGGTAATAACCAACAGAATTATTCCCATAGATGAGTTACCTTATACGTGCGCAGCTTGTGAGTGCTGCTTTTGTGATCATATGATGGACAGGCTTATGGAAGTGTAAAGAGTTCTTCTATCTTTACTGTATATATTCCAAGAATGAATACAGTTTAAATCTTGTTCTTGTCTTGACCCTTACTCTCTTTGAGACTTTTTTTATTTGGTGGTTAATCTTAATTAAATTTTTCTCTAAGTCTCATATTCGTGCATCTAGTGAAATTATCCCAAGTTTGTGAGATGAGGACATCTCACGTTTTTCAAGTGGGAGAGAATGTAAGATTCCTCCCCAGCCTCTCAAAATGTCCAGCATATTCTCCTGTAATCAATTCCCTCTTAAAAAATATAAGAGATCTTGTCTCTGCCTGTTTTGGCATAGAGAGAGAAAATATTCTAGAGAGAGAATATTCAGATTTTGAATATTTTTGGATAGAAAAATATCTCATATAATTAAGATGAATTCCCCTGAAATAGAAATTCAAAAAGAACTTTCCAATGTGCAATTGGAATTAATTGGAAATAGGTATAAAGAACCTTAGCCTAAGGGTCTAGATTTTCAAAAAATTTAGATTATGGTCCAATTAAGGTTCCTATGGGCCAATTGGATCAATCCATGTGTGGGGAGGAGATAAATCCAATTTTGTAAAAGAAGATACCCAAAAATGAGTAAATGCTCACATAAGGTGAAGAGTTGAAAATGTACAAGGTTTATTAGTAAAAAACTATGAGCAATATTAAAAATATGAGATATTTTGGGTATAATGATTTCATTTTGACACATATGTAAGGAAGGGGAGTCCCTTCAATTCTCACATAAGCTGAAGAGTTGAATATGTATAAGGTTTATTAATAAGAAACTATGAGTAATTTTAATAATGTGAGATATTTTGGGTATAATGATTTCATTTTGACACATATGTAAGGAAGGGGAGTCCCTTCAATTCTCACATAAGATGAAGAGTTGAATATGTACAAGGTTTATTAGTAAGAAACTATGAGCAATATTAAAAATATGAGATATTTTGAGTATAATGATTCCATTTTTGACACATATGTAAGGAAGGTGAGAGCCTTCAATGAGGCGCCTAAGTCACATGCTTGAATGAGTTTTAAACTCATAAATAATGTGATATTTTATCTCTCCTCTCTCCTCATTCAAGTCTAGTTCCAAAAAGTTAGCTTAATTGAACTAAAAATGGTCAAAAATTGACCAAACTGACTTGAAAAATTCTAGAATCAGTTTGTTTGGTTAGGAGCTCAATTTTTCCTATAAATAGGACCCCCCCTTGTTGAAAATATATAGTGTTTAGTGCATTGTTACTCTATTTCACCCAAGCCAAGAACTATGAATTTATTAATAATTCATTAGTTTTTGACATTTCCCTCTTCCAAAGATTGGTTGGCCACTCTTGTCCAAACAAGAGTTGAACCCTCAAACCATCAAGCCAAAGGAAAGCTTTCAAGTCATTAGTAAGTTGGTGATTCTTCTTTTCACTTACGTTTTTGGTTTTTTATGGCTTTAATGGTTCTTATGCTTTATGCCTTCTTTAAAAATGTTATACCTCATTACAAAAAGGTATTTTCCCTCTCTTGCTAACAAAACCAACCATTCTCTATCCTAGGTGAATGGTTAATTGATTAATGTCAAGTTTTTATAATGATTATTTTATTATAAAAGTGTTACTTTTAACTAATTGAATTTTATGCATAGAGGTATGCATATAAGATGATTATTTTATTATAAAAGTGTTACTTTTAGCATAATTGAATTTTATGCATAGAGGTATGCATATAAGATTATTATTTTATTATAAAAGTGTTACTTTTAGCATAATTGAATTTTATGCATAGAGGTATGCATATAAGATGATTATTTTATTATAAAAGTGTTACTTTTAGCATAATTAAATTTTATGCATAGAGGTATGCATATAAGATGATTATTTTATTATAAAAGTGTTACTTTTAGCATAATTGAATTTCATGCATAGAGGTGTGCATATTTATTATAAAAGTGTTACTTTTAGCATAACTGAATTTCATGCATAGAGGTATGCATATAAGATGATTATTTTATTATAAAAGTGTTACTTTTAACATAATTGAATTTCGTGCATAGAGGTATGCGTAAAAGATGAATATTTTATTATAAAAGTGTTACTTTTAGCATAATTGAATTTCATGCATAGAGGTATGCGTAAAAGATGAATATTTTATTATAAAAGTGTTACTTTTAGCATAATTGAATTTCATGCATAGAGATATGCATAAAAGATGATTATTTTATTATTATGAAAAAAATGACTATTTTATTATAAAACTGTAAAGAAAAAAAATGATTATTTTATTATAAAAATGTTATTTTCATCATATTGAATTTCGTGCATAGAAATGGAAAAAAAAATTATTTTATTGTAAAAATATTATAGAAAAAAATTTATTTTATTATAAAAGTGTTACTTTTATCACAATTGAAATTCTTGCATAGAGGTATGCATAAAGGATAAGTTAGGATGTGATAAGAGGTGTATGAGATGTGATGAGAAGTGATAAGGTACTTATGGGAGGAGTTAGGATGTGATAAGAAGAGTTAAGATGTGTATGGGATGAGGTAAGAAGTGTATGCGATGGGATAAGATGTATATGAGATGAGTTAGGATGTGATAAGATGAGTTAAGATGTGATAAGAGGTGTATGAGATGTGATAAGAGGTGTATGAGATGTGATAAGATGAGATAAGATGCATATGAGATGAGTTAAGATGTGATAAGAAGAGATAAGATGCATATGAGATGAGTTAGGATGTGATAAGATGCATATGAGATAAGTTAGAAAGTGATAAGATGACATAAGATGCATATGAGATGAGTTAGGATGTGATAAGATGCATATGAGATAAGTTAGAAAGTGATAAGATGACATAAGATGCATATGAGATGAGTTAGGATGTGATAAGATGAGTTAAGATGTGATAAGATGTGTATGGGATGAGATAAGAAGTGTATGTGATGAGATAAGATGAATATGAGTTGTGATAGGGCGAGAATGGATGTGATGTAAAAGAATAGATGTGAAGGCGTATGGGGCTATATAAATGGGAATGTGGAAATGGATGTATGGATGTATGTATGTGGATGTGTGGATGTGAAAATGGGAGTGTGGATGTGGATGTATACATGGAGACATGGATGTATGCATATATAAGATGTAGAAGTATGGATGTGAATGAGAATGTGGATGTATACATGGAGATGTGGATGTATGCATGTAGATGTAGAAGTATGGATGTGAATGAGAATGTGGATGTGGATGTATACATGGAGATGTGGAGGTATGCATGTAGATGTAGATGTATGGATATGAGAGAGAATGTGGATGTGGATGTATACATGGAGATGTGGATGTATGCATGTAGATGTAGAAGTATGGATGTGAATGAGAATGTGGATGTGGATGTATACATGGAGATGTGGATGTATGCATGTAGATGTAGATGTATGGATGTGAATGAGAATGTGGATGTGGATGTATACATGGAGATGCGGATGTATACATGTAGATGTAGAAGTATGGATGTGAATGAGAATGTGGATGTGGATGTATACATGGAGATGTGGATGTATGCATGTAGATGTAGATGTATGGATGTGAATGAGAATGTGGATGTGGATGTATACTTGGAGATGTAGATGTATGCATGTATATGTAGATGTATGGATGTGAATGAGAATGTGGATGTGGATGTATACTTGAAGATATAGATGTATGCATGTAGATGTAGATGTATGGATGTGAATGAGAATGTGGATGTGGATGTATACATCGAGATGCGGATGTATACATGTAGATGTAGGAATATGGATGTGAATGAGAATGTGGATGTGGATGTATACATGGAGGTGTGGATGTATGCATGTAGATGTAGATGTATGGATGTGAATGTGAATGTGGATGTGGATGTATGCATGGAGATGTGGATATATGCATATGTGTGAATGCGGATGTGGATGTATGTATGTATGTGGATGTGGGATTGGAGGTATGATGTGGATGTACGAACATGGAGGTGAATGTAGAATAATGAACGTGAATGCGTATGGAAAATAATGTGTCGTCGATATGAGTAAATGGATGAAAATGAATACACATTGAATGGAATGTGGATTAAGTAATGTGGATTGAGGAAGGATAATGTGGAAAGACGAGAGTTCGATATAGAAACTGTACTTTGTGACTGTTTGTAAATGACTGTTTTATGTCAAGAATGCTGGGGAAGCATTTTGACCATCTTGTGGATTAAGGTCATGGAGACCTAACTGATAAGTTGCAACTGCTGACGGAGAGTCAATGGAGGACGTCTCGCGTAGCAAGGTCGACCGAGGTCTTGACCAGCCTCGGTTTGATTTAAATGGTGAGCTTCCGGTATGGTGGATGAGGGACCAAGGAAGCGGCCTATGAGTGAAGCGCTAGGTCACCTGCGAGAAGGATCCTAGAGGGTGCTGACCATATGGTGCTCGGGCTCTGGGTCGCCGAAGACCATTTCTGATCAAGCTGATCCGACTGCATCTATAAAGATACTTGGTCAGATCAAAGAAGAAAGTTGCACTTGGATCATTAGGATCAACGCTTTTTTCCCCATCAAGAGGCACAGCCGTTGATTCCTATCCATAGAACAATTACTATCCAGGATTTACTTTATCTATCGTAGTAACAGAATTTGAGTCTCGATTTACGGATCCATCAGTCCAGCCCCATCCGATCCCATGGGTTAGCCAACCGCCCAACCACTGTAGTGATGGGATCCAATTAGGAATTTGGTTAGGTTTTGTCCCGAGTACCAAGGAAAAGAGTTCCAAGGCTCCCTAGTCGGAAGTTCATGCAAACATAAAACTAGTCACACCACTTACACACCCAATATGAAATTGCCTTTTTCTCAGCATCAGCTGAGAAAAAGGCACACCACTTACACACCCAATATGAAATTGCCTTTTTCTCAGCATCAGCTGACTTTAAAATAATCCTTTAATAAAACCATTATGTCACTGATGACAATCCTCAAAGTCTCTGGTTGAATCCTTATTTCCAGTCATTCATTCATCGCGATACTTATAGCATCATTGGCAACCAGAACGCTCACCACCTGTTCACTCAGGGGCCTTTTCAATAGTTCCTAGCTCATAGTACCCGACAATATTTTCACATATAAAATCAAAATGGAATCCTCGTTGAAGATCAGCAAGATCAACCAACAGACCCATATAAAGGAGCCATGGACTCATCCGTTTGAGGACCAGCAAGGTCAGTCAACCAGATCCATGCCTGGTTTCAGAAAACAATTCTTACTCTTGTTCCAATATCTTCCACGACGCACATGTTATCCTGGTGGAATCGCCCGTGCTTTCCGGGTAAAGGAAGTTTTTCCGGGTTCGGTTTTGGATAAACCGACGGATTAGTCTCTTGTTCGGATATCCGTGGGCGAGGCCCCGAATGTGGGACCCCTGTCCCACGTGAGAAGTGCTCCTTCCGCTGCTAGTACCCCGAATCTGTTGCTCGGTGGTGGGAACAGGGATCTCACAGTCCTACCTTTGGGAATCTATCATGAAATCCCTGGAATGGATTGGCTCCATAAGAAAGAATATCTTTCCTTGACCTTCACGAGAATAAAGTTCAAGGAAGTGGAATTTCCGGATCCCCAGTGCTGCAATTAGTCAAGGCTTCTAAATTGTTAAAGGGGCTCAGAAAGAGGCAAGCTGTTTATGTCGTTAAGATGAATCTGGTAGATATAAAATGCAAGGATAAAGAACTAGAGTGGTTAAGTGAGTATGCAGATGTGTTCCTAGAAGAGTTGACTGAGATGCCTCCATCTCGCGAAATAGATCATGAGATCGAGTTAACCCCCAGAGCTCAGCAAATAGGCCAGCGTGCATACAGAATGCTAGTCCCTAAAGCCATAGAACTTAAGAAGTAGTTAAGACAACTCTTAGAGCAAGGATTCGTCAGACCCAGTGTCTCACCTTGCATTAGGACCTCAATGGAAGGCTTCTTGGGCCCTTTTATTTGGCAGTTTAAGGAGTCAAACCTTTTCTCTTAAGAAGAAACATTTTCTAATTAGAAGCTTCAAAACGGCTACTTTATTCAAATTTGAATTTTGGAGGGAAAATGGAATTTAAAATCTAGCAGACAAAACCATATCATGTAACATATCTATGGAAAGCTCTTGATGCGTAGATCACGGATCTATAATCTCCGCTCAAATTGGAGCTTGTATGTAGAAGTTATGGAGGTCCGAAAATTGTAAAATTGCCTCCCCCCATTTTGGGGGAAAAAGTGCACCCTTTGACCACTCTTACACCTCTCTTACAAACCCAACATTTCAGTCCACATGGCAACCCCCCATTTGGCTATTCCTTAATCACCTTGATTAGGCTTGGGCAAATTAAAGGGCCCAAGAAGACCCCATTCACTTCCTAATGGGGGTGCGCCTATTCTCTTTCAATAGTAGAAAGATGGAACGTTAAGACTCTGTATTGACTATAGAGGATTGAATCAATTAACAATTAAAAATAAGTATCATATCCCTAGGATTGATGAACTTCTGGATTGGTTAAGTGGGACCCAAATGTTCACAAAGGTAGATCTCAAATCTGAATATTACCAGATGAGAATCAAGGAACAGGACATCCCGAAGATAACATTCAACACTCGCTATGGGCATTATGAGTTCACAGTCATGCTGTTTGGTTGACTAATGCCCTGACGACGTTTAATCGCCTATGCAAGATATTCTCAGAGAATACTTGGATGATTTTGTTCTTGTCTTCTTTGATGACATCTTGGTATACTCAAAGAATGCTACAGATCATGAAGATCATGTGCGCAAGGTCCTGGAAATCCTAAGGAAGCACCAAGTCTTTGCAAAAAAGAGTAAGTGTTCTTTCTCTGTTGGACCAGGTGGAATACTTGGGATTCATAGTGTCTAAAGATGGGATTTCTCCTGACCCCACGAAGATCCAAGCAATCACAGATCGGCCCGAAACCCAAGACGGTAAAGGAAGTCAAAGGATTCCTAGGATTAATCGGATGGTATAGGATCTTTATACCCAAGTATGCTCGGATAGCATCCCCTTTAACTAAACTTCTCAAGAAGAGTACCCTATTTCAGTGGACTGCAGTGTGTCAGAGTGCCTTCGATAAGCTGAAGACAGCCTTAGTAACCAACCTTGTCCTTAAATGGCCAGATTTTACCAAACCTTTTGAGGTAGTTACTGATGCCAGTGGGTTTTCTCTAGGCTGTGAGACCCCTGCCCCCTCCGCGATACCCCCTTCAAGGGCATTGGCGGCGCAAGCAGCGTCAGCCTCTCGTGCGAGGTAGGGATCCACACTCGGGACCTCGCCTAGGGATATCCGGACAAGAGACTAGCCCGACCGGTTGAGCCCAGAAAAACTTCCCTCGCCCGGAAGGCATGGGCAATTCCTCAAGGAAAATCATCTAACGAGAGAATTAATCTAACGAGTCAAAGTCTTATCTATTCAGATCGAGCCCGAAGTCACATGGTCAGATCAAAAAAGAGACTTGCACTTGGTCCATAGAATCACCGCTTTTTTCCTCCTTTAACAAGGCACATCCGCTGATTCCCTCCCATAGAACAAGGGTCTTCCTAGGATTTAATCTAACTAATGAACTAATCGTAACTTATTTGTATCGCAGGAATCCCCCAATCCAGTTGGCCCATGGGTTTAGCCAACCACCCAACCACTGTATTGGTGGGATTCCTTTATAAAACTTTGGTTATGTTATGCTCGGGTACCGAGGAAAAGAGTTCCCAGGCCCCCTAGTAGGCATTTCAAGCAAAATTTAAGATAGGCATACCACATACACACCTAATATGAAATTGCCATTATAACAAATTCGGCTGTCTTTAAAATAATCTTTCAATGAAAATCATAGTATTGCTGATCATAATCCTTTCAATATTTTAAAGACAGATTTGGCTGTCTTTAAAATAATCTTTCAATGAAAATCATAGTATTGCTGATCATAATCCTCCAAAATATTGAATCCATACAAACTATATGATCCGGACTCTTTGTTGAAGACCAGCTGGTCAACCAACGAGATCCAATATCAAAATCCGATTCACAAAAGTCATTCTTTTTGGTTTATTAGAATCTTCCTCAATGTATGCATGGGTGTCCTAGCAACCGCAAGCCTATGCATCACCTGGTCAGAACCCTCTAGGATCCTACTTACATGTCCTAGCACTTCACTCAGGGATCAGTCCTCACTCATTGTACCGGAAGCACACCCTTTTAACCATACTGAGGCTAGTCAAGACCTCGGCAGGCTTTGCCACGAGTGACGTCCCTCAGCGACTCCCCGCCAGGTGTTGCAACGAGCCTCTTCTTAGTTAAACACATACCAAATGCTTCCTCTAGCATTCTGGCGTAAAACAATCCTTTAAAAGAAAACAGAGGTTCTTTGCAAGTAAAATTCCCAATTTGAGATTGGTTCCACACCTTTTTTTTTCCTTAATCCATATTTTCTTAATGAGAATCATTGATCTCTCATCAGGGTTATCTACCCATCATTTGACTGAATGTCCACAACTAGATTCTTGGTGATTTCGGTCAAGGAAAAACTAGGTTAATTCAACGGTAGTCTATTCTTTCTATTAAGAACTCGAATTGGTCTCACGAAGTTTTTTCTTGATTCAAATCAAGAGATGGACAATTAGTTTATTGACCGTCGCTCTTCTAACCATAAGAAAATTCCAACTTTATGAATTTCATTCTAACCATAATAGATTAAGAAATGGTTTTATATGAGAATATCGAATTTTTATGAAAATACTCTTCTTCCATTTAATCTAATTTTGGGTAAATATCAATTTGGTTATTTATCCGCATAAAATATCTAAAGATAATCTTTTACCAATTTAATTTATCAACCTTAATTCTCTAGGTGGAATTATGGTGAAAATTCCTCTTTTGTCACCAAAATTTAATTCAATTCTTTCTCTACTTAAATACCATAAAAATTCTTCTTTTAACTAAATACAAATATCCATTTTTTGAATAAGCTTAAAATTCCTATTTTTCTCTATTATTGATTGAATTCCAAATGTCATGGAAATTCCTATTTTATCATAAAATAATATTATCTATAATTTCTTTTTTCTTTAATGAAAATAAAAATATCCATTATTTCAAATATGCTAGGAATTTCTTTTTTACCATTTAAGTGATTGAATTCCAAATGTCATGGGAATTTCTCTTTTATCATTTAAAATTTCTCATGCATAAAGTAAATTTATCTAAAATTTCTCTTTAAATTAAATAAAAATATCCATTATTTTAATTATGCCAAGAATTTCACTTTTACCATTTAAATGATTGAACTCCAAATGTCATGCGAATTCCTTTGTTATCATTTAAAATTCCTCATGCATAAAATAAATTTATCTAAAATTCCTCTTAAAATTAAATAAAAATATCCATTATTTTAATATACCAAAACTTCTCTTTTTCCATTTAATTACATGGATCTTCATTATCCTCTTTTTGCATGAAAATAAAATTACCAAAAAATTCTCTTTTCTTTAATTAATTATTTATGCATAAATACTAAAAATTAGTTTCTCATGAATATGATGAAAATCATTCTTTTAGCATAGGATGTCCCATCCTAAAATATGGTAGGAAGTCCTCTTTTAGAATTATGCATAAAAATAAGATATGTATTAATTTATAAAACTTTTTCCATAGCTTCGCTGCTATTAGAGATAATTTTCAAATTTTCTAGAAAAGAATAAGACTTTGTAATAAAATTATGATAGAAGAACTATCCTTAATCTTAAATCCAAATTATGGGATTAAATCATAAATTTACCATAATTTTATTAACATAAAAGCATAAAAATATTATTTTGTTAACCTATAGCTTAACAAGCTTAGAGTTTGATTTTGAATTAAGAATTTATCAATGAGATGCATTCTTTTTCTAAAGAATTAGCCATAGGAATGACTATTCTTTTGGGAGAGAGAGATATACATAAAAATAATTCAAAATAAGCATAAAGATTAACTTTTTTGTGATTAATCATTAAATTTATTAGAGAAAGCTTGATTTGCATTAAAAACAACTAATTAGAAACTTCTCAAGCTTGAGAGGGGTTGAGAAGCAAAATCATTTGAGAATATTAACAAAAACCATGAAATTCCTTCTTACCTCTAGGTTTGGCTTGCTTCTTTATCTAGAAGTGAAGCCCCCAACCATTCAATTTCTTTAGTGAGTTGAGAAGAAAGCTCCAAGAGTTGTTGAAGAGAGAGAGAAGCTCCAATCTCTCCAAAAGTAGAGGATTTTTAAGGGATAATAGAAAATATGATTATTTTAATGTAATACTGGCATGGTATAGCTCACAGATGAGAATACAAAAGAATGAGGGTCTATTTATAGGTGAGGGAGGCCACTAACTGAGTCCAACTAGGTTCTAGAATTTTCCAGCTTCAGTTTCGCTGAATTTGGACAAGATTTAGATTAATTTAGCTCCCATTTTGATCCAAGAGAGACGAGATATAAAAATATCTCAAATTTTTTGATTAAAACACCCTCCCACACATTTGAAAGAGGCGCCTACTTCAAAGGTCCCCCTCTGCTTAACGAAGGTGTCAAAAATTTATCATTCCTCCAAAATATCTCATTTTTTAGTAATATCTCTTAATTTTTAACTAATAAATCTTGTACTCAGTTAACTCTTCATCTTATGTGATCATTTACTCATTTTTAGGTATTTTCTTTTATTCATTGGATTTATCTCATCCCAACAATTGGGTTAATCCTATTGGCCCATAGGAGCCTGAATTAGACCATAATCGAGAAATTTCTGAAAATCTTGACCCTTAGGCTTGGGTCACTTATATCATTTTTTATTGATTCCTAATGCACATTGGAGAAATTATTTTGAACTTTTGTTTTAGGGAAATATATTTTTGATATTAGGAGAATTTTTATATCCAAAAATATCTCAATATTAAATTATCTCTCTCTAGAATTTTTCTTCTCTCTAGGTAAAACAAGGAAAAATAATATTTTCTTGTATTTAGAAATAGGGAATGATTACAGGTAATTGAGGTGAAAGCTTATTCATGCTTTTCTTTCTTGCTTCAAAGATTAATGGATTTGACATCACTGTGATTACAAGCAAGGAGGCTTTTCTGTTGAGCACATCTGCCACCACATTTTCTTTCCCCGGCCGATAATTTCAAAATGAAATTCCTGTAGGACCTGCATCCATCTCCTTTGACGCATGTTGAGATCCCTTTGGGTGAGGATCCACTACAATTGATGATCTATCATCAAGGTGAACCTCTGTCCCAAAAGATAATGTCTGTCACATCAAGGTGAACCTCTGTCCCAAAAGATAATGTCTCCACGACTTCAAAGCATAAACTATTAAGAGTAACGCCAAGTCATGGTGGACGAAATAATTTCTCTCATGTGTTCTAAGTTTTATGGATTCGTAGGCCACTACATGACCTTCCTCCATAAGAGCACCGCCTAAAGCAAACCCACTGGCATCAGTAACTACCTCAAAAGGTTTGGTAAAATTTGGCAATTTAAGGACAGGGTTGGTTACTAAGGCTGTCTTCAGTTTATCAAAGGCACTCTGACACATTGCAGTCCATTGAAAAAGGAAACTCTTCTTGAGAAGGTTAGTTAAAGGAGATGCTATCTGAGCATACCTAGGTATAAAGATCCTATACCATCCAATTAATCTTAGGAATCCTCTGACTTCCTTTACCATCTTGGGTTCCGGCTAATCTACAATGGCTTGGATCTTTGCGGGGTCAGGAGAAATCCCATCTTTTGACATTATGAGTCCCAAGTAAATCTACGATGGCTTGGATATTTGCGGGGTCAAGAGAAATCCCATCTTTTGACATTATGAGTCCCAAGTATTCCACCTGGTCAATAGAAAAGAACACTTGCTCTTTTTTGCAAAGAGTTGGTATTTCCTTAGGATTTCTAGGACCTTGCGCACATGATCTTCATGATTTGCAGCATTCTTTGAGTATACCAAGATATCATTAAAGAATACAAGAACAAAATCATCCAAGTATTCTCTGAGAATATCCGACATAAGACGATTAAACATCGTCTGGGCATTAAACAATCCAAACGGCATGACTATGAACTCATAATGCCCATAGCAAGTATTGAATGTTGTCTTTGGGATTTCCTATTCCTTGATTTTGATCTTGTAGTACCCGGATTTGAGATCCATCTTTGGGAACATTTGGGTCCCACTTAACCGATCCAGAATTTCATCAATCCTAGGGATAGGATATCACTTATTTTTAATTGTTAATTGATTCAATCCTCTCTAGTTAGTACAGAGTCTTAACGTTCCATCTTTCTTCTTTTGAAAGAGAACAAGCACACCGGAAGGTGAGACACTGGGTCTGACGAATCTCTACTCTAACACTTGTCTTAACTATTCCTTAAGTTCTATGTCTTCAAGGAGGGACTAGCATGCATGCTAGGCTACTGGCTGAGCTCCGGGGGTTAACTCGATCTCATGATCTACTTCGCGAGATGGAGGCATCTCAGTCAACTCTTCAGGGAACACATTTGCATACTCACTTAACCACTCTGGTTCTTTAGCCTTGCATTTTATGTCTAGATTCATCTTAACAACCTAAACAGCTTGCCTCTTTCTAAACCCTTTTAACAATTTAGAAGCCTTGACTAGATGCAGCACTAGGGATTCGGAAATTCCAGTTCCTCTCGTGAAGGTCAAGGAAAGAGATGGTTCCTCTGTGAGACAATGAATGTCAGTTTGATTCTTATGGAGCCAATCCATTCCAAGGATTGGCTCCATAAGAATGGAGCCAATCCATTCCAAGGATTCCATCATAGGACTCCCAAGGGTAGGACTCTGAACTAGCACTCTGCTACGTTCCCATCTAGACTAAACTAAGTAAGGTCTATCTCAAGGTGCGTGAAAAGAATCTTTCCACTAGCCAATTCCACTTGCATAGGTTTCCGTGATTTTTGATTTAGGACTAACTTACGTAGACATCCTAGGGAAATAAAAGAATGAGTACTACGTGAATCAATCAAAAGCTTGAATTTCTTACCCTGGTACTCTGCTGGAGTCAAGAGGATAGAAAATTGACGGTTATTCCCCTGATGCTCTATTGCAACATAGATCTGTTCTTTTTCTTCCTCCACTTCCTCAGCTATAGTCACGGCTCTAGCTACTGTAGTTTGAGATGGAGCTTTCTGTCTTTGGTTTCCCCAATTCTGGGAGGGAGTTCGGAGACTACTTTGCATGGAGGTTGCACGACGCTGAGCTGGCACTCTTATGGGGTTGCCCCGATTTTGGCGCAGGAGGGGACCCTGATTGGACTGATACAAAGGAGTCATATGGGAAATCCTTGAGCTGGTGCCCAAACCCTTGACAACTTCCTGACTCTAGCTTCTGGTTGGGACCTTGGTGTCTCTTTGGAGGTGGAAGGTTGGAACAACTTCTCGGTGTCTGGAATCTCTTGAAGGATGAGGGAGTTGGCTTTGGCGGGACTTTAACGATGAAGGCTTTGGTGAATTCCTTCGTCATTCTTATAGCTTCTGCCATGGAAACTCACTTGGTGTTCTTGACCAGGGTGTCTAAAGGCTCGTTCATTCCCCGAATGAACCTGGCCATAAGTTGCTCCGTGGTGAGTACTTGAGGAGAAGAGCAAATGCCTGATGATATTCTTCAATGGTTTTGCTCCTCTAGTTTAGCTCTAAGAATTCATTCATCTTGGTTTTGAAAAATGCAGGGGGAGAAAATCTCTTCCTTAGATAGGCTTTAACATCATTCTAGGACTCGATATTCCTATCCAGATGATTGGTGTTGTAATGGTTTCTCCATTCCACCCTGGCTATTTCCACAATTTTCAACCTAGCAAGAGCCATTTTGCTCCTCTTGTTGTATCCGGTGACATCAAAATATTCCTCCATGTCTTCAACCCACTTCTCCACAGCCTCGCCCAGTCCCCTTCACCTTTGAAGGGTCCTGGTTGAGTTCTGTGAAGAGCCTTGTGAATGTATGGGTCAAGCTCTTCTTCATCTCAGTGAGAGGGTCTAGTGGCTGAAAGATCCCTATCCCCTCCACACAACGAATTCAAGGGTGCTAGCAGCAGAAGTAGCAATTCTTGCACGGGAGAGGGTCCCTGACTCGGGGCCTTGCCCACCACGGATATCCGGACAAGAGACGAATCCATCGGTTCTTCCAAAATTGAACCTGAAAAAACTTCCCTCGCCCGAAAAGCACGAGTGATGGGCCTCCAGTATATTTTTACTCTAACGTAGTCAAGAGCCTTAACTAACTGAACTGATTTGACCCAACCCGTAAGTATCATAGAGTCAAAGCAAGGAAAACACTTGCACTTGGATCATAGAGACCAATGCTTTTTTCCTCATTGAGAGGCACAGCTGTGATTCTTTTCCATAGAACAATTTTTATCCGGGATTTACTTCATCTATCATACCATAACAGAATTGAGTCTCATTTTAGGGATCCATCAGTCGAGCCTCTAACCCCATCCAGTCCCATGGGTTAACCAACCGCCCAACCACTATAGTGATGGGATCCATTTAAGAATTTGGTTAGGTTTTGTCCCGGGTACCAGGAAAAAGAGTTCCCAGGCCCCCTAGCCGGATATTCATGCAAACTTAAAACTAGTCACACCACTTACACACCCAATATGAAATTGCCTTTTTCACAGATTCAGCTGTCTTTAAAATAATCATTTAATGAAACTATAGTATTACTGATCATAATCCTCCAAAATTAATTCGGTTGAATCCTAATTTCTAATTTTTCCTTCATCGGAGTACTTATGGCATCATTGGCAACCAGAACGCTCACCACCTATCCACTCAGGGGCCTTTTCAATAGTTCCTAGCTCATAGTACCCAGCAATATATTCACTTATAAAAATAAAAATGGAATCTTCGTCGAAGATCAGATCCATATAAAAGAACCGTAGACTCATCCGTTGAGGACCAGCAAGGTCAATCAACCAGATCCATGCCCAAATTCAAAAAACAACTCTTACTCTTTGTTCCAATATCTTCCTCGATGTACATGTGGGTACCTTCGACGACTTAGAGCCCGAGCACGGTATGGTCAGCACTCTCTAGGATCCTTTGCAGGTCACCTAGCGCTTCACTCATAGGCCGCTTCCTTAGTCCCTCATCCACCATACCGGAAGCTCACCATTTAAATTGAACCAAGGTTGGTCAAGACCTCGGCTAACCTTGCTACGCGAGACGTCCCTCCATTGACTCTCCATCATCTGTTGCAACTTTATTACATAGGTCTCCGACCTCATTCACAAGACAGTCAAAATGCTTCCCCAACATTTTTGACATAAAACAGTCATTTAAAAATAGGTCATAAATACAGTGTCTATAACAAACTCTCGTCTTTCCACATTGTTCCACATCAATCTTCATTTATTTCATATGTATTCCCATTCTCATCACATCATTTTCTATCTCATCACATCTTTTCTCATTTATCCGCATCAGATCTCATCCACTCGCATCTACCCATCATCACATCATATTCATTCACATCACGTATCACATCTATCCCAATTTACATCACATCTCATTCACTCACATCTTGATTCACATGGCATCACATCTCATTCATTCACATCCCGATTCACATCACATCACATCTATTCACGTCTATCACATTCATTTACATCACATCCATTTACATCCATCACATCACATTCATTCATATCCATCACATTCATTCATTCATATCCACCACATTCATTCTCATAACCATCCCATCACATATATTCTATCCACATTATATCACATTCATACACATCTCATCTCATTCATCCACATCCATCCAATCGTTCACATGTACGACTACTCACATCTATCCATACATTTATATCTATCACTTCACATCCACATATATTCATGTCACATCACATCTCTTTACATCACATCACATTCTTTCACATACACATCCACATCCATTCTTTCACATATATCCACATCCATTCTTCACATACACATTCACATCCATTCTTCACATACACATTTACATCCATTCTTCACATACACATCCACATCCATTCTTCACATACACATCCACATCCATTCTTCACATACAAATTCACATCCTTTCTTCACATACACATTCACATCTATTCTTCACATACACATTCACTTCCATTCTTCACATCCATTCTTCACATACACATTCACATCCATTCTTCACATACACATTCACTTCCATTCTTCACATCCATTCTTCACATACACATTCACATCCATTCTTCACATACACATTCACATGCATCTGATTCACATCGTATCTCATCACATTCACATCCATCTGATTCACATCGTATCTCATCACATCTATTCACATTACATTTCATTTCTATGCAAGTTTTCAGTTTGATTTTCTTTTGAATACAAGGAGTATTTCTTGAATCAGTATCCCCAAAACTTCTTGATTGGAATTCTGAATTTCATACCAAAATCCCTCGAATTCTATAACCTTGATCCACAGATCAATTCGAAGGGTCTCAAACTTAGTTTCAGATTTTGTGGAAGTTTTGAGTGTATTTTTTTAAACTAGAGTCACACCTTCTTTCCTCAAAACTGACAAAAGAGTTTGGTCTAGTTATAGTGTTATTCAAGGTTTGAGTCGGATAAGATTTTTCCTGATCTATCTTTCTCGAAAAGGTTTGATAATTTAATTTTCACTAATTTACTGAATTTCTTTCTTTGAATATTCACTTAACTGATTTCTAAATTAGTTACGAATTCCAATGAGGAATAGATTAATCATTTATCTGAATATTTTGATCCCAATAGATTTCTTGAATTCTCTTTTTACAATCCGTGTGAATATAAAACGATATCTCACAAAGTGGGGGTAATCTTTTGCCAACTCTTCTTCTTTCTCCCAAGTGGCGTCTTGTAGAGGGAAGAACCTCCACTTGACTAAAAACTCTTTGAGGACTTTTCTCCTGAGGACCTTCTCTCAAACGTGAAGGATTTCTTTAGGTTGGAGTACCATCTGGCCTTGAGTTGGAGAAATCAATTGTTCATCAAGTATGTGACTCGGGCTGGGTACATATTTCTTAAGAGAATTGACGTGGAATACATTATGTACCTTGAGATGGCGAGGCAAAAGAAGTTTATAAGCTAGATCACCCACTTTCTTTATAACAGCATAAGGTCCACAGTATCTAGGAGAGAGCTTCTTGTACTTACCTAAAGATAAGGAACTTCTTTTGGTCATACTCGAATAGACCATATCTGACTCTTCAAACTCTCTTTCTAATCTCTTTTTATCTGCATACTACTTTTGCCTATCTTGGGCTACCTTAATATCTTAACGGATTGATTGCATTTGCTAGTCTATGTCATTAAGCTTTTGTCTGGACATTTGGACTCTGATCAATGGGTTGGACCAAGTCAATGATGTAAGGCAATCTTGTCTATACAAAGGTTTGAAAGGTCTCATCCCAATAATTCAATGATAAGAAGCATAGTAAGCAAATTCAACTAGATGCAAATGGCTTAACCACTTCTTGGGTTCCTGCCACAACATGACCGAAGGATATCCTCTATTACTTGGTTCACTCTTTCAGTCTATCCATTAGTTTTAGGGTGATAGGCGGTACACTGAGATCCAATAAAGTTCCTACTGCTTCTTTGAAGAATGCAGTCATAAATTTTGATGTGAATTTGGGATCTCTATCACTTACTATCCTCCTGGGTAAGCCATGCAAACTGAAGATCTCTTTAAGGAAAACTCTAGCAACATCCACTCGAGTATATGTTTCTTTCACTAGAATCACATGGGAAACTTTGGTTAGTCTATCAACTACCACAAAAATGGAGTTGTAACGTGATTGCACTGAAGGTAATCCAGTGACAAAGTCCATACTGATACATTCCCACTTCATCTGTGGAATGTCTAGAGGCCGCAATTTTCCTCGCATCTTGACTTTCTCTACCTTCACTCTCTCACACATTAAGCATTGTCGCATATGATCAAGTACATCCTTTTTGAGTCCAGGCCAAAAGAAACTTTTCTTCAGAGACATATAGGTTTCATGGGCTTCTCTCAGAATCCTTCCCTTTATTCCTCATTAGGAATGCATAGCTGATTATTATAATACATGCATCCTTCATCCAATTTGTACCCAAGAACTCGACTCATTTCCTAAGGAGTCTTGCTTTCCTACATCAAAAGTGTAGAAATAGGGGCAAAGAATTTGTCCTGCATGATTTTCTCCCTTGCTTCATAGATTAATGGATTTGACACCACTTTAATTGTAAGCAAGGCTGCTTTTCTACTGAGCATATCTGCCACCACATTTTCTTTCCCCAACGGATACTTAATTTCAAAATCAAATTCATGTGCAGGGTTTGCATCCATCTCCTTTGACGCATGTTGAGAGCCCTTTGGGTGAAGATCCACTTCAGAATTTGATGATCTATCATCAAGGTGAACCTTTGTCCCAAAAGATAATGTCTCCACAACTTCAGAGCATAAACTACTAAGAGTAACTCCAAGTCATGGATGGCATAATTTCTCTCATGTGTTCTAAGTTTTCTGGATTCATAGACCACTACATGACCTTCTTGCATAAGAGTACCGCCTAAGGCAAACCCACTGGCATCAGTAACTACCTCAAAAGGCTTGGTAAAATCTGGCAATTTAAGGACAAGGTTGGTTTCTAAGGCTGTCTTTAGTTTATCAAAGGCATTTCAACACATTGTAGTCCATTAAAAAAGGGTAAAATCTGGCAATTTAAGGACAAGGTTGGTTTCTAAGGCTGTCTTTAGTTTATCAAAGGCATTTCGACACATTGTAGTCCATTAAAAAAGGGTACTCTTCTTGAGAAGGTTAGTTAAAGGGGATGCTATCTGAGCATTCCTAGGTATGAAGATCCTATACCATCCGATTACTCCTAGGAATCCTCTGAATTCCTTTACTATCTTTGGTTCCAGCCAATCTACGAGACGACAGCTTGGATCTTTGCGGGGCTAGGAGAAATCTCATCTTTTGACACTATGAATCCCAAGTATTCCACCTGGTCAATAGAAAAAGAACACTTGCCCTTTTTTGCAAAGAGTTGGTGTTTCCTTATTTAGGATTTCCAGGACCTTGCGCACATGATCTTCATGATCTGCAACATTCTTTGAGTATACCAAGATATTATCAAAGAAGACAAGAAAAAAATCATCCAAGTATTCTCGGAGAATATCCTGCATAAGATGATTAAACATTGCCAGGGCATTAGTCAATCCAAACGGCATGACTGTGAACTCATAATGCCTATAAAGAGTATTGAATGCTGTCTTCGGGATGTCCTGTTCCTTGATTCTGATCAGGTAGTACCCGAATTTGAGATCTATCTTTGTGAATATTTGGGTCCCACTTAACCAATCGGAAGTTTATCAATCCTAGGGATAGGATACTTATTTTTGATTGTTAATTGATTCAATCCTCTGTAGTCAATACAGAGTCTTAACATTCCATCTTTCTTCTTTTGAAAGAGAACGGGTGCACCCTATGGTGAGACACTGGGTCTGACAAATCCTCCTTACTCTAATAGTTGTCTTAACTATTCCTTAAGCTCAATGGCTTTAGGGACTAGCATTTGTATGCACGTTGGGCTACTTGCTTAGCTCTGTGGGGGTTAACTGGATCTCATGATCTACTTCTCGAGACAGAGGTATCTTAGTCATCTCTTCGTGAAACACATCTGCATACTCACTTAACCACTCTGGCTCTTTAGCCTTGCATTTTATGTCTACTGGATTCATCTTAACGACATAAACAGCTTGCCTCTTTTTGAGCCCTTTTAACAATTTAGAAGCCTTGACTAATTACAGCACTAGGGATCTGGAAATTCCACTGCCTTGAACTTTATTCTCATGAAGGTCAAGCAAAGAGATGGTTCCTTTGTGACAATGAATGTCAGCCTGATTCTTATGGAGCCAATCCATTCCAAGGAGAGCTGGCACTCTTATGGGGTTGCTCTGATTTTGGCGTGGGGGACCCTGATTGGACTGATACAAAGGAGTCTGTCTCTGAATTCTGGGACCCTGGCTTCCTTGTCCCACAGAAGGAGATGGGAAATCCTTGAGCTGGTGCCCAAACCCTGGACATCTGCCGAAGCACCTGTTCTCACTTCGAAGCTCTTCCCTGTGCATTCTTGAAAGAGCCGAAGTTCTTGAGAAAGAACTTCGAGGGAAAGGTTTTCCTTCATTCCTAAAACTTCCTGACTCTAGATTCTGGTTGGGACCTTGGTGCCTCTTCGGAGGTAAAAGGTTGGAAGAACTTTCGGGTGTCTGGAATCTCTTGAAGGATGAGGGAGCTGGCTTTGGTGGGACTTTAACGATGAAGGATTTGGCGAAGTTCTTCTCCATTCTTACAGCTTTAACCATGGAAATTGGCTTGGCATTCTTGACTAGAGTGTCTAAAGGTTCGTTCATTCCCCGAATGAACCTAGCCATAAGTTGCTCTTCGTCTAGCGGTGGTGAGTACTTGAAAAATAGAGCAAATGCCTGCTGATGATATTCTTCAATGGTTTTTCTCCCCTTGTTTAGCTCTAGAAATTCATTCATCTTGGTTTCTAAAAATCCGGGGGGACAAAATCTCTTCCTTAGATAGGCTTTAACATCATTCCAGGACTCGGTATTCCTATCCAGATGATTGGTGTCGCAATGGTTTCTCCATGCCACCCTGGCTGTTTCCACGATTTTGAGCCTAGCAAGAGCCATTTTTCTCCTCTCGTTATATCCGATGACATCAAAATATTCCTCCATGGCTTCAACCCACTTCTCCACAGCCTCACCCAAGTTCTCCCCTTCACCTCTTTGAAGGGTCTTGGTTGAGTTCTATGAAGAGCCTTGTGAACGTCGGGGTCAAGCTCTTCTTCATCAGTGAGAGGGTCTGGCTGTCGGCCACCACGGTTCCCTTGCCTCATGATTCTGCCAAAATGATACATCATTAAATTTTTATTTTGATTTCCTCCACGAGATCCTAAGATTTAAGAGGTTCAAAAAATAATTTCTTAAACAAGATAAATGATCTTATTGGAGATCTATGGCATATGTCCGAGTAACAGATTTTTCTTCATCAATTCATCATATAATAAACAATCACTTATACAACATGGAATTTTTCCACAAAACATTTCTTTATTTAAATAAAGGTTGCAATATGTACATAGAGCATCTCGGCTCCAGAAAGTCAAAATCTCCTCGGGAGATGCATAAGATGGCGATACTAGTGGGCTACAGACATGCCCTGATACAAATGTTCCCTTAGTGAAGCTACTATCCTGCCAAGCGACTAAGAAGTCTATAGATATGGCGTGAAAGTTTGAAATCTCGAGGTGTAGGGTGATATAAAATAACACCATGTATCACTTTTAGCCTCATAAGAATCATGGCCAATGAGATATTCTGCCTCAGCATTACACGCTGGTCGAGAGGCAAGGACATACTGCTCTGCAAACCACTTCTTCCGCTCTCTCTCCGCTGGGTCATGCAAATTTAAATCCTCGAAATGGTCTGCGAGTCGGGCTTGGCTCATTCGAGTTGTAGTAGCAGA